>NC_088602.1:138821500-139123814 GCF_036013475.1 Columba livia | reverse complement strand
ATTTCTGAGTTTGGATTTTATGTGCAAGGAAAGATTAAAAGTGCATGTAGTAAATGCTACAAAATACTTGTTTCTCTACTTTGACCTTGAAACATCTTATTATCACCCTCCTGTTACTACTGCAAGTGAACCAGCATGGTGTGTATGAGGTAGGGATTGAGCTGTGTTTACATCAAGCAATAGCCTGGGATATTAATTAGACTGAGGATCCCCAAGCATCAGCTGAGGACCTTACAAGTCTCCTTTATGGGAGTAAAGCTCCTGCTGAGGGAAGTGACTTCCTGTGGCCCATTTCCCACAGTGGGATGGAAAGCTTTCTTGGAAAGTGCTTGCTGGTACCCTTGTTCCTGCCCTCTCAGGTTTCCTTTTTCTCCAACAAGGTAATGGTTATGGAAAATGGCCAAAGCCAGTGCTGGCTTACTAGAGAAAGGCTTCCATCCTGTAAAGTTGCTTGCAGGAGGCGCGTAAGCTCACGCTGAATGAGCTGTGGCTGCGTATATTCCCCGGGACATCATACAGTGTGACCTCAAATCACTGCTGCCATTGCTCTGTTTGGCTTTAATTGTGTATGTGGGGTGATCTGCTCGAGATGGATGAGGCACTTACTCCTAACAAAGAAACAGTTCAGGGGACATGCTTTCCACCAATGTGTAGGATAGATAAATTAATTGAATGCTGTTCACACTCCTCTTTTTTTTCTAGGGGGAGAAGGCTTAGAGGAAGGTCAGAGAAGGAAGAAAAATGAGGAGATGATGTGAGAAAGTTCTGAGGTTACTCTTTCCTGATTGCTATTGGAAGCAGTTAAGCATTTGAAAGGGAACAGATGCTATGTGATCAAATAAAAATAATATAATAGGCAGCAATGTAAGTGCATCTATAGTTACTCTAAATTGATTTAAGCTGACATAAGGAAGTAACAAATGCTTGGTTCCCTTGAAAAACAGGCTCTATGTATTTTCTTCATGAGAAGAAAATGATATATTTTAAATTTTGAAGTTGTTTCATTTTGCAGAGTTCAAAACATGTCCTTATATTTGGCAGATGGGGAAATAAAAAGGTTTCTTTTCATGTCTTCATGAAAATAGTAGTTGAATAACAATCAGAAGAGTAGAGATTGATGTAGAGTTTGTGGTAAACGAAAATGCTGGTAATCACCTCAAAACCAGAATTAGCCTCTTTTCAAGAAGATGTCGATTAACCACAGATTATTGTTACGTTACAGGCACTTTGGGAGGGGAAAAAAAAAAAGGCAAATACTTTTAGGTAAAAAGTTTTCAGAGGCGAAATTCCAGTTTTCCCTTGTTGATAAAATTGCAATTTCAAGGGACAGAGGTTACAGTCCACAAAGAAAATCATACTTGAAAACAAATTGCTTGTTGAAACCTGACTTCAGCTATTTTTTCTTAATAATTCCTAGCTGTTTTGGTAGAAATAGCTATATGCAAAATGTGTGAGATATTAAAAAAATAAGAATTCGACAGCATGAAGAATATTGAAAGATGTTGATTTACAGAAGACTATATAAAATCCTCTTCCTTTGAAAAATTATGGCCAGCTGTATTTAGTACCCTTTAATTATGTATTTGATCCAGAATGTCATTTATTCATCCTGCTTTCCCCAGCTGATTTCTGACTGAGCAGCTCTAAAGCATACAGTGGTAAGTGGGTCAGCTATACTTTTGGTGTGACTTGAAAGAGAGAATAAGTTTTCCTCCCTAAGGAAAATTTGGAATGTATTTGGTTTTGGCCGTGAAAAGAAAAAGTCCAAAGTGAAGGAATCAAGCATGAAAACATAAAATTTACGTTTTGTGGAAGTGTTTATATAGGACAAGATAAAATTATGTTTGCATCAGCACAGCTACTAGTTATTCCACGTGTCAACACTCTTTGCTTTGGGTGAGGAAACATCCTACTCTTGGTGACTCTCAGGAACCTGTTCCAATATGTAGGCAGCATTCAGAGAAAATTCAATCCCAAGAAAAATGTGACGAACTACTGTTTACTGCCTTGAGAAATTCACCCTCTTGTGCCCAAGATTTGTGAGCTTTTACACCAAGGCTTTGTCTCTATCAGTGACCAGGAAGATGCTTCTCTGAAACATCATTATTCCTTCTCATCAATGGCAAGAGGATAGAAAGACAAAATGATGGGGGCAACCACGGCTCCAGCAAGACAGAGAAAAGCAAAAATCAGGGAGATCTCATCACACAGTGTTTTGGGGGTTTTTTTGATGGGCCTTTGGTCTATTCTTCTATTTTAAAACTTGCACTTTGCCTGTTTTGGAGTAAAATACAATTAAAAGAAGGAAAGGGGTATTGATAAATTGAAAAAAAAAAAAAAAAAAATTATGGAAAGATTTCCTCTTTCTCTTCTTCCTTTATACGCACAAATTGTTTTCACTGGAGTGTGCACCTGAGGACTGCCACAGGCAGGGCCCCAGGCGTTATTCTAGGGAATATTTTTGTCAGAAGCGTGAAGTTTTGTAACCTGAACTGTGAACTTGGGTACACTCTGATTCTCACTGATGTGGGCTGTGAGCTGCTTGAGTACAGAGAACCTAATTGTGAGCTGGTTGAGTGCATCCTGTTTCAGGGCACGCCTTAGGAGCTTGTAATTCTCCAGTGCTGCAAGACTCACCTCCAGCCCATGGGATGCTTCGGGGAGAGGCTTCCCTGCTGCCGACTCCAGCTGGGTGCTGGTGCTGTGATGATCACACTCAGGCTCTTCTTGCCTTGGGAGCAGAGCCTTTCTGTTTCGTGATCATCTTTATCTTCATCAGTTCAGGCCTGTTAAGTTTATTCTGGCTTGTGAGTGTTCGTTAAGCCTTAGCTGACTGCTTTGAGGGTCAGCTTTTTCTTTCTCACTTTCTACTAAGTGGAAAGAACCACTTAGTTGTGAGGAGAAGCTATCTGCTACTGCTGGTCCCTTGGTATTTCACAGCTGGTCACCTCGACCCCTCTGGGCATAGCATTGTAAAATAGTTCACACCTCTTTTTGCAGTTCACCCAAATTAACCCCCAAAATGTAAAAAACCCAAGTCTATACAAACTGTGAGGAGGGGAGAACTGTCCAAGTGATGCTGGCCTCAAAGAGCCTCTTTATTTGAAATTTCTCCTGCTGACATTTCTGCCCACTTACATAAGCTGAATGACACGGCTGCAGAACAACGTGTCTGTCTTAGATATTTATAAAAATACCACTTTTGGAAAAGTGTGATTAGTTTTGTTTGTTAGTTTGATTTTGTTTTGAAGTTGGTTTTTTTTTTTATAAGTAGAAAGGCTGGATGTGAGTCACTGACTGGGCTGTCCCAAGCCTGGGGATGTTCTGGAATGGGCATGGGATGTTGTTGTCTTGCTACTGAGTGTGGTGTTTGTTGTTGGGGGATGGCTTTGCTGAAGGAGGCTCTGAAAACCCTGCCTCCTGGGACAGCTTCACTCTGGGGCCTTGTCTCAGTGGCAGGACCGTGCTTATTATCCTTGTGCCTGTCATGGCAGCATGGACACTATGCCAACTGCACAGCCACTTTCCCACTTGGCATTGCTGCCAGTTTTGAGTAGAGGATGTAGTACTAAGTACTAAGGGCAGGCTAGGGCTGTGCTGGAGAGGGTTTGACAGACTAGGTAAATGACAGCCAGCTTTTGAACTGGGCAATAAAAACTGTCTCCATTAAGTTCAGCTTCTCCCTGTTACCATCTTAGCAGGGTAGCATGGCACCTCAGCTGGATGCACAACTCCTTCTTTAGCATCCCTGTTCAGCCCACAAACGCATTCTTTGGGGCTGCCTGGTATTAGTTGGCACAACCCAGGAATAGGTGCTGCTGATGGTAGCCCAGAGTTTGATGGCAGGTACTGCCACCATTGCCTTTGCAAACAAGTAATGATGCTTTTACAACACGGCATTCATAACGCCCCTGCTGCCTTCTGAAAGGGGTTAACAACCTGGGTTTCTTCTCAAGTCTGAAGGGTGAGTGCCACCTACAGCAACCCTGACATGACAAACCTGCCTTTGGAAAGAGTGTGCTAATACTGATGGGGCTAGAAAATTGTACGTGTTGAATGTAAATTTCCAAAGTGGTCAAATTTCCATCATGGCTCTCATTAAAAATGTCCAGAAAGTGAGGAGGCCACAGCTGCCATCACTAAAGAGGAAGCAACACCAGGGCAGTACAATGCTTGAAGGTGGTAGGAAAAATAGACCTTTATTTTCTGGCCCAACACAGACTCTAGAAATGGCTCATTTGATTTTTATCTGTCCTGGCGATAGTTTTGCTCACAATGAGTGCATCACTGTCCTCTTCCACAAGACTTTTGTGGCTGTAGAAGCTGAGGTATTACCTGATGAGTATAAACCAGTGAGTTTTCAACATTTTCCAATTGCAGTCCCCTAAATATTTTCCAGTGGCAGTGCAGCCTGTTATCTAGTGGGTTTAAGGGTATTGACAACAGGCTTGCTTCCCTGTGTGACCTGTCACAGACCGCTTAGAAGCTGTTCTTACTCCGTGGGGACATTTCCACTGCAGGTTGAAAATTGCAGGTCTGGATCATTAATATCCTCGTGGCTACCTCTGTAGCATGCTCTGCAGCTGTGTACCCGGGCTAGATGGCAGCACAGCCTCTCGTTGTGGTGTTACCTTGCTGCTGTGGGGCAGCTCTCCCCTGCTGCATGCAACATACAAAGGCATCCTCCAAGCATTCTTTTCCTCCAGATTTTGCAGGTGGTATGGTGAGATGTGTATCTTACTACTTCAAAAAAAATCTGACTGGAGAAGGGGGAGATGAGCACATGTGTGTGCCCTCTTCACTGTCTGCCAGGTACAAAGCCAGCCCTCCACCAAAATCCATCCTGTGGTGGTGGATTTTTAACAGTTGCCTACAAGATCCAGGGGTGCCAAGTGAGCTTGGATTGGTGCCCATGGAGCCAAACTTGCTGGAAGCAAACCAAAGTGTGACAAAGCAGACCCAAGCACTCCGGCGGGGAAGATCCTGAGACTGGATGTGAGGCGCTCAGCAGGTGACCCCACTGCAGCTGCTGCCAGAGGCACAGGTCACCTCTGAGGCAGGTGATGGACCTACCTACAGGTACTGATAGGGCAATGCTCATGGTCCCTCACCCTACGCGTTCTTGGGACTACTCTGCTTTTTCTGCAACACCCTTTTTTTCCATCTTGCACAACATGGTGTTTTTCTGGCATGAGCATGACAGCAGTGCTTTCACTGCTGTTCTTTTTCTCCAGGGTCATCAGTAGAAGATTTTGTAGCTAACAAATTTTTATCAAGGTAAGAAAGTGCATAATACTTATTGCCCAAAACACTGTACCATATGTGTGATATACCATACTTCTACAAACTGGGTTTAATGGTTTCAGAATGACAGATACGTGTATCTCGACTAAACTCATGTTTACATGACCCCTAAAAGTCAGCTTTCCAAAACTGATAACATCAACATATGCCTACAGCTGTGGACTGTCTTCAGCTGGAGCCAGCATTTATTAGCTCTCCTGAAAATAAAACCTGTCAAGACCGCACTGGTAAACTTATTCCTGACTTTCAAGGGAAAAATGGGGAGCACTGCGCTCTCAGTAATCAGATGAAAGCCGCAGCAGGAATGTGAAAGATCCAAAGAAAATAGTCTCTGAGTAAGATTTGATTTACAGTGTGGCCTTTTTTCCCCATACAGCCTGCTCAATGACTATACAATGTCTTTCTGATATTCCCTATGTGAAATCTACATTGGTAAAAAAATACCACCTGGCTGGGTAAAAAAATTGCTAATGACCTGGTCCAAAGCTAATTGAGATGAATCGCAGTGAAAGGGCTAGAGAAAGATGCTTTTGCGAAGACTTAATTGGATTTTGGATGAAGCTCTAAAGGGGCCGGTTTTGTGGAAGATGTTTTATCTGCTGTTCTTTCATTTGGTTTGTCTCCAACCTGCTGGAGCCCAGTGGTGGAATTTTGGGTGCAACCTGGTTGCTGTCTCTGCTGGCAGGCAGAGGGTGTTTCTGAGTCTGCCCATGTAAAATCTGCTCTGGCAAAAATCTCTGTATGTCTGCCTGCACACATGCAAACACACACACAGGATGTGTTAAAAAGCATTGCTGTGATTAAAAAGTCAAAGACATAATAAAAGGCAAAATAAAGGTGTTGTAATTCCATGTCACTGTTGTATACTCAAGGGCATTTTTGTGACTTCTTAATGGCAGATTTTTCAACCTTAATAGTATCCTTTTAATGCATATATGAAATTGCCTAAGGTTTTTTAGCAGAAAATTAAAACAAAAATCCCATTGCTCAGCATTGTGTTGACACAGGGAGGAAACTTCTTAACCCACTTTTCCTGGCTGGTTTTCATGGAACCTAAGCTTTCTTCAGTCACATCCTATCCCAGAAGACAGTGTCACATGCTTTTTCCTTTTTTGTTCCTGACTCTGGATCACCAGTCTTTATCTCTTAGCTACCTCCACCTAACTTTCATTTCCCAGCCCATTTTAGTCTTATTTCCTGCATGCCTGTTGAGGGTTTAGATTGTGGGGTGACAATACAACCCTGGCAGATGTATTGTTAACCTCCTCCCCCCATACACTTCTCCCTTTTTGCCCCTCCCTCTCCCCACTTCCCACTCAGGACAGGTGATCTGGAGGGAAAGAAGGACAGAGAGAAGAGAGTTGGTAAAATTAACAATATTTTACTAATGCTACTAATAAGAATAGAGAAAATATACAAAACCAATCTTGAAAGTCTCAGCAACTGCAGAGCTGGCACCCAAAGTCCTGGATTGGACTCTGCAGCCAACTGGAGCTGGATTCTCTCACTAGGCCTCAGTTTGCAGGGACGACTAGCAAGGTCCTCTCCTAATGTCGGCCATAAAGCAGAAGGGAAAAGGGAAAGGAAAAAGGGACGAGATCCTCGTGATCTCCCACTTTTATATGAAGTATTCACGTGGATGGAATGTTATACACAGTTGGTCAGTTTCTTGGCAACCTGTTTCTTGTTGCCCCTCTCGCGAGATGTCCATCCATGCTTATCAATAAGTTTGCATTCCATTGCTAGGTTTACCAAAACATGTGTCTGGTTCTCCAGGAAAATGCAGTTAATATGAAGGCTTTAGCTGACAGGCAAATTCACTGAAAGAGAAACTTGTTTTTAACAAAACCAGGACAATGCCTCAGTCCAGTTACAGGCTTCTGAGCCCCAGCTCCCATCTTCTTGTTCCTCAGTGTTCTCTCCCACCTGGGTTTCCAGTCCTGCTGGGTGTGTTCCAAGCTGCTGTTTCCAAACACCTTTCCTCAGATCTTTGCTTTAACTTACAGCTTAAGGGAACGTTCTGCTTAATCTCTCCTGCATCAAACTAATTGAGGATAAAATAGTTAAATAAGCTGCAAAGCCTAGAAGAGTCATCTGTACATGTACAAACTGATTTTTTTCTTTTTTTAATGGTCTTGCAACTTGGCCAAATTTTGCCAAAATTTAATGTCCCCAGCAAAAGATTTTTCTTTCATTGAACACATTGCCTCCCATGAATTTCAGGATAGAAAATCTTTAGGAAGAAGGCACTGCTTGAGAAAAGGAGCACTAAGTTTGTGTGTTTACTTGTGTAGGGCCACATCTTGTCCCATCATTCTGTTTATAGGAAGAGTGGATTCACGCAGACTGAAATAAAATTAAACATATGCAAACGTCCTGTCTCAACCTGATAACCAGAATGGTAAAATTCAACTGGAAAGCATAAAATTTGGCAAAGGTATAGCTTATAAGCAGAGAAAACAGGTCTTGCAATATCAAATATCAACCAACAAAGGCATTAGGTTCCATCTATAAAGTTACCGTATCACAGAGTCAGTGGAGGGTGAAAGGAGAAACCCAAAATGAAACACAGTACAAAAGGAACAAGCTTTAATGGCTTAGAAAAATAACAACAAGGTCTCTACTTGGGCAGTTTTGGAGTCTGAGGAGATAATATGCTGGCTTCTTTCCTTTACTGGTTGTATAACAGAGCTGAAAGAGAAAATTGATTTTTCATGCAAAATATTGAGTTGCTGTTCACTTGTAATTTAATTTATTATTTTCATACTCTGCACATAATTTGTTAGGGCTCTCTCCTATCTCTATAACATTGTTGGAAAAGGTAATATCATATGGTTTGCTAGCAATGTTAATTTGCTATATTATAGGCATTTCACTTATTATCATTACTATTGTTTCCAGGCCATAAAATGTAACTGGTGTGTGAGCATGCAAGTATTTGCAGGCTGGGAAAGCACTGCACACTGCTAGGACACATCGGTCACGCAGGTAGGAGGTAAACCCACAACATCTCTAGGCTAAGGATTGTGTCACAGCTTGTGTGGAAAACTGGGTTTGGGGCCTTTTTTTTTTAAGATTGCTCATCTGTTTCCATTTTCCTTATTCTCTGATTCTTACTGCTTCACTCCTGCCTCCCTCCTCCTTTTTTTTTTTTTCTCTTTATTTATTCTAGAAACTCAGGAATGCAGGGTTGCAAGAAACAAAGTTTCTCAAAGATTTGTGTCTATTTGATCCAGGCTCTTAGAAGAGCTAAATATTGAACAGATATATCACCCAAACTCTAAAGCTGAGGACCTCCCTCTTGAATTGTCATGTGGTTTTACAATGTGAAATGAAAAAGATGGTACAAGTGATACAGAGCAGCCTTCAGCCACCTTTAATCCAGGAGAGATCTCCAGCTAGTGATAGAGCCTCTGAGGTGTGGTTGTGTTTTCTTGGTGCAAACGAGCCAGAGGAGCTGGGATGCATTTGTGTCCCAAGGAGGTAACTGAGCTCTGGTGTTGCCTGTCCACTTTCAAGTGGAACACGGGACCAACGGACAGACCTTCTGTGGCTGGTGATTCCTGTGAGCCCAGCTTGTTTGCCTGATGTAGACCGAAGCACTGAATCATAGAGTAGTTTGGGTTGGAAGGGACCTTCAAAGGTCATCTAGTCCAGTCCGCCCACAATGAGCAGGGACACCAACTAGATCAAGTTGCTCAGAGCCCGATCCAGCCTGGCCTGGAATGTCTCCAGGGATGGAGCATCTACCACCTCCCTGGGCAACCTGGGCCAGTGTTTCACCACCCTCATTGTAAAAATTTTCTTCCTCATGTCTAACCTGAATCTCCCCTCCTTTAGTTTAAAACTATTACCCCTTGTCCTGTCACAACAGGCTCTGCTAAAAACTCTGTCCCCATCCTTCTTATAGGCCCCTTTTCAGTACTGAAAGGCTGCGATAAGGTGTCCCCAGAGCCTTCTTTTCTCCAGGCTGAACAACTAAAACTCAGCCTGTCCTCACAGCAGAGCTGTTCCGGCTCTCTGATCTTCTTGGTGGCCTCCTCTGGACCCTCTCCAACAGGTCCATGTCTTTGCTGTACTGAAAGGATTCCCAGGGAAAGCTTAGGGACACCTATCTCTGGCTTGTTTGTTTGTTTTTTTATAGATGTCATGAAGCTGAAGCTCTGTCTCCATTCAGGGGAAGGGAAAGTCTACTGCTCTCCTGGCTCCCCAGAGGGCTCCCTGAGCAGGTAAAATGTGTCCTACATGCGGCAGGCTGTTCTGGACACTGTAACATGATAGTGCTCTGCTGGTGTTTACAGTTTCCTTTTCAGCTGGATCCAGCAGCTCCATGTTTCAAATGCAGTTGTCCTTGCATCCTCCAGGTCTCAGGATGCAGAAGGTTGAGTTGTCATCTGACGTAGAAACTAGGATTAAATTTCACTGGGGAAAAAGAAAAGATTCCAACCACAACTTCATCTTTTAGGATAACTTCATCTCTTCCCCTCTCAATCTGATATATATTTATCTTCCTTTTATATTTTTTCTGAAAATACCAAGCCAAATTGAACCTAGCTATGAGCTGAGCTATGCCAAGGTTAAATTTGCTGTAATTAGGTTTTTCTCAGCTTCTTCCTCCTTTGCTCAGTCTTAGTTTAATTATTAAGTGGTTCAAAGACACGACATCCCCCCAGATTTTTTTTCAGTTTATGAGTAAAGCTAGGTAGCCCACCAACTGGAAGTTATTGTTGAGTGCCTGTAGGTAGAAATGAGTAGCATTTATTTCAGTAGCTGGGCATCTCTAATCAACAGTTTTATTCTCAGTCACCACATATGTCCAAACACTGCTTTGCCAGTGAACTTCTGCTACCTAGCAGACCTTGGGCAGGAAGGAACGATGTGTCTCTCTACTTCATAAAAGCTTTTTTTTTTCCTACAGCATGAAAGTGCTGGAGAACAGCCAGTTGTGTTGGAGTCACACTATTAACTGCTTAGTTTACTCTTTTGGAAAAGCTGCATGTGTGTAGAGAAAAACACAGCCAACAATTTAGTACAAAATGCCATTCCTTAGTCAAATGGAACAAAAGTGGGATTACGCAGAGAGGGCTTTTCTTTTATTTGTCCGAAATGAATTTATGTGCATCTACTCAGAAGGTGTAATTCCTGTAATAAACTTTAAGGAATGTCTGCAAGTGACTTACAATGTGGGGCTGGACCTGACGAGGTGACTCAGTCACAGAGAGCCAGGTAACAGTGTTTCCCTCCTTCAGATAAATGAATTAATTCAGTATAATTAAGACAAATTGGGGCAAAAGTTCTCCTGGCACATCTCTTATTTGCACCAACATCTGTGGCTTTGCTCTTTGCTAGGGAGTGACTGCAGCATTGTTGGCAGGGAGGGACCTTGGTGCCAGACAGTTTGATCAAGCTCATTGGTGAAACACTTCTCACACAGCCCTTGTTGTACACCTCTGCACTGGGCTGCAAGCCAGCTCTGAAGCTCAGCAGCAGCCCTTGTGCCTTGCGTGGCTCCCGGTGGGCACCATTGCCCTGCCCAAGGCCATAGCACATATCCTAACTGTGGCAAATTAAGAGCATATCTGTGTGTCTGCTCTTACCCTGCTGTAGGTAGCTGCACGTCAACTTCTCAGTGAAATACTACAGGGCAAGAAGGAGGTTATCATGCGCATCACCTTCCTAGTGGTGCCTGGCCAGTGTCCTCAGCTTGCCCCAGTCTCTTCATGCATCCCCTGGATGTGCCACCCAGACAGATTCACACCTTGAGAGAGTGGCAAGAGCTGCAAGACACCCAGATTCACTGGTTTGGCGCTAATCACACAAATCCTAAAAGGCTCTGTTTACCACTTGTCTCTCATTGTGAGTTCCTAGAAATAGTAATTCCGGGAAAGAAAACAAGTATTTCTAAGCTAAGAGGGTACTTCTTGTGTCACATAAGAGATTTGCCATTTTTCTTGACATTACAAACAACTGTATTTAAAAGAATGACATGAAGGTTACAAAGTAAAGCATAAAAAGGTTGTGATATGTCAGTATTAAGGTTGCCCTTCCTGTGTATACAGTAGGACACAAACTTTAATAAGTTCGGGTACTGTGTTTTTCCATGGGCCCTTTAAAGAGTGAATTTTAGCAGTGGTATACTCAGGGGTTTATAATGCAGAAAACTCTTTTTTTTCATAGGACCTCCATATAATTTCCTATTGAAATAGCAAGTTGTTGTTAATTATTTGTATGGGAGATTTAATAAGGGAAATGAAGTTTTTATGGACTGGAGGAGTGGACTGCTGCCATGAGGAACTAGTTTGCCCCTCTGTTCCTTAGCAATAACCTAAAGCATGTCTTTGCAAAGCACAGTGCCAGACCATGCACACCCAAGTGAGATTTAAATGAACTTGTGCAGGTTCCAGAGGTAATACAGTGGTGCTGGTGTAAGTCTTAACCAAGTCCTTCCAACTAGCAGGCAGGTTTTTCCAGAGCTACCCCAGGTGTCTTTGTAGCCCTGAGTTATGTTGCATAAACATGTTGCAGATGTGTGGGTATCTGTGGGTGATGTTAGAGCATGTCTACATGGCTTTAGCAAGCAGATGCTAAGGACCTTTACCTGTACCAAAGGTGGCTGAATGCATCTGGTCTGGTGTCATGTAGCCAAGCAGATTTACCCCTATTCCACCAGTGTTGGCAGTATCCTGCAGGTATCTGCCTGCAGCACATCCCATTCTCCTATACACCCTGTCTGTCTCTGGTTAACATCCTATCCTCCTTTGCCCCATCACTTGGACCCCTTGGGACTGCACCTGCAGCACCTAACCTGCAGAGGGTGGGAGGATTTTAGCAGGGCTTCACTTCTTCCTCCATCGGCTGCTATTTGCAACTGGCCTGTGGCCAGCTGCAGTAGCTCTGGGTTTCTCCAGGTCAGTTTTTGAGGCCTAGGACCAGGGAAGCAGGGGTCTCCCTGCTGACAGCTGTACGGGGCAAGCATCTCCAGCTAGGTCTGCCCTTCATCTGCAGAAGATCCACGCCCTGTGTTTCAAAGGGGTACTCCTTGTCTGCCTGTGCACGATTTCACTCTTCTCTTTGGAAGTCAGCATTTCAGCATATCATAACAAGGTCTCCATTGTGGAGAAGGTGATCATAATTAGCATACTCAAATTTCTCTGGAGACTGAAATCAAGATCTATCGACTGAGATAAAGAAGAGGTCAATGCATTTGACACCAGGCAGAAAAAAATCCAATATATGGATGACCATTATTAAGCACTTTCGGGTGTTGCACCTTCTCTGAGATTCAACTTAGGGAGAAGGGGGAGGAAAAATCAGAAAAGTACCATGCTTAACTAACAGCAAAATAATTGCAGCAACCTTAATCCTCATGCAACAGGCCAACGAGGCTCACAGCCTGCTCAACCAAAACTGTGTATCAAATCGATTGTAGGAGGAGGGAGCAAAGTGATTTTTCAATGTATATATCAAAGGCGAATCCCAGTAATGAATCCCTAATGACAAATGTCCACCGATGATCTATTTGACTAGGTCTTTGATCGAGGTGGAAGTGAAATAACTTCATGCCGTAGGGGTAGAAGCTGAAAGCTCAGTTCTCCTTATTGCAATGAATTGCTCAGTCCAATGTACATGAGGACAGAGTCCTCTTCTTTGGGCTTCGCATCACTTCAGATTGACTATGGCCAGGGAGCAAAAGAAGAACAGAAGGATTAAAAAGTTTTTTGAGACATTTGGTATTGAAGTCTGAAAAGTACCGAGGCCCTCACTCGTGAAGGCATGTGCAAGTTGAAGCATTCAAGCATGGTCTTTGCTGCTCGGGAGGTCCTGCTGGTGCCTCAGCTTATGTGTGCACACACTGAGCCTTCTGGAGGGGTTGTTCAAACCTCCAGCAACTTTCCTTGGGTTTTCAAGCACTCACTGGTGATCAGCAATCAGAAAGAATATGGACACTCTGCCTCCGCTTTCCCTTTTTTGTGCTCAGGATACCGGGGGGTGTGAAATTCACCAGCCAGGTTCACAATTTGCCTCAAGATCTGTCAGGCAAATAATTTGTCATGGTTTCTGCATCCCCTTTTTTGTTGTTACATACAAGTTGCCAGGGTAAATTAGCACTGCCAGGAGCTAAAAGGAGAGCCTGTTTTCAGAGACCCATCACTTCCAGTAATCTGAAATCCCTTTCCTCCTTAAATAAGAGCGTTATCTTTTAAAAACTGTAGCTATCAATCTGGAGGCACAAGTGAGCATGGTGAAGTGGGAATGCAGTTCACAACACCTCAAAGAGGCAAGGAAATATCATTTCTGTTTTACAAATAGGAAACTTGAAGCAAAGTGCTGAAATGACTGGCTGAAGGCTAGAAAGGAATTTGATATTAGTGTTTTGTTGAGAAATCAGCGTCCCAAATCTAGTGTTCATGTTATTAGATCACATTTTCCCTCTTTCAGACAAACAACTAATTAAAACAATTTGTTCTATAATAGCTGTCATTAAGCCTGTGGATGCCAAAGTGTACTGGAGTGGATGCTGAAGAATAAATGGTGCCAGTCAGAGACCCACAATGGTGCACAATGGTAGGAGAGACAGGTGAGGAACATCAGCATGAAACACTCAACATGTCTTTTCAGGCTTTTGTCACAGAATGCTAATTAAACAGAAAATGCAAAATCAGTCAGGATGAGACATCATCATGAAAAAAGGACTGGACAAATAGCATTTGACAAATATAATGTTGAGTGAATGTTAAAGGGCTGAGCCACCTCTGTCTTTTAGGAATTTTATATGCAGGGCAAAATAATTTCATGTGCTCCATGAAATTTGCTATGCTTTGAATACTCCTTTGTCTTGTTACTTGACCAACCCTAATGGAAACCTTCAGTTTATTTTGTACGTAACTTCTTCTGGTCAGATTGTTTCGGAGTGCAGCTATTCTAAATGCATTTAGCTGGAATTTCATCCACAAGCCATTATTATGTTTATTACATTTTTATTTTTAATATTCAAGAGAAAATGAATGAAACCTTCATCATCCTCCATATATTCTCTCTTGCTCAAGAGAGAATAGGTTATCTCTGTTTTGGGGATCAACCTTCTCTTCCCCCAGCTCAACATATGGAGTGCTTCTGTACAAAGTATGGTGGTTCTCAGATGGAACCTGTGCTTTTTCCTCCCCTTTTATTGTGTGATTCTACAGGCTAAAAACTCCTCTCCCATGCAAACTCATTCCCAGGACTATGAAAATGGAACATAGCATGCAGCAGTTCACACATTAGTCATGGTTAGAAGGAATTTCGTATTTGACTGTTCAGAGAAAAAGATGTCATTAAATGCTGCAGAATAACAATGTTTGCTATTGAAGTATCTGAATAATGGTTCCAGAGTTGAGCTTGAAGGAAATTTTAGTCATTATAGACAGTCCCTTGTAGGTGTGGCTGATGGGAGAAGGGCTATTTAACATCCTGTGTGAACAGGTGATGGTGTGGGTCTAAGATAGACAACCATGCAACCATATGAAATTTAACAAGAACAAATGCTGGATTCTGCACCTGGGATTGTGTAATCCTGGATGCATGTATAGGATGGTGGACCAGAGGTTGGAAAGCAGCCCTGCAGCAATGGATCTGGGGGTCCTGGTTGATGGTAGAGCTCAGTAGTAGCCAGCTGCATCCTGGGATGCATTAAGCACATTATAGCCAACCAGTCAAAAGAATTGATTGTCCCAACACTGGTACATCCTCACCTCGAGTACTGCATGCTATTTTTGGCTCTGCAATATAAGAAGGATATAAAAATATTAGAATGTGTCCAAGGGATGGCAACAAAGATGCCCGAAGGACTAGAAGGCATGACTTATGAGGAATGACTGAGGATACGAGGTTTATTCAGTTTTGAGGAGACTGAGGGGTGACCCCATTGCTGTCTACAATTTCCTCACTATGGGGAGAGGAGAGGGAGGTCCTGATCTCTCTGGTGTCCAGTGAGAGAATGTGAGGGAACAGCTTACAGCTGAATCAAAGAAAGTTCAGTTTGGATATTAGGAAAAAGTTCTTCACTGAAAAGGTGGTGAAGGTCTGGAACAAGCTCCCAGAGAAGTCCTGGTGGCTTCAAGCCTGTCAGTGCCCAAAAATTGTTTGGACAACAGATATAAGGTTTTCAGTTGCCCTGTGTGGAGGCAAGAGATGGACTTGATGATCCTCATGGGTCCTTTCCAACTCAGCATATTCTGATTCTATGAAATGTTTACTGCATGCATAATCTGCAGTACAGCTCTGCTCTGGAGCTGGTTGCCCACCGCACTGCTGCTGAGATACCCCATACCTTGTACCTTACCTTGCTGTTTCTGTTCAGAGGCCTGTGCCTTCCCCTGTGCATCTAACAGCTTGAGCAATTTCTGCTCAGTTAAGGACACCTCAGGTTGTCTTTGTTTTCTTGGACAAAGATGCTTCCTTCTTCCATGCTCTCTTTCTTTGTACAGGAGGTGCTGGGTGTTTACCTGCTGTTCATGCAAATTGTGTGCCTGGCTGTTTGCTGCTGATCTTTGCTTGTATGTGCCTTTACAGTAGGGTTCAGAGTGAGATGTAGAGCTGGAAAATTAGAAACTGTCCTATCTATCCATGGGAGGTCTACCAGGGAGAGCTGTATTCTTTCCATCTTATTAGCCTCACACATCACCCCTCCTCTGTCCCCTCTGCACTGCTGCTCTGCCATCCCTGTTTTGGCTCCATTGCTGAAATTCCACCTTTGGTAGAGATGCAGTATTATTCTTTATCCATTAAGGGTTTTCATCCCACAAGGTTAAATGGTGATTCCCTGAGCTCCTACCATAACCCTCTTGCTATTTTTTGCCCTCTCCAGCAAGCTTTTTTCCTATTGCTTTGTGCAATAAAGCTACTAAGTGATGTGATGTATGTGTCAGTGTAGCAGCTGAAGTTTGCCAGCCAGCAGGCCATGTTCCTCAGAGAGCTGCAGGAGCAGCCATGCTAAATGTGGGGGAAGACCTGCTGTCCTTGCTGCTTTTCTAGCTTTAGGGGCTGCAGAATATGAAGGGAGGATGGCTGTGAGCTTAAGCCTGGAGAAGAAAAGGCTGAGAGGGGATCTTATCGATGCTTATAAATACTTACAAATATCTGAAAGGTGGGTGTCAAGAGGATGGGACCAGACTCTTTTCAGTGGTGCCCAACAACAGGATGAGGGGCAACGGGCACAGACTGGAGCACAGGGGGTCCATCTAAACATGAGGAGAAACTTCTTTGCTTTGAAGGTGCCAGAGCAAAGGGAACAGGCTGCGCAGAGAGGTTGGGGAGTCTTCTTCTCTGGAGACATTCAAAACCCATCTGGACACATTCCTGTGTGACCTGCTCTGGGTGAACCTGCTTTAGCAGGTGAGTTGGACTAGATGACCTCCAGAGGTCCCTTCCAAACCCACCAGTCTGTGATTCTGTGATTCCTACGAATTCGTTTACAGAAAAAAGGGTGCGAACAAGCAGTACATGCAAAAAGCCACTACTACTGAGACTACTTCTGTGCCTATCCTGCTTTTTGCACGGTGCCCATGAAGCTTGATGACTTTAAAACTCTTAAAAAAAAAAAAAAAGGTAGCTTTCTCACTATCTCCACTAGAATCTCCTTTTTGGGCTTCTGAGAATTCGAAGGGACCAGAGAAACAGTTTCTACAAGCCAGGGAAACCTCAGTGATGACTAAAGCAGGCAGTGGGAATGCATAAGCAGTTGGCTGCAAGAGTTTTGGCCAAAAGCTGACACCAGCCATACTAAGCACCCAAAGGAAAAAAACACTATTGCCAAAAAACATACCTACTACTTGAGGGTTTGATGCAAAAAATAGTTTCTGTTGTGCTAAAGATACTTAGCTTCCCTTCATCAATTCACCTGTGCTGGCCATCAGCAGATGATCTCCCTCCAGTCCTGCTGGGTTTTGGCTGTATTCTCTGGTACCAGTGTTTGTTGGGGATAGTTGCTGTGTGGCAGACAATGGCTGTGAGATGGCTTGGTAGATCTCAACAATAAAAATGTAATTGTGTTATTCAGTCATGGAATAACTTGCTTTCATCTGTACAAATAATGCAGCACAAATGACTAAATTAGTTACTCAGAAGAAGTATTTAATAATTTTGCTGAACTTTTTTGAAGAGAGCAACTAACTGTTAATTTTCTCCTTACTGTATTTTTGCTATTTTTTAATGATATCTCTTACATCTGAATGCTTCGGTGCCCATGTAATTTCCCTACTTGTATTTTTGAAAGAAGAATGAGTAATATTTTCCAAATTATATACCATGGCAATTAAAGGGAAAAGGGACCTCTATATGATTTGACTGAAGAAAAACAAATCTTTTTTTAGATTACCCCCCTTTTAAAATAAAACCGCATTTCTTCAAGCTCCTACCTATCTCATTGGCACCTCATGCTATAAATTACCTACATAACACAACCCTGTTCATTTCATGCATTAGGACACATCAGGACAGACCTCTACCCAGAAAGCAGAGTACAGCCCTACTCACACGTTTGCCATACAGCAGCAATAATCTAGTGGCACGCACAGTAATAGCAGTTGAAGAGAAGCGAACTCTTTGTCACTATTAATATCAAGTTCAGCATTCACTGAGAACAGTCACCTTCACAGAACATACAGAAGCAAACGTATATGCAGGTTTTCCTGGCTGCCACTTCTTGCTGCTTAGCTGGAATTCATCAAGCTCTTGGAAGAAGGTGAATTCTGAGAATTTCAGCTGGGGTTATATGGCTGGTTACATAGCTTTTTTTTTCTTCTTTTCCTTTCTCCAGTACATATATTTTTTAAATTTCACTATATGGATGGTTGTCAACAGATTATAAGAACCACTAAGTAGCCGTAGGTAGTGCACACAAGAGCTAGTGTTTGCTTTAACTTTTGGGGTTCAAATCTTAATGTTATTTAGTTAAGACCCGTGTCACTGGGTTCTCATAGTCTGCTCCTTATTCTCATAGAGATTGACATAGAGATTTCAATCCTGATTGTGTTTCAGCCATGTTTTAACATTGGAACATCAGCTGAAATCCCAGTTTCTTTTAACTGCTTATGTGCTCTGTGAGGAAAGATGCTTTCCTGAAACCCAACAGGGTCTAAATGCTAGTTAAAGTGGTCTTAAGTTGTGCACAAAGGCTGTCAGAAGCACGAGCAGAGTGTGGTTCATCTTTTCCAAGGGGTGATTTTAATCACAGCATCAGAGAGAATATTTCCCTCCAGTACATTTCTCAGTGCTTTGCATTGCCTTGTTTTCATAATCCCTGATGTTGCCTCGCTCTCCTTCCAGGAAGCTACATACAAGGCTGATTTCTTTTTCTTTTTTTTCTTTTCTTCTTCTTTGCCTTTCCTCTAGGAATGCCCCTTCTCAGGTATCAGCATCTCTTGCAGCCATCGCAACAAACAAACAGTGGCTCTTTGAAGCAGAAGCTGAGGAGAGAGCGCCTTGCATCATTTTAGAAATCCAGTGGGTTTGGCTGGCTTTGCAGCTTTAGGCAACTGTGTGGAAGCGATTGCTCCAAGTCCAATGGGTGATCCAGGTCTTTCAGAGTTTTTTTTTTTTTTTTTTCCCAGATCAAACAAGCAACTGTTATTATTTTAAATGATCTTGGTCATGATGTGAGTAGGAAGGCACCTTCCATAGTTAGCATTGTGAAGGGGAAACCTGATAATTCATTTATTCCATGATAATAGCAGGGGTAGCTTTAAGGTTTTTACCATCTGTGCTCCTATGGGAAGGAGGAGCAAAGCCAATACAAATTTAACCTTCAGATGTATGCTTCTGTGCTTCTCCATTGTGCCTCTAAAGTTCTTCAGAAAAAAAAATCCTTAACCATTTCACTGCTGTACAAGAAAAAAACTCTACAGTTTCCAGACTACACTTCTTTTTCTATATTTGCATGATTTCATGTAATTTTAGACTTTTATAACTATTCAAGGCAAGATATATATTTAGTTAATGTTAAGATCGCATCTGTTTGTCTGTGTGACCAAAATATCCACACCAAACATTAAATGTCGTATCTATCTTCAAATCTTTATCCGTTAGCAAGTAATCTCACAGTATTACAGAATACACAAATAGAAAAATGCAAAATGTCATTTCTGCCTACTGCTTTTACAAGGACAAAACTCTTGTTGGAGCGGGAGTGTAGACCTGAGACAAAAGGAAACTATTAATACAGTTATGTGCCAACATTTAGGATAAAAATTTGTGTTATTTCATATGGATTTATGGACAGATGACTGGGGAGAAACCAGGGATGTCTGAAAGTGGGCAGATGATGTGAGCCAAGAGACAGTTTATTAGGCAAGGGTAAAAATAAAACTGCATCCAAAAAGGGTCAGTGAGTCTTATTCTTCTAGCCTTCAACTGGGAAGGACTGGATTTCCTTAGTGCATTGTAAAATGGTTGAAGGTTCAACATTAGCATTCAAAAATCACTGCAGAGCTGGAGGCAGGCTCTAGAAAACAGAACTGGTTATTTTGTGAGATGCAGGGAAATGGTCATATGAAAAACTACGCACTTCTTTGCTTCTCTCTTATCTAGTTCCCTAATAGACCAAGGAAACACTTCACATGTATCTTGCTGCATCTGAGTATTTGCTAATTATGCTGCAAATGTTTAATCATTGCTACTCTCTGGTGAGCTTGCCCAAGAAAGTGGGGTTCTTTGAGGGCAAAATGCTTTTCTCACTCTGAATTGGCTAAAAATTAAAATTAAAACCATCACCCACTGTTTTTCTGCAGAAGGCTGAGTTTAGAGTTCAGTTTAGCACTATACAATGTACTTGGCAGAACAAGCTTTACTGGAAGCAGGGGAAAGACACATTTTTCATATTGACCTACTTGCCAATGGGACCCATGGGATTCTCTGGCCATGTTGCACGGTGGGCTATAGAATCTGCTCTACAGAGAAAAACAGCAATATGAGAACACCTGAAGTATACTCTCCATGATGGTCTCTTGCAGTCTTTCCAAAACTCAGGTGAGTCCTACCGTAAATAATCAAAAGAAGGTTATATTTGGATTAACTGTGCCTTGAGAACAAAGGCACTTAAACTAGGTCTGCGTGAGGCAGCTTGGCTCTGCGAGCATTATGATTATGTCCGAGTTCCTCTGCATTGCGTGGGCTCAGCTGCTTGCTTTGGTCCTGACTGAGGAAATTTCAGGCATTGCAGCAACGGGCTATTCAGCCTTTATGCTCCCTTAATGCTTCCACTGTGTGGTTTAATTTGCTGTGGGTAATGTTTTGCTGTTATGCAGTTTATCTACTCCTTCATTGCAGTGGAGAGTGGAGAGCTCATTGGAGATACCTCTGGTTTTTCAAACGAGAGGGTTCAGGCTTTGGCCTGTGAAAAATAGAAGTTTTCCATGGAAGAAGTGGAGGAAGCGCTTTTCTGTGAGGAAAACCCCTGCTGTTTCTGACTATCCATGGTCCTTCAGCTACAGCTACCTGTGTCAGGAGGAGAGAGAGGCTGGACAGGGCTGCTCCCCTGCTGCCTGCTGTGCATGGCCCAGCTGAGAAACAAAAGGGGTGACCGTGGTCCTGCCTCCTGGGCATTAGGAGGCACCCAGATGTTTGCCAAGAGCCATGACAGAGCACCTTCTCCGTAAACCACGGCAAAATAAAGAAGAAAGTTTTTCGTCTGAGTGGGCTGCTGGTAGGGCAGTACTTCTCCATAAATACTTTTGCTAAGAGGCATCTCAAGGAAGTCACGTGGGAGTTGTGGTACCCATGCCTTTCCTCATCAAGCTTGACAAGAAAGTCTGTAGTGAGAAGGGCTTCTTAAAAAAAGTCATACCTTACGAGGCTTTTGAGAGTTGTTTCTGCTTAGGATAAAAATATTGAGCTTTATGTCTTACAAGTTGCGTAGCTAGACATATATTTGGGATCACTTCTCATGAAAATCTGTGACCTGAAGCTTCTGTATCACCTCCCACTGGTAAAAGACAAGCTTAGCATTGAAATCACAGAATCACATGGATGGATGGAAAAATCAGAGATTGAAAGCCTAGTTCCATTACGATATTTTCCTACGTTTGCTAATTATTGTTCTTGAATTAAGAACTCAGAATCAGCTTCATGCCTGATATCTTTGGCTTTGTCATGTGGTCTGTAGGGATTTGCAGAAAAAAAAAAAAAATAAAACAAGCAGTAATGCACTCAGACAATGGTACAATGTTATGGCTGGGAGGAAGACTTGTCTGCTTAATCTCTATCTGGATACTGAGGGAAAGATTTTCTTAGTGTATTTTGCTGGCTAAAAAAAAGAGGAAAACTAAATACATTTTTCTGTGTGTAGGTATGATTGTAAATATGCCCTTGAGTCTGTCTGCTTCAAGGTTAAATAAAAACAGTTGTGCAGGCTTCTGTCATGTAGATAACCTCATAGAAGTAGGAGAATAATCAAAAAAAAGCGCAAATATCACACACTTACAGGAAAGTTTCATTAGCTTGTAAGCTGCAGTATAAGCATTTTGATAAGGAAGGGTTAAGACTGCATGAGAAATTTTTATCTTTATGAGAATTTACGTATTTATGACACGCGTGCTTAAAAGATAGGACACCAGGAAATGATCGCTTAAGTACTCCTGGTACCCACCTGGTACCTAGCAGTCATCAGAAATAAATGTCTGGGTTACAAGAAAAAAGCAGCCACTAACTTACAAAATATTCAGTCAAGGCATAGGAATAAAACACTGAAGAGCCAAACCCTCCCACATAACACAGAATGACTTTGCCTGTAGCCTTTTTGCCAGGATGTAGCCTGTGCTCTTTGTGTCACACTCCCCTTCTCTGTCCCTGATGGGGCTCAGAACAAACACAATTGGAAGAAGAAATAACCCAGGTCCCTTGGGAATTGGCAACACACATTTGAAAAGCTCTCTGCTTTGCTCTTTGTAGACTCAAGAAATACCAACAAGCTCTGAAATATCAGTGAAACATAAAGTAAGAGTATCAAGGAAAAAAATATTTTGATTTTATTTGATTTGAACTTATTTCAGGGGTGAAACGATTGTCATCTGATGCATAGCACCAACTGAAATTTGCTAAGGCTGAATTGTACTCTACTCCATCACTCAACAAGAAGTTATCCAAGACCTGCTGTTGAGTTCACCTAGCTGGTCGGTATACCTCTGTCTACATCATTCTTAAAACAAACTTGAGTCTTTGGTGCACAGAAAGCTGCCTCTGCTGCTCTTCCTAACCTTTTAGAAAACAGAAAGACAAGCCATGAGTAGTTCATCTTTCAGAAATCTCTGACAGACAAGGAGTTCATCTTTTAGTCATGCCAGCTCCTACATGCTTGAGGACAGCTTAAACTGCAACTTAAAGGACAGCAGCAGCTCCCACCATATATGTGAGCATTTGCCAGATCAGTCCTTGACTACATGGTTGAGGTCACCACCTCTACCCATACTGATGGTAGATGGGTAGCAAGATTGTTAAATTGAGCTGCCCATTACCTGGGACCAGAATTCTAGGACTATTAACACCAGATCTGTGAGCTCAGGTATCAGCCCACTACAGATACTTTATCAGGAGCAGGCAAAGCAAACAATGCCATTTTTATTGAATTACCAAAATGCACGATTTGGAGTTTCTTCAGGCTTTTTCCTTTTATGCTGGCTTGGGGTCAGTTATAAAAGTACTGGATTCTTCCAATTCTTCTGCAGAATTAACCCTCAAACCCTGTGAAACAGCCGAATGACCTCATACAAGATGGGCACCATTGTGTCACGCAGCCAGGGCAGGTTTGATTACTCTTAGAAGACCAAAAGCCAGATTCACAGTAAATTACTGAACTGGGGCCCTGTGCCCACTGACTGTCATGCTAGCAATAGGAGCATGGAATAAATCTTTGGATCAAATGGTTTGTGTGTTGCAGTCACGTATTCCCTAGGAGAGCTGTGGAAAGAAACACAAAGGAAAGCAGAAAACTTCAAGTTTGAGTAGGCAGTAGCCTCTTTGGTAATGCTTTGGCACAGGTGCATTTTGTCATATTCTTGCCTGTTACTGTTTGATGATCATCCAGAAGTCATGTTTAATGTTGGGGTGAGAAGGTTTTTAACATCTCTCAGCCAATTATACCTCAAATTACATGTCCTTACTAACACACTTTTTCATTAAAGAAACAAAGAACATTTTTTTTTCCAAATACAGGCTTCCTGATGTTGCCTAGATACAAATTTCTGTTCTTGCTCCCTAACCCTCCATCATCTGCTGCAAGGTGCTGGATTTTGCTGGGCTCAAGTCCTCTAGCTGAGAAAAGCTGCTGGGTTTGTAAACCAGGCATGTTTGCAGCTCGCTTCTCCACTGTTATCCACAAGGTTAGCCACAGATTTGGTTTGACAAGCCATAACTAATTTATTTGAGCTAAATTATATGAAAGCAGTTATCATATTAACTGTGCTTCCAGCTCCACCTCTTGTATTGTGTTTTTTGTTTCTGATCTCCAGTTACAATAGATGTTTTTTTAGATTTATGTTTTACCCAGATGCTAAGGATTAAATCATGGCTTTTTAGTTTCTAGTGTAATTGAATTTTATACTGTCTGGGTAGCCTTCATTTAAGAATCTAAAAGTGCTTTGAAAATGTTTCTTAATGAAGCTTCACAAAACTTGAGTGAGGGAGGTAAATATTGTTATTAGCATGGTTTTATAGGTGGGTGAACAGAGGGACATGGAGCTGCAGAGTATTGCAAATGCTCTCTGGGAAATCATTGGTACAGAATTCAAGAGCAGATTTGATCAAAAATAGGATTTAATTTTGCATGGAAAACAGCTACCAGCAATTTTTCACAAAAAAAAAAAATTAAAAAAAATAAAAAAATTAAAGCTGATAATTGCTACAGCAACCATTCTTTTCAGTTGTCAGTCAAAACTTTAGTTTTCTGACAAAAGGAAATAAATGTTAGAGAAGAGCAAAAATATTTGCCTTCTTACACTGAGGACAAGCAGAACAAATACATGTGTATAAATGAAACTTTCTTGAAAGACCTCCAGTCATTGAAGTTCAGATGTTCAGATATCCTTGTACATATCTTTTTTACCGGCATTTTTTTTTAGGTTAATAGGAAACTTAGCAAAGTACCTGATAATTTTTGGGATCTGCGATTCCCATCCTTTGGAGATTCAGTAGATTTCACTTGTGTATCTTGCTTAGGTGGTTCTGAAAATCTCTGTGTGAATGTTGGAAGTTGAATCACTCCATTTTTTATTCAGGTCAGACTTAGTGTCATCTGTCTCCTGGTTCCAGTCCAAACTGGTGTCAAGAAGAAGTTCAAACTAGTGGTTTGGTTTTACTTTGAGATTAAAAAAATGGTCTGAACCAATCTTCATTCCATCTGTGTTTGTGTTTGGTTTGGTGCCCTGTTTTTAACTCTGTTCTTAATTTGTTTGCAGTCTCATTTTCCATTTTCTCTCTCTCCCTTTGTTTTTATTTACTTTTTTTTTTTTTTCCTAAGATAAGGAAAGTGTTAGGGAAAGTTCACTGTAGGAAAAGTTACTTAAACTGTTTTTGGTTTTGTTTTTTTAAATTGGTATCTTTCCTGTTTTTTGCACAGCATCTGCTTCATGGCCCACCCAGTGAGGGCTTATGGGCCACCTGGTACTCCAGCAGATGCTGAGCACTCAAGGAGTGAACCATTGCTGTACCACCAGCAACACCTGCAAACATATTTAGCCCAGCAGCCTCTTCTGAGTTTGGATTTTACCCAGGACAATGACCACATGGGAGGTTTCCAATCTACACACTTGCACCTGACCTTTATTCTGCTGCCAGCCAAATGTTGGGATGCGGGGCAGCGGGAGCTGAGGTCTGTATGGGGCAAGAAAAATCTGCAAACCCTGTTGGCAGATGCCAAAACAACAGACCCCTTTTTCCTCAAGTCAGATAGATCAACTTACCTGTGCACCAAATTTATAGTCTGGTGGTCCCCAGCCAAGGGTTCGTTTGGATGCTCTTGATCAGCTATGCTGCAAGCTCTGGAAGTGGAGATTGCCCTGAGCAACTGGCTTCCTCCCATCCTCTGCAAGAAACTTGTTCTAAAGCATGAAACTATGCCTGCTGTTGTATGGGAAGAAGCAAGGCTTTATTAATTACACTTTAAGAGCATATAAAAAATAAATAATTGCACTGCTAACACATTTAATATATGTACTGTTGTGGAGTCTGGTTTGTAAAACACTGATAAAATATTTATTTGGTGCTGTGGTGACCATTTAAAATGGAAGGATCATTGCTGTCTTGCAGCTCTGCTCAAATATAACCCCAAAATAATTTATCATATCCCACTGGAGCCAAAATTCAGCAAAGCTACATGCACTCCAGGCCTCAGGTGCTGATGGCATTTCCATGTTGAATGAGATCATTGGAGATTAGATCATTCATTAATCTTCAAACTTTAGGGTGATTAGCTGATAATCTTTATTTACCCCTTGAAGGCTAAGACCCACCCCAGGAGGCTACTTTTCCCTGCAGTGCACAAAAATGTCCCAAGGGAAGGGTGAGCCGGGGTGTCCACTCTGCTGCAGATGAGGAACAAGAATGTGCCACCTTCCCTCCACACCAGATCCATTTCCAAGCTGTCTGGTAGCCAGAACCCTGCAGCTCTTGCTCCACATGGCTTTCTTGTCTTTTCATGGAGCTAAATTCCCTTCCGCTAAGACAAGCTGGGTTTTCTAATTGTATTTCATTTTTGTTTGTATGAACTTACCAATCGTGAAAGGAGCTGTGCTAGTAGCCCTGGAGAGGGAAGGTCTCTCTTTAACTACAGAAACGGAATAGTGTGGATGGAGGTGACAGTGTCCCTCATATGGTGCCCCACTGATGGGAGTCACCCTGACTGATTCTGAAGGAATAAAGGGGAAAAAGCAGAGGTAGTCCAGGTGTTGAGGTGCCTTATTAATGCTTTCTCAGTGGACTGTGGTGGGGCAGCTGGGGCCAGGAATGTCCCAGTGAAAATTTCCCTGGGTTTTGGAAAGTGACTGCTGACTGAAGAGAAAACTGAAAAATGGGGGCCTACCTTAGCAGAGCAAAGTGCATTATGAAAACATCTTCAATGTTCAGAAGTCAGTTTAAAGAGAGAACGAGGAGATGCACTGCTATAGAACTTCATCTTGGTCCAGCAAAACTCAGGGATGAGGATGTCCCCGTGAGCAACACCCAGGTTTCCACTCTTCCCACTGTCAGCAAAAACAGACAGGGCTAGCAGTCCTTCTCCTAAGTGCTCTTCATGGTTCCCCTAAATGGGTCCCATTTGCATGTAATTTCCTTTCATTTGCTCACTTCTGACAAACCCTAATGACTTCTAGTCTTTTAAAGTCCTTTTTGCTTGTTGGGTTTCATTAACTTCATTTTTTTCTGTGAGCATCTCCTCTGAGGGATATCCTCTGGCCTCTAAAGAAGATAATACATTGTCAATGCTCCCAAAAGTCAACGGAGACTCTTGACACAGGTGGGAATGAAAGAAGAAGACAGCAATAAAAGCAAAGTTCATGGCTAATGGAAGTTAAACATTTAAAAAGTTGTTCGTAACAGCAGGGACAAATCAACTGACACAAACCCAGTTGTTCTTTTTACAAATTAGCTAGTATTTGGAACACTTTATCTGGTTCTACTGAAGTCAGCTATAATTTTGCCATTAATTTCCACAGTGGGAAGAACTGGCTGTCTGTTTGAGGAAAAGAGTAACTGCTATTACAGTAAAAAATGTTACTACTTTGAAGAAAGGAGAGGGAAAACTGAGGAGCTGGAAAAATAGTACTGGGATTCAGTTGTTAACACTTGAAAAAAACATAATGCCAAATTTTAGAACACTTTTTGTATGTGAGAAACTTGGTACAAGTGAGCATTCCCAAACTACTCAGTACAAGTGAGCAGTTCACAACGTAGTGAACTCTGCCTACAAATAAGCTCTGTTAGGACACCTGAGTCCTGTTCCCCAGTCCAGCGAAACATGCAGAGCTCTCGTCATTAGGTTTATCATGGAACCAAGACTAGGGAAGGGGCTAAACTGTGATACCACTGCTCCTCCTGAATAACACTATATATCACGATAATGCTATATATCAGTGGGGCTATATAGCCCCATTGGGCTCAGCAGGAATTACTCATGATAGAAGATGCTATTCTGTAAAAGTAAGACAATTGCAATCTGGCCTGCAGAAAACAGTATCTAAGCCTTTAACATCCCTCAGAGCGGGCAAGGAATGGCAGAGTGACGAGCTTTCCAGAGTTTTCTTGGAATTTTGGGGATGTTTTGGGGAAGAAGCTGCTGGAATTTTCTAACAGTGCACTGTGGAAAATGAGCCGACAGGATCAATAAGCCAAGAAGAGCTAATCACATGGATTTACAAGGGAGGAGAGAAAGAAAACAGTGTTCATCAGACCAGGGACTAGTCTCTTTACTGAATACTGTGAATTTGTTATTGGAAAAGGTACAGCAATGGGATTAAAAGCAGCTGTCAAAGAAATCAGGCTCAAAAGTGTGGAGACCCCGAAATATCATTTGATTTTAAAGAGTCATGTGACTTGTTATGAGAGAGAAGGAAATGTTTCCTGGTCTCAATCTGCAACCATCTGATGTCTTGATCAAGTAACGAAAATGAATTGACAGAATCAGCCAGAGATTTCATTAGGCAGGTTTACTGAGAAGAAAATAGAGAAGCATACTTCAGCTCTTTTATCCTTATTTTATAGTTTTTCATGTTTCTTTCCTTGGTTTTGGTCTTACGTTTTTATCAATTTTTTTCTAATGAATACAAAGCCCAGTTGCGATTTGGATGTGCACCTTGTCATAGTAAAAATGTCTCAGCCGAAAAAGGGCAGACATATTGCTAGAGAATGTATCTAGAAAGAAGTTTAAGGCATGACATTAAGTGCATAATAAAGTAATCACCACAAATGCCAAGAAAAAGGTAAAATACCTGTGTTCTCATGAAGTGGATTTAGTACCGAGCTGACAGCACAAAAGACAGCAATCCTCTATCTCAGAACAAATTCAACACTAAACTGAAAAGAGGGCATCTTACAGGTGCAGCAATACTAATAGCTATTTAGTACGAAAACAAGTTCCACGCACATGCGGAAACTGCAAGGTAATATTCATTGTACTCATATCACAGTCATTTATAGTCCTTGTGTGGACAGCTTGACCAGAGGCTGTCAGCTATCATAAGGGCAATCCTCCACAGCTAGACAAGTGGCTTTTGCAGGAGACCACATAAAAACACCAAGAGTAGCTTGCACACCTTTGGGGGAAAAAGCTCTTCTACAGAAGGTTGGCTTTGTACTCCTCACACTTTCTTTCTGGATGGTATTTCAGATGACTTGAAAAATTCGGCTTGCATCAATCAGTATCAGAATATATATATATCTCAACATATATATATCAGTATATATATATATGTATGATCAGTGCAATAGAATTGAGATGTGGATGCCATGTCTACATATGATGTCAGTGCTGAAGTATGATGGATAGTGATGGACAAGATCATCAGCTGTTGTTGCTCTGGGCAGCAGCATAAGTTATCTTGAGCCAATACCTTAAGATTGATTTTATTTTGGCAGTTGGTGAGCACAAATATGCTGCTCTGAAGTCCAAAAGCACCTGCTAATGGTGTAGAAATGTAACTGCTTGGGGCAGCCCAGTCCTTGAATGAGAGTGGAAGTCCTATGTGGTGAAAAAAAACAAAACACCTGTGCATTCGTGTCTTCCATTCAGGGCTTAAATTTTGCCCTTACAACAGGACCACAAGTACCACTGCACCACCCAGCCACGATGGCACCTACCGTCACCCCTGCAACAGCAACAGTGTGCCAATGCCCAATTCTTTGACAGCTGCTAAAAAGACACCTCTTGTCATTCTTGTCCAGGTAGATACTCTTGTTAGAAGGGCTTTGATCCCAAATCTGAGCCAGTCTTGTATTTCCAGTGAGGTCTTCAAAGACATGAGCAAGTTACTGCAGCACAATAAGTAACTGCGTGTCAGCTGAGTCACAGTCACTGACTGTGTGCACATGCTTAGCCCACTGCTCATGTATTTCAAATTAATTTAACCCTCTTTCCTTGTATTAAAAGTGTTCTCAGTAGCTGACTGCATACCTTTGGAAGGCATTTAGGAACCTGGCTGTGGGCATCAGGATTCAGATTTGTGTGCCAGCAGTACATATGCATGTAATAAACACAACGTTCTCTATCATATGGGTTTTATCTCACTTTATAGCATATATTAATTACTAGCATGACGGTATTTTTAAAACCTGCTTAAGCAACAGTAGGCTGTATTTGCAAGCCAACAAATATAATTAGATTGCTTTCACTTGGCACAGATTAGACTGTACTAGCTACAAACAGGCAACGATCACCTTCAGCTGAAGAAAAAGAGGGCAGACAGGCAGAAAAGAAACTGGATGTGAAGCGTTAGTTAATGGTATAATGTATGTGCTGCAGCCACTCCTAATTTTCTGCTTTTCTTTGGTAAGTAGTTCTATAACTAGCTTGGGTTTAGCCTGAAACACCACTCTCTTCAGACAGATGTATCATGTAAACCAGAGCAGTCTCATACTCATTTAGACTAGATAAGGTGCAGGACATTAGTTTATTCTCTTTTCTGCTAGGACTTGTGTACAAAACACAGAAATCTGCATAAACACTGTATTTCTTGAATAAGTGAATTCACTAAGCCAGTTCTATTTTTGTGCCTACATGTGAATTGGATCTTAACATGTGAATTTGTTTGCCAGTTACATAACCAACTTGAACTGTGATAATCTACATAAAAGAAAATGTGAGTTTCCTGCAAAGAGAGCAAAGATTTTATTCCAAATCTTTTCTGCAGATAACAGGGTTGCTGTCTAGATACACCGCATTCACTTCATTGTCCCTTTAGTCTCTTGAGTGAAGTGCTATGTTTCTGCTCTTTTGCGTTTTCTTGTTTGTTGTTGTTTTTTTTTTTTTCAGAAACCAGGTGAAAGCTTGCTTCCAGTCTGGACACTGGGTTGGAACTAGTTGGTTCCAGTGAAGAACTGGGAGCTAAGCACAGAGCTCCTGTCCCCTGGTTCAATGTCTTCATCAGAAACCCGTCTCACCTCTTCAGCCAAGTCTTACAGGTTACATGCAGAGAATATTCCAAAGCAGTGTCAGAGGTCTCTTTTGGCTTGACAGTGGTGAGGAAATCCTACATTAAAACTGCTCTGATATGTTCAGCTTACTCCCCCACACTGGAGCAGACTCAAGGTTTTGGCAGAAGGGGATGAGAGGAGAGGGCGTCTCAGTGGGAACTCTTCTTCCCTTACTTACTGCAAGCCACAGCTTTAATGAGTGTGTAATTTTTTTCAATTTCATTAGTGGCAGGTCAGCTGCTTGTGAACCATACTTTGCACTTTGCTCCCACTCACTTAATTTCCTTTCTCCCCCATGGTGATTTGAGGAAGGGAGAGGAAAAAAAAAAAAGAAAGAAAACTTTGTGGCACATTAATATTTGTCTCAATTCATTGTCTTGCATGATGACTCACAGTCAAAATAGTGCTGCAGTAACATTTGACATGACACACTGGAACAGCTTCTGAACTGCTACAATGTGCTGTTTCCATCTGTAAGATTATGGGGGAATTAGAAAAGCAGATCTTTTGACACAATTCAACATAGCAACTTCAGTGTATTGTACTACTTTATACAATGGAGTTGCTACTAAATGGGCTGTATGACATGATGCATTATAAAGGATTTAGAGGTGTCATGTATAAGTACTTTATAATCTTTGTGATGCAAATGAAAAAGGATGTATCTTGGAAAAATATTAGGAGTGTTGCAGACACCATTAGTCCAAAGGTGTTTCTCTACACAGTCATGCCATATAGCCTGGGTCAAGTTTTGATTCTTTTTAATAACTGTAATTAGAGCCAAGCAATGCCATCATAACAGCTGAAAGACCCTTTATTCCAGTAACGTTAAAACAACAGGTGTTGCATGCCAAACAGCTGCTAGGAAGAAATACGTAATTAAGAGCAAATGATGACACTGGGTGTTTAGATCACGTATTTCTTCCACTTCTCGCAAAGTTCTCATGTTATCTGGCTACCACACAGGGCAATTTACATAACTATGTATTTTCAGTTCACTTTAAAATAGCTGCAATCGATCCACACTCACATTGCAGTTGCAGATCAAGGGAGACAGGGAACAGTGCAATCAGGCAATCATAGACTTTCGACACTGGTGGCAAAATATGTGAAAAGAAGTTTTTAATAAGTAATGAACACAAAGTTACACTATGTGGACAATTTAAAAAAATGTGGCCACCAGCTGCAAAGGGTAAAGGAAACCTCTCTTTGTCCTGTGTGACCCTACATCTCACAGTAAGGCCCCATTGTCAAGTCACGGAGTCCCATAAGTGCTCTCAGCGCCAAAGTGCTCCCTGTGTCACGTGCAGTTTACATGGTGCTTATTCAGAGCTCAGAAACCCTTTTCATCTTTCATTGCCACTGCATGGTGCTCTTGACACCTTGATCACTTCACAGGGATCTCGTCTGGGTTTTGAAGGATCCCTGCCCAGCACAGGGGCAGCTCTCTTCTGTGCCTTTCCATCAGAGAGAGAGAAGCTGCTTTGGCCCCAAGGTACATGTTTTGAAGGCACCTCTTTGCAGGTCAAAGTCCTTCATTCTGGCTAGCAGTTACTGCTGCTGGGGTTCCTTAGTCTACTTCTAACCTTCATCTCCAGGAACATGCTGTGGTGGTGGTGGGGCAGACAGCAAAGGGATGGAAAGGCCTTTCTTGTGGCTGCTAAGGTTTTTGAGGGCTGTAGTCTTCATCAACTGAACTTGTTGTCCTCTGATAGGTGAGGATGCTCTCAGGACCAGGTTTCTGACAATGTGCCATGCCTCATGTTATTTAAAGAGAGGTACCACCTGAGGACGGTATAAGTATATTATCTGAGAAACTGAAGTCAAGTCTCCTACTCATTGCTCATTCTTTTTTCTCCTTTGGAGACTTGACTTTTTTTTTGTGTTAGTTATTTTGCTTGGTTTTGATTTTCTGAGGCAAAGAAACAAACAATTCAGCTTTGTACTACATAGTACATTGTCCTCACCCAAGCCTCCTGTGGTGACTGGACAGGGTGCCATTCTTTGAGCTTACCAGCCAGTTCTGCCCACTCAGGGTGAAAGGGGGAACCACTCATTAGGTTGTTTGCCCAGCCCTTGTGAGCTCTGGCATTCCCTTTCTGTTTGACTACAGGCTTTTTCTGATCTCTGAGTTACAGTGCCTAACTTGTAGGCAGCAGGTTTCCAAATAAATGTCCCTATACTAAGTTAGACACACTAGTTATATTTGTGGGTAAACATACATATATATGCATATATGTGTGTGCATGTATATGTTTTTGTACTTATGTGTAAGTGGCGCTGTTTTTCATGAGGTCCATGTAAGTGATGGAGATTAAGACCAGCTCACATGCTGCTGCTCAAGGCAAGGAAGATGATACGCTGAGATCAAGGATGGTTTTGAAATGCCACACTCTCTATCAAAATTCAAGTAGAAACTTCTCTGTTTTAAACCAGGGCCATTAACCCTTTTCACTGTAAATGGGGGTTTCACTCTCCACCTCTTCAGGAGCCCTTAAGTCAAAGACTTGTCTGAGGCATGAGAAGGGTTTTTTTCTTCAACCTTTCCAGTTTACATGGCATAGAAAAAAAATAATCATCGTAATCCACGGGATGTGAGACAGAATGAACAGAAATGTCACACTGATGGGCCTCTTGTGTAATATTGGAAAGGTTGCTTCTAGTTCAGAAAGGAAGTGTAAACCTGGGTTTTTCACGAATAGTGTAGTACTCCAATGGCACTTCCAAATACTGAGTATTCACAATTAGAAAAGGAAGGTGATAGTGCTGCTCAGCCCTTGCATTGTTACTGTGTTTTGGAACAAAAGCTCCAGCTGTCTCTCTGTTTTCTGTGGAGCCTGTATAGGTGAGAGAAGGTCAAGTCAACACCATGATAGCAGGGTGTGTCAGCATCACAGCCAGAGAAGGGCTGTGGGAGCTTAGAAGCTACTCAAAGCCACCAGGGCCCTTTCGTGCTTGGAAAATACCATCACAAGTCTTTTTGCTTCTCTCTTAGCAAAGATTCAGAAACATTTAAATCTTCAACAGGCTTCAAAATCACATGCATAATTAAGTTTAAATGACCAGGATGAGACTTTTTAACAAACTTAAATGCAATAACCACAACACAAACAACACAACAAAATAGCCAAAAAGTCAATGAACATTTATGCAGCAAAATGTTGTAGACCATCACTTCTTTAAGGGTTTTGACTCTTTAGCATAACAAAGAGCAATCCCAGTGCATTCAATGGTACAGACAGAAGGAAAGGTGGCTGTGGGAAGTTTGCATCAGCCCCGTATGTAGGATAGTAAATGGAAGATTTCTTGTAACTTAATGCTTTTTTTTTTTTTCCCTCCTCTTTAGAAGCTTCTTAGGACTTCTTGGTTGTGAGATTATAAACCATTCTCAGAAATTATCCATGTCAAATTTCCTTTAGGGTTTCAGTATACCAACAAGAACATGCTTTCTGTGATGGAGATAACAGCTTCTTTTGAAACATTTTTCCTGAAATAAGCCATTCAGATGACAGGGAAAAAGCTATTTGGTGGTTTTGTTTCAAAAATTCACTCCAGCATTAGTAACATTCTCTCAGACAGAAGGCAAAGGTGCTGGATTCAGTGATCTTGTGAAGACCATGACTGGTTTTGTGGAGTATTTGTGGAGTGCCTCAGGGGTCAGTACTGGGGCCAATATTATTCAATATATTCATTAACGATTTGGACGAGGGAATAGAGTGTACTATCAGCAAGTTTGCCAGTGACACTAAGCTGGGAGGAGTGGCCGACACACCAGAAGGCTGTGCTGCCATCCAGCGGGACCTGGACAGGCTGGAGAGTTGGGCGGGAATAACCTGATGAAATTTAACAAGGGAAAGTGTAGAGTCCTGCATCTGGGCAGGAACAACCCCAGGTTCCAGTATAGGTTGGGAAATTACATATTAGAGAGCAGTGTAGGGGAAAGGGACCTGGGGGTCCTGGTGGACAACAGGATGACCATGAGCCAGCACTGTGCCCTTGTGGCCAGGAAGGCCAATGGCATCCTGGGGTGTATTACAAGGGGGGTGGTTAGTAGATCGAGAGAGGTCCTCCTTCCCCTCTACTCCACCCAGGTGAGACCCCATCTGGAATATTGTGTCCAGTTCTGGGCCCCTCAGTTCAAGAAGGACAGGGAACTGCTGGAGAGAGTCCAGCACAGGGCAACAAAGATGATTAAGGGAGTGGAGCATCTCCCTTATGAAGAAAGGCTGAGGGAGCTGGGTCTCTTTAGTCTGTAGGAGACTGAGGGGTGACCTTATTAATGTTTATAAATATATAAAGGGTGAGTGCCACGAGGATGGAACCAGGCTCTTCTTGGTGGCAAACAATGATAGGACAAGGGGTAACAGGATCAAGCTGGAACACAAGAGGTTCCGCTTAAATTTGAGAAGAAACTTCTTCTCAGTGAAGGTGCCAGAGCACTGGAACAGGCTGCCCAGGGAGGTTGTGGAGTCTCCTTCTCTGGAGACATTCAAAACCCGCCTGGACATGTTCCTGTGTGACCTCACCTAGGCGTTCCTGCTCCAGCAGGGGGATTGGACTAGATGATCTTTTGAGGTCCCTTCCAATCCCAAACATACTGTGATACTGTGAATAGCTGACATGTGCAGTAAAACTTTTGTAACACTGGGTTTAAAAGAGGCTCTTTGTGGCCATAAGGCAACATTGCTGCTTCTCTCTATGACCAAGGTAATGTGCTGAGGCATCAGTCAAAGTGCCTTTGGTAGGACTTCTGTCAGCAAAGGGTAGATACCTTGATTGCACTCAGCTGTCCCTAATGCTTCAGGCAAAATCACACTGATAACTCAGACCAGGTTAAACTGCTTAGGCTGATCCAGGTGACTTTTGCCTGAAGCAAATTAGGAAGCACTTATAAAGCCTACTCTGTTAGCAGGTGAGGGTGTATATTCATGTCTGATTAGGGTGATGGTGTGTGGGATCTTCTACTGTATTAGCTGTATCCAGGAGCAAACCTCTTGGTAGGGCCTTCAAATGACTAAACAGCAAGGTAATTCCTATCACTAGGTTGCCTACTGACCTTTTGTTGTTGATGGAAGTGTTCCTTATAACTCTTGTTTATTCTTATACAGAAAAGAATAAAAGGTATGTTGATGTAGATTTCATTACCACTTCTCTAACTGCATTTATCCTAGAATGGTGAGTACATCAGTATGATAATCCTTTTTGAAAGAAATTGCATCCCTAGGTAGGTATCCATCCACAAAAGATGTGTAGAACTGCTTTGAGCGGGTTACAAGCATGTGATGGATCTGACTCTTTACTACACTGCGTCAATATTATACTTTTTTAATATTTAGAATAGAGAATCAGCTGTCAATGAAGAGAGTCCACTAAATTCAGTTGAAGACTCTCCTGATTCCTTTGGATGTGTAAGCTTAGACTCATGAGACAGCTCAATTCTGAAAGTCCCAAGTTATTTTGAAAATGGGTGATTCCTGTGAATGCCCAAGTATTAATAGGAAAAGCTGGATATTCTTGTGGGTGGTATTGTCCAGCAGAGAAAATCAGCTAAGAAAGGAAATTTTAATTTGAAAAACATTCAAGGGGAAGTTAGTGTGTGCTGAACCACAGACAATGAAGTTACCATCCTGGGTTTTTTGACTGTGGAGGCAGAGTAGTTTTATAATTTTGTTTTGAAGCAAGAACTGTGTTTAAATCTTCCTTCCTTCTTTCTTTCCTACTTCTATTGCTTCTTTATCCATTGAGGTGCCTGGAGAATTAAGGTGCTGGCTGGAATAAAAGCTAGCCCTCGATTGCTGTTGCTTACAAACGGTCTTGTTGACTACTTGGAAGGACTGCCAGGATAATGTGGGGCTGTGGATTGTCTCTAATATAGGATTCTTGTTAAAATGCTATTAGCTGTTGTGTTGTTTGTTGAGTTTGGGGTTTTTTTTGTGGCATTTTTGTTGTTTTTTGTTTCATTTTTGTGGGTTGGCTTTTTGGTGTTTTTTGTTGTTGTTTTGGGTGGTTTTTTCTTTTTTTCTTGAAAGAAATACTAGTTGATAAACAGATACTGTAAGCATATGGTTGAGAAATATATGTTACAATGGTAGACACAAAGCCATGCAATCCATTTACCTACTGCGTGCTAACAAACCAACCATATCCCTAAGGCAATTAATAGCTCCCTGCAAATGCAAGTGTGAAGTGTTTCTATTTTTGCTTATTGACTTCGAATTGTGTGTGTGAAATGATCAAAATTAATAGACACCCAAAAACGTTATGGTTCTGCAAACTGCATGCATCTTTACAGCCTACAAGCTGCTCTGGAGATCTGAGAATATGATCCTTTCTACCTTTAGTTTCAGTAATGGCACAATAAGTCTGTTCTCATTTCTTTTCCTGGCTCTACGTAGAGCAAAGTGGTAGAAAATGAAAATCGCGTACAAAAATTGCCTTAATCTTGTTTGGTGTTAAAGTCCATCACCAAAGCTTCTGCTTTGTTTGAGTGGTGCTGTCTGAGGTGGGAATTCTATTTTCAACAGAGTTCACCCAGACAGCAGCATGTTACTTCACCAACCTTTGCTAGTTTGGATTCAGCCAGCCTTGACAGAATTAGATTTCAGTCCACCCTGCAGAGGTGGCTGTGAAGGGCTTGGTGCTGGTTTTCCACCATGTCCCTCCCCAGTGTTTGGAACTGTGACAGGAATCCCCGAAACGAGTCAGAATGAGCTCAAATCACAATTATTTGCTCTGTGCCACAGTGAATTGAACCTGGCGGGAGGCTTTTCTACCAGGTGTGATTACCAGGCTGGGTTTTGCAAAGGGATGCCCATTACACAGCTTTATCAACTCACCTGGGCTCTTGCTATGCTCCCAGTTTCAGCTCCCTGAGTCTTCCAACATCCAGGATAACAACTGACTGGGAAAACCCATGTCTCATTCATTTAGCTGAATTGCTGAGCCCTGGCAATACCCAACACGGTTTTGCCTCAGTTCCCTGTTTGTAAAGCCAGGAATAATCACATTACTGAGATGTGCAGTGAATTAACATGTTAATATTGCAGGGCCCTGGGTTGATATAGCAATGGGAACTCTATAGTCATGTGAGAGACACAAGTGAGTACACTTCTTTTGTTAAGTTGGCAACCTGTAGCTGTGGGTATACTCTCAATTCTCACATAAAATAAACATGGTTCCTGCATATTACTGCCTTTGCTTTGCAACGTCACGTGTTATGGCAAAGTTGTTCAAAATAAGAAAATGTCCTTTTTTCCGGTTTTCTGTTTCTTGCTTATTCTTTCTTTGACTGAAAACTTGTAGAAAAGACTAATTCTTTATGCTAACAATTTTCTTAGCCTTGCTCATTTAGCCTAATCCCTTTGACTGCTTACAGTGATGTAATTATCACGCAAGCATACATGCTACTGTCCATGCTGGCTTTTTTTAAAGGCTGTTTGAAAAGCCCATTTTCAGTGCCTTCCAAATATTTGTCACAAAGATGTTTCTCAGAGTGAAAAGTTTGAGTGCTTTGGAAAATGTGCTGTCTAATATGCTGTTTGCTCCCTAAACATTAAGGTGCAGTAGTACGTGTATTTCTTCCACTGAAAAACCTTCTTGTGGCCATAAGGTGGCAGTGGCCTAGAAGGGGGGGAATGGAGTAAAATAAAATTATCTTTGGGACATTAAATCATAATAAAGCCAGGGCAGGAACTGCAGGCAGCAGTCAGCTCTTTCTGATTCATTCCAGCAGAAACTTTTCTCTCTCTATATATATCTATCTGTATCTGTAATGTTGTACATTTTTTGCTTTGTCTCTTTTCATGAGCTCATCAAAGCCGATTAGGCAGCCCTGCTCTAAGTGAAAGCTCTGAAGCTGAGCTGAGCAAATCAGGCCATCCCTGTGGATGTATAAATGAGTCAAATGACCTCCAAAAGCATGGATCTTAAAATTCAGTTGTATAAACTAACAGATCTCAATGGTGATTAGTGCAAGGAACTCTTGGAACATCATAAAAGGAAGGGGGAGAGGGAGGGAGAAAAAGGGGGAAGAAGCAGCAACCTCTTTAATTCAAGTTCCATTTTGCTCTTCTAAAACACAGCACTGACACGTACAAGGGCAAATGTGCACAGCATTGAAAGAGTGGCGGGGGGAGGAAGGGGAAGGCATGTTAGCAACCGCTGCTGAGGTACTACGGCTGGCAGTAAAAGTCATTTCTACTGGCAAATCAAATGGTTTGTTGAAGTTGAACCTGGAAGGTGAAGTCCTGTTCCCTAACAAAGCAAATGGGAGCCTTGTCCTTGATGTTAAGGGCTTAAACACTGTTTGAACTGTGAAGTAAGGTAGTAATTATTTGGTGGAGACCAGGAGTAGGGAAGGCTACCAGAATACGTGTTAACTTCTGTTTCCTTGTTGAATCACGGCCGGGCAAGGAGAGCTGCACAGGCACATTGCAGGACGTGGAAAATGTGATCATCTGGCATATTTGTGCCTGGGATAGCAGGAGATGGTCTGCAGGTGACGAGGGCCACCATGGTTAGCTATAACTCATAGCTGTTACAGTGTGGTGTGTTCCTGGCTTCATGTAACAGATGAATTTTACAATTTCAACCCAGTTTATGGTAAGGACTACCGCAACAAGAATAGGGCAAATGATAATAATGGTTACTCTAGGACTTAACTATTAGAAACTGTGGCCTGCTAGGAAGGTAAAGGTGCTGGAGAACTTTATTGAAGTAGAACAGGTGGCTTAAACAAGTGATGACTGAAGGGAGAAAGAACAGATTTTTGGGGGGCAGGGAAAGTCCTAAGTGATAAAATGCAGGTGATAAGGGGTACCCACCAGCCCCGTTCTTGACCTTGCCTGTGGGCCCAAGCCTGACACCTCTGCTGTCACTTTCTGAATGTCATCAGCCAGTCCCACTCCTAGAGTGGCAAACAACTGATGGACTAAAACTTGGGTGATCTTTTTGTGTACGCAGAGAGGTGGCTCTTAGCTTTTGTATGAGAGAGGCATTGGTTGAATTGTCACGTATGCTTGACTTGCCATTTTGTGTATATTCCTGTAATCACAGCTCTGGCTGCCAAGGCTGTCAAGTCCATTGCTTTTTAGATTGGCCCTGTTTCCTGAATAAGTCCAGTGAGGAGAACAATTATTTCTTATTATCACCGGAGTATGAGCACTTTCCACTCTATATGCTCCCCGATATCACTGTATGACCTTGAATTCAGTATGGTTGAGCCCAAAGCAAAATAGAACAGGGCAAGAGGGGGTTGAGACCAGGAGGAAGTTCAAGATGTTTATCTGACTGCTGAAAAAGGGGCAGAAGGGAAACATTTAAATGTTTGGGACAAATTTTTTTGTGGTGCCTGGGGTTAACGAAGACTTGGGTGGCAAGAATGTCCCTCATACCATTTTGCATGTCTGTACAAAGAGGCAGTTTGGCTTGTATAGCTGCTGCAATAGATGTATTTTAGAAGGTGTGATAGAAACATGGCCAGTTAGCAAAGTAAAATCAAGTTCAGTTATTTTAACCCTCATCATGGTGAAGGTGCCTTCCTTCTCATTATTGTAAAGGAAGCACATAATTCTTAGGCAGGGGCTAACCTGTGCTTATCAGATACCACAGGAAAGGGTATCAGCTTTGCAGTGCTGTTTTACCAAGTTAGACATTAGCAGCTCTCCTCTCTTTAAAAATCACACCCTTAAGTATCTTAGCAGCAAAAAGGTCCATCAGGCATTGTAGCTATGTCCCTTGTCAGACTTACTCTGTTCTTCTCGGGAGTGGGCACCTGGAGCCTTCTCATGAGGCACAGGTCTGACCTTCCTGGGTTGTTAGATGAGGAACCTGCTAATAGCCTGTATTGGATTGAATTTGGGGGTGGCTTGTGAGCTATTTGCAGTTGAACCTATGGCAGTCTGAGAGCTTGTTCTTTAAATTCCAGGTTCCCCTTTGAGTGCTGGGATCTAGAAACTTGGCTGATAAACTTGGTTGTTACTCCTAGTTGATGTACTTGTGCATCAGCAACTGCTGCCAGCTCTTGTAACAATGTTACAATGTTATATATATATATATATATATATATATATATATTTTATATGGTTTTTTTTTTTTTTTTTTGAAAACAAGCATGAATGCAAAGTTAGAGTTGAATCTTGAATCCAGGTGACCCTGCGCCTGAATGATTGTGGAGCTCTTTTTTGTGCTAGCAAAATAGCTTCTGTGTGGTAAGGACTCAGCAAGCATCTAACTTTTGCTTTGTTCCCAGTCTTGGTACAAATTAGATGACTCTGCTCTGATCACTCATCCAGGTGATCAGATCAGAGGTGGTAGTTGATAAACTGTGAGACATTGGTGGAATTAAGTTAAACTGCTGGAGACAAAGGAGCTCTGAATCCCCTCCCTGGCTGGCAGATCAGAGAAGGATTTAACAGCTTGAGCAGAAATTGCTCTATTGAAAGAGAGGCAGTGTGGTTACATTGATGCTCAGAGTAGAAAGCTAGAGGTGTCTCTTCTTAAACATCCAGTGAGCCTTAATGACTCCCCTTTTCACACCCTGGAGCATTCCATTTGCTAGAGAAAAAAGCAAGTTACATAAAGCATTTTTGTACATGAATCCTCCTCTTACAACACTCCTGTCATTTCAGGGTGTTATTCAAAACAGGCTGATTACAATTGCTTCTCGTAGCCCACGGAGGTGACTTATTAAGCCATATCTACTTGCTTGCTACTGGCATGCAAGGCACCTGGGCTGCATTCATGAACTATTTCTGTATTTCACTCAGAGCTTCCTTTAGTGAGTCAAGGTAGTCACACTCTTCACAAACACACGTGTGTTGCCTTTACAGGAGTCAGAGACAACTGCTGAAAAACTCTAGAGCTAAATCTGGTGTGTATTTATATATATATATATATATATATATATATATATAATATATAATATATATATATATTATATATATATTATATATATATAAATATATATATATAAAATATATATATAATATATATATATTATATATATATATATATATATTTGTGCTAGTTCTTAGCTTTACTCTGATTCCTTTAAATTCTATGCAGAGGTCAAAGGGGCAGCTACACCTTGAGTAGCCATGTGTATGCTAGCTTTAGACCAGCTAGCTCAATTGTCAAAAATGATGGAGACGTGCAGGAATGGACCTCAGAAAAGGGTGTAAAAGCCAAATTGGACCTTAAATGCATACTCATGCTATCAGCTGGGGGTGGATATCATGAACATGTACTATGTGACCATACAGTAGAGTTAGCTAACCACGTTGATAGCTGTTTAAGGAACTTAAAATATGCCATACATATGTGCTCAGGAAGCACAACTCACAGTGGCTCTATTTAAACCGTATAATTATACTACAAATTCTTATATTCAGGCCTCTGGGATGATGCCTTTTTACCATGCCAAAAGTATGAAAATTGCAACTCAAGCCCTGCCTTGCACCAGTAGGTACAGCCAGGGTGGCAGGACATACAAGGCTATTTTTCCCAACATCCAGATCGCAGCATACGCAGGAGTTTTATCATTAAAAACATTACTTCGAATTTTAGGTGGAAGTAAACCTGTAGCCTGAACTGCTGGCAGATATGGGACTCTTTACCTTTATCCTCAAACCCCTTTAAGAAGGGTGGGACAGATGTTGTCTATTTGCTGTGGGACATTAAAGTGAAAATAACTTGCATTTATGGTAGTTGTAATCGATTTCAAATATGAGTAGCACAAGAGCACACTTAGAATAAATGAGAATTGCCATATGAGAACAGACATGAGAAGTGCTGTTTAACTACATATTGTATTCCTATAGCCCCAAGTATCTCAAAATACTAAGTAAGTGGCAAATAATTATTTTCTCTGTATCCAGCTCAATAAACTGACATAGTTGGGCTCCTACCAGTTTTTTTTTCCAACTTTGTATGTAGTACTCTTCAACCAGAAACAAATAACATTTTAAAGGAATTTTAAGTGAAATTATTAGTTTAGAGTGTGCTTTTTAAACAACAGAAAAATTGCCTTTGTCTCACAAGTTTTAAGGTTCGGAGTTTCTGTTTCCTAGCTTACCTGTAGCAATGGTATAGGTAGATGTGAATTTAAGCTAGGAGGTGGAAACTGGAAATCTTTCATAATCACACGATTCCAGAGGCTGCAGCTATGACCACCAAAATGCTCAAGCTGTATCTCAAATAAAATTTTGTACTGGAGTAAACTTTTATGGATGATGGAAACCCGTAGTGTTCTTTGTCTTTAAGGCTTTACTTTTAGGACACACTTGAAAATGTGATTCACTTTGGGAATAAAATTCTGAGACCAATTTTTTTGCAACCAAGAAGCCTCCAAGTATGTCACAGCCATTTAGTGGATTAGCGGTTGTGACCTTGGATGTGGTGCCCTCTTAACAAGCATTGCTCTGGCTGGGAGGGGTTCAGGGCTACTGGTGACCAAACCAGCTTTGCTTCCACATTGGAGAGAGGTTACTGAGGAAATATTGTGGTAGAAAAGACGTAAGGCATGAACTGAGTGGACAAATGAGCCCTTTTAGAGCTGCCCTGGAGGAAACTGAACAGCATTTTGAGTTTAATTTGTTATCTTGTTGTTAATTTATTTGTTAATAACATGAAATCCCTGGAAAGAGGGTGAGTTTATAGACTTTAAACTACTATGCTGACTATCTGAGAAAACATTGGAAAAGATAGCAGCTCACAAACCACATAGTAGCATTGATTTATTTTTTTTTCCAGAGTTCTCAATTGATTTCTAGTTTAAAATCAATGCTGTGATATGACCTAAAGACAGGAAAGAGGCTGGCTATCTAAGAACATATTTCTCCAAGTACGTTTAAGAGATCAGCTACATCATGTTCCACAGCAATGTCAAAATCACTTAAATAAAACAACAGTACAAAGATCCCTTTTAAAAGGAAAGGTTTTGTTCATGTTATAAATACACATTAACTTGCAAGAACAATTTCAGCTGGGAGAAATGAAAACAGCTTTGTTTCCAAAATAAGATACGAAGCATTTGTGCTTAATCACAGTTAGAAAATATCCTCATGGCTTTTGATAGTAATTTGGCAACTAGAGGAGTCGCTGCCCCAGTCAGCAGCTCTGCTTCCAGCCTGACCACATCCAGTAGCTGGTCACCTCTTCTTTTACCTATTGCAGTGTCTGGTAGATGATCACGCACCAGATGCCCCACATGCTCATCCAGTAAATTTATAGCATCAGCTTCTTACCTAGCAGCTCTTCACCACTTCTCTATTGCAGATTAGCTATTTATTTTTACTGCGTTTGCTACACTTCAGTTTTACAGTAATATTCTTGTAGGTACCACTGTCTAGGACCTGAGGGTGCTTTCCTCTTTGCTGACATGCCCTTCTGGCAGCAGGTAGAGCTGCTGTCTCAGCACTTCCTCTTTGGTGGTTGTTCCATTTTGTTGTATGCTAACATCTCTTTATAAATCAATAATAATTGTTTCCTTAATTGAAGTCCTGTGACTGGAGGTTTCGTATTTACTGGCGTAGCATTTAAATCTTACAATATGGCCTTGTGCTGGTGTTATTTAACACCTGGATCTGGGATCCTGGATCCACTTAAGCACATGTTTTCCTTCAGTTAGTTTGAAATTTGGTGCATTAATATGTATCTTTCTGGCTATAATTGTAGTAAAGGAGGATTTCAGAAGCTCTAGGGACAATTTTTTCACTAGGAACATGAAGAAGTGCATGTTTTATCATTAGAAGAAATGTACTAATTCTTATGTTCAGTGTGTGTATGCATGTGTATATATACATATATTATTTTGTATTATGGAAATTAACCCACTCCCACTTTCACTGTTTTGTGTTATGGTCAGTGGCAGTGAGAAACCCCAGGAACAGGCAGACCTGGAACTATGTGCCAGTTCCTAAATCCACCTAAACTGAACTTAAATGGTCTTTCCATCAAGCTCAGTGATTTTAAAGGAGTCTCCATGTGGTTTCAAGTGTAAGAGGAGGTGCTAGCTTTCTGCTGGGGTAAGGAGCGCAGGCATTAAACATGTGAGAAGTGAAACTGTACTGGCAGTTCTCATGCTGTGGCTATTCTGTTCCAAGGAAAATACAAATTCCAGTGAAAATACCTTTTGCCCAGGATTTCTGAAGGGAGATCTCAACATATTAGTTTTCAATATATCTTGAGTCCCAAACAAACTCCAGGAGAGTGAAAAAATAACCACTAATAAATTAAAAAAAAAAAGGCAAGGTGTGGTAGGTCAGCACTGACTGACAACCAATATCCCAGCCAGCTGCTCACTTGCTATCCTGCTGCTTTAGTAGGACAGAGGAAACAAATAATAGTAAGAGCAGGAAATATTGTGGGTTGAGGTAGACAGTGATATTGCTTACCAGTTACCATTGCAGGCAAAACAGGCGCAACTTGGAGAAACTAACTGTATTTGTTGCCAGTTAATATTTATTTCATTACTGATTTGGGTATTGGGGAACAAAAACTAAAGCAAAACACCACAACAAAAAAAGAAACATTAAAACCATTGGAGAAAACAAATTTTATTCCCCCTTTCTTGGGCTCAGTTTCACTCCAGACTCCTCTCCCTGGGCTTGTTATTGCTGGAGGTCACACTCAGGCCTTCCAGTGAGGAGGTGAGTGGCACAAAGGATATGGAAGGATTTTCAGTGAGTGCACTGCTGTTTCTCTGCTGCTCCTTCCTCTTCACTCCTTTTTCCTTCACTCTGTGTGGGTCTTCCATGAGCCACAGTCTATTTGGAAATACCTGCTTGGCTGTGGAGCATCTCTCCCTCTGACCTCCATATTTCCCCTGTTTCTCACTTTTTTCTTCTTCCTCTTTTCCTGTTCTGTTTTCTACCATTTCTTATATTTGTTTTCACAGACATGCCACCATTGTGGCTGGTCTCAGCTGTGTCCTATGGAGGGTCTGTTATGGAGCTGGCTGGAAGCAGCTGTGTCAAGTGTTGAGAAACCACTGGCCTCTTCTCATAGAGGCTGCCCCTGCAGTCCCCAACACTACCAACACCTTGACATCTACACCCAATACATAAGACTACAGGCTGGTTAAAATAAGACAAACTCCAGGAAGAATCATTAAAATCAGACTTTCAGTATATGTGGAATAAAATTCTATGGATACAAATACAGCTATTGCTAGTAAACCAAACTTTATACCAAACCAAACTTGTCTAACAAATATCATGTAGTCCTTGATTTTACTACGAATTTGATTAATACAAGAAACCTGATGTAGTAGGCTTTGTTTTGTACCATCAGTTCGGTGTCATTGCTCTTTTTGACTAATGACCAGAAGGAAATGTAAAATTCCTCCTGATAAAACTTGTGTGTAGCAAAAAAGACGCAATCTAGAAGGGCAGCTGGGTTCCTCTGGGTTGCTGTATAGCAGGGGCTCATTTAAATGACCCATATTTTCACCCAAGGGCAAACATTAGGTTGAATGTGTAAGACCAAGGGATGGGGACAACCCTTATTCCCCCATGGGACAAACTCTGGAAGGGATTTACAGGAGATACGGAAAAGCATGAACTCCAGCATCCACTGTGGTGCTGTAGAGTAGGAAAACAGAGACCTTATGCCTTAGCAAGGGAGAACAGTGAGTAGGAACAAGGTGGTGATACTATATCTCCATGCTGTGGGAGCAATATTCGAACTCTGTATCTAGTTTTGGCTTCCACATCTTGCAATTAGGGTAGAATAGCAGAGGTGGCATAGACTTGCAAATGTTATTTAGGGTGCAAAATTGCATGTTTTTTCTTGAGAGATTGTATTTGTACCCATACTGAGCAAGGTACAGCAGTACTTGGTTGCAGACAAGTGAGTTTGCACCCTAGAAAGCACATCTCAGCTTCAGTGCTGTGCTGGGAGTTGTTCTTCTCCTTGTAGTGCTCCCAGTACAGCTTGTCACCCTGTGAGCAGAACTGTATGAAAATGCTCCTCTGGTCTTGGGACTTGCGCTAGACTTTCTGCCCTCTGTGTATGAATCCAAAGTCCCTGGGAGACAGGCTGATCATCTCTGGCGTTTCCTTAAGGAGTTCGTCTTTGTGGACCCATCAGATTATTGTGGGCTTGCAGCATACAAGCACGCTTATAAAAAAAATATTGGTTATATATGAAATAATGGACCTTTAGGCCTCCATTTTCTTTGTAAGGTGTTGAAATGGGGAAGAAAAGTTTTTTCAGACTGGAAAATATAATGAGGTGGGCTTGGCTGGCAGTACAGAGCTCTGATTAGAGAACACTTTGTTTAGAAGAGTGTATCTAACAGAACAATGTCTTTGGCTTTCTCTTTTAATAATTTGTTTTCTGTTGTTTTTACAACATATAATGCAGCTTTTATGCTTAAGCTTTCCATCTGAGGCATGAAAGGAAGTGAACCTGAGATTGTTAACATTTATATAAATCTGGAGAGGTGAATAAACATCATTGTGCTTCCTGCTAACTACTGGGCAATCAAATAGTGGATGATAATTTACTTAACTCAATGATCTCTTCCATTACGGCTGCTGTTTGAAACATTCGGAGATTCAGGTACCTGGCCTATTGTTATCCCTGTAGTATTTATTGGTGTGTTCAGCAGAAAATCTTGCACTACGTACAAATCTTCGGTTCTCCATGTTCATAAATGCCTAGCTAATTGCTTATTATCATACTGAAAAGCTGCACATTACAGAGCAGATGCCAGCAATTCCAGCAGCTGGATGAAGCTTGGCTACCTACTTCAGTCTGCTCAGTGCAACGGTTGCGAGAACAAGAGGCACTGAGGAATGTTGGGAAGTGCAAGCCAGAGACAGCCTTCTAAAAATCAGGATAGTCAGCAATACATGTTAAATATGCTGTTAGAGACCAAAGATTTCCCCACTTTAATCTTTTGGCAGTAAAGGAATATATCATGTGAAATAGATATAACAAGTGGTCTTCCATGGAAGCATGCTGATTATCTCCTAACAAATGCCAGGATAACCTTTTTAGTCTTGTTTGTTTGCTGTGTATCTTTTTATAATTTCCATCATTCAGATCCTGTTGTGTCTTTATAGCAGGTGCACATTTGCTGTATATAATAGATGTTCTTCTGAGCAGCTTTGAAAAAGCTGTTTGGAAGATCCTAGTACCTTTTCTACCCCATGTTGTTTTTACCAAATAATGCATTTTCTCAAAGAAATCTTAACAGCAGTTTACCAAGCACTGCCTTCTGCCTGAATACATGCAGCTCCTTTCTGCCCCTACCTTCTGCTTTCAGATTTGCCAGCAAAAAAGTCTGTGCTGTAAAGTGCCCTGGCTCAGGGAACAGATCCAGGTTGAAAATAACCTGCCAAAAACCTGAGTTCTTCCTTAGTAGGAGCAGCTCCTTGGTTTGTTTTGAAGTGCGGATGTATCTATTAATACCTTCACTACTCAAGAAAAGGCACAAGGGCGGAAACAGGGACCGAGGCAACTTAAACCAGTGTCACTGGCAGAAAAGTACACAGAACCACAGTCTTACTAAGATACATTTCTCTGTTCTTATTGATTATTTTGGGTCTTTTTCTTCTCCATAATACTTACCACAGTGCCCCTGCAGTGACTTTTTATAGTTTCATAACAGGGTCTATAAAGTGTTCCACCCCAGTGCACGAGTTCAGCTAATTTCTCATGGGAAGCACCTACAAGGTTAAGGCTCAAGAGGCTCCAATATCTGCCAGCAGCTTCAGATACTCTGGTTATTAGTGTACTGAGAATGTTTGGATGAATACTGCCTTACAGTGGGGATTTATTGCCCAGAAGTTACCCAAGTTGTTATCACTCATTTATCTTATACCAGCACAGCCTGATCCTCCAGACTTACTCTGTCACCTTGGGCAATTATCCTACTGGGCCAAATCTTAGCAGGCAGAACCTGGCATATCTCTGCTGAAACAGCTGAAATGAGGTGAGAGGGTGGATCGCCACACTAGGGAAAATAGGAGTAGGAGCAGCAGGAATTAGCCTTGCAAAACTCCATCATCCCTTGTGCTAAAACTGATGCAAAGAAGCAGTTGAAGTGACATGCAATTTTCTTATCTTCTGCTATTTCCATCTCCACTTTGGGTCACTCTCCTGCTATTATCATATACATTTTAATAGCCCACGTATGTAGCTAAAAGCATTTGTCTGTAGACAGTAGAGATTACACAGGTCCGGGTGTTCCTCCTGACTTCAGGAGGAAGTTTGGCTCAACTGAGTTGCCTGGGTCACCTCAGTCAGTCACTTCAGCTAATGTAAAGGAATAAGTACATTTTGTGGAACAGAGGAATTCGTACTAAAATGTTACATGAAGAAAACTATGTTAAATTCCAGAGGGTTTGAGTTTTCTGCCTACTTGCAGAATCTGCTCATTTTAATCTTTAAAATTACTGCTGAGGCTTTAAAGACAGAGATTGAATAAATACCATGTAGAGTGGGCATGGCATTAACAATACTGCAATCCTTTACCTTTTCTCTCCAAACTGATCTCTGTCTACAGCGCTGTCCTACAGCAGTAACTTTTCTTAAATTGTTTATTTATTTTTGAATATATATATATATATATACGTATCTATCATTGCCAACACTAACACCAGCAAGATGTTGTTACAGAGGAGACATCTGTTTTTCCTCCCTTTTCTCATGGACCCGAGAGCATCGTAACTCTGACAACTGCAGTCTGGCTGAGCCAAAAGCAAATCAGAACAGACATCTGAGTAAATGAAATGGTATTAATCAAGGCAAAAGGTGATCATGACACAGGCAAACGTTTTGACTGCTGGGAAGAGCTGCGAGGCTGCAGCAAAGCCAGCTGCGGTGTGAAGGGCAGGTTGCCACTTCTTGAGAATGGAGTGGCAGATAAAGCTGATTTGGGAATATCAGGCGGTTGTATTTGCCTTTCCCACAGTGTTTTTCACTACATAGTTATGTGATTTTTTTTGAATGGACAAAATTCCTTATTCTTTCACTAAGGTCTGATAATTGTAGCTGTATGTCTGCCATTTTTCTTGTCTAATTTTACAGGCTGATCATGTGAAGAGGAGGTAGAACTGGGCAAGTTATTTAGGAGAGGAGGTATTGAATGCTGATGCAATATGCCCCATCTTAACATCAAGGCTGTCCCTGCAGCAGATGTCTGGCTGTCAGGAGAGTGTAAAAATATTTCTGGGCTGACTGGAATTTTTTCTGAAGGAAACACCTGGGAAGCTTTCACTTGCATGCAGCTCACTGAAAGAAGACAGCAAAGAAGTGAGCTCTGGAACTTCAGGGTGATGTTTTCTAGAAAGAACGTGGTTAAACTTATTTTGCCTCTTTTTTTCTATGTTAGGATTGAAGTCTTAGGCGAGGAGGGAAAACACAAAGGTGGAAAAAAGTCATCCTGCAGTGGGAGGGGAGGTTTGCCAGAGAAAGCCATCTAGTGGTCACTGTGAACTTTTCGCCACCTCTCCTTACACTCAGCCTTGCCAAAATGTTCAGATTTTTAGCCATCACAGCAGTTTTGCACATGCTGCAGGAGATTACGTGCTGACAGGGCTGTAGCTGTACCCTCCAGAGCAGAGATGCATGGAGGGGACTGGCCTCTGTTGAGTAGGACAAGTAAAGTGAACTGACCCACCTGAGCAGAAGATAAGTCATGTTGCCCATGACAAAAAATTTTTGTATCACTTAACAGCAGAGGACACCAAAGGCTGTGGCTGTTCCAGAAGAATGTTGCCAGAAATGAAGTGACTCAAGTAAAGTCCTGACTGAATGAAGTGTGTAAACCTGTGCTGAGCATCAAGAGTGTAGTGGCCTCAGCTGTGCCCAGGATGTACACGAGTTACCACTCCTGCTGGCACATTGCACTTGTTAGGAAATATAAACTCTGTTTCACGGAAATGCTCTGTGGGTTAGTGCTGAATTTATAAATTGTTTTATCCTAAAAAAAAAAAAAAAAGTTTTAAAAATGCAAATGTTTTTGTTTTAACATATTCTAAATGTTTTGACATTTAAATATAATTTTTAAAGTTGAAAATCATGGAGTTTGGACAGCAGCTTTCACTTGACCACCATATGCAGTTTTTTTTACTTCCCCTGGAAAAAAAATCAATCAAAAAAAAATTAACCTGAAATACTCTCTATCCTGCATTCTCTAGTTTAGTCAGTGAACAAAAATCACAAGTATTTGCAATGTGAGGCCTTAGTTTAGTGCCCACTTCAATCTTTAAGATGATGCTTTGAGACCTTGTCATCTGCTGCTATGAGAGCCGGTACTATAAACTTTTCAGAAGGTATTACAGAATCCACACTGGAGGTACATATTTATTAGGAAAACAACCATCTAGGCACCACAGCGTGACAGAAATGCAGGGTTTCAGAAAAACACGGTATAACTGCACACAATGCAGGTTGAGTGTGCTCCTTTTATGTTTGCACAATAATTTTCCTGCCCTGCAGAGAGTAACTAAAATATGCCCAGTATTGTTCTGCCTGCAGCTATTCGAGGGACATACCGAAGCCCTGTGCAGCTGAGTGTGTTCCTCTGAGCAAACTGCTCGTATCTTTAACTTCCAAAACTACATCCATCCCACTGATGGATGTGTGTTATGAGTCCCCCTCTGCGATCAGCCTGTAAGAGATTCAAATTTGGGCAGAGGCTAGAAGTCTGCGGTGAGCTCTAGGGACCCCCCTGGCCAAGCCCCAGTGCATTGATCGAGATGGGGACTGTCATGCATTTTTGGTACATTTTTGATCTCTGTGGCTCTTATAGAATTAAACAGGTTTAATTCTTTTCAGAGAATTGGTGAATAAGCATCATTTTTATGTAGTCTGTGCCCAGACAAAGCACCAGTGGAGTCTGATGATTGTTGGAGTATTGTAGGACTGAGCACCCAGTTCTATTTCTCCTCTGCCCCAGCCCAGCACTACGTGTGGCCTCTTCTGTGTGATCCAGGTCAGACACCCAGAGCTGTGGGAAGGTTATATTGCAGTGAAGCAGGAAAATCATCAAGAGGGCTGATGAAATGAATGTGTACACTATTTGAATGTGCATAGAGTTGAACAGTCAATGTTGTCGAGGAAATGCAGCAAATTAGACAATCTTGGTAGAATTTTTGCTGTTGTCTACCTTTCCAGGGGAGAAGACAGAAGATTAAACAACTCATTACTTCAGTGACTGAGACTAATTGCACAGCTTCTAAAATGTCTTCATAGTTCATGTATTGTGGATTAAGCCGCAAATACAATCTTGTTATTAAAACCTAGCTCCAATGTACTTGGGTGTTACAGGGCTGCATTTATTTTCCAAAACTTTTAAGGAAAAGAAGTTCAGAAGTGTGCCTCTGTAAAAGCCTGTTTTCAAAAAGGTCCCAAGGAGCACTGAACTAATCAAAAACTGGTGAGTTTTTTTGCTCCTAAGTGACCAAAGTGCTTGTTGTAAATGTGTCCCTAGCCCATATCAAAACTCTAGCATGAAAAGTGACCCAAAACTCTCAGTAATGAGGAGGCAGAGAAGAAGAGTGCATTTGACTTTTTGTTGTTTTCCTCTCCCTTTCTTTTAGATTGTCTTTGGCAAACTATTATACTTTTGGCTATTCCAGGGATCCGGGTAATGAATCTTTGTATGTTTGGAGTTTGCAATGTTGCACTTCGAATGACTGCAGAGTAAGCTGAGTTATTCAGGTGCAAAGCTACATGTAAGAAGGGAGAGTGGTGTGTTCCTCAGGAGCAAGCAGTCAAATTTATCTTCTTTAAAGAAAAGACTGGGAAGTTTCTTCCAGTTTCCTTAATGTGGTGGTGTTGGTTTTGTTTGTTTGTTTGCTTGTTTCTTTTGAAGAGCACAAGCACAAGAAAGGATATCAGGTTAGAAAAGATCATTTTCCCTACCGACTGGAGTAGAAAAGACTATCTGGATGATACTTCCTTCTCTTTGCCAACACCATGTAAAACAGATAGCGCTAACAGAGTCAACGAACCCCATTTCCCCCCATTTTCAGTGTAACTGCTCTATTTAAGTTGTTGCTTTAATAAGCAGATGGATTTTTTGTAATGCTTAAAAGGAGTTAAAGCATGAAGACACTTAAAGAAATGAGATGTCAAGTCTTTAATTAATGGGATTATACAGTAGAGACCCTTTAAAGATGGCTTGGCCTAAGTGATCCAGCAGCCATAAAGACCTTATCAGAGGTCAACAACTTATTTGGTAGACAATAGTCCCTTTTGAAGAGCTTGTGCAATCAGAATTTGGGTTTGTTGTAAAGTGCTTAATGTTATTGAAGTGTCTTAATATAAATGCATGAGTTTTCCTGAGCCAGCTGTGTATGCTTCTCTCTGCATTTCTTTTCTATAATGCTGGCTCTTTTGCACGTTTTAATTAATAAATGAAACATTCTGTAAACTTCCTTGTTTCAGAGCAGCATTTTTATCTCCTTTGTGATCAGATGAATACTATCCTTTCACAACTATATTTTTGCAGGAGCAAGGTGGGGGAGGGAGGGGGAAGTAATCACTAATTAAAAATATTTCATACTTTATTTAACAATGCAGTGATGTTTCTTTAAAAAGCAACTCAAAACTCAGCTGTGGGCTAAGGGTTATGCCTGTAATGTTTGACTGCAAAAGGCAGGGATTTTTGTAAAGATTTGAGCATTGGAAAACATAAGGTTTTGTAGAAATCACACTGCGTCTTTATTGCCTTCACTGCTGGTGAAAGTCAGGAAGCCTTATGGGAAACATAAGGAGTTGCTGAAGAGATGTGAATATCCTCCTAAAACATTCTAAGGTCAAATCTCACCTACGAGTTCTACACTTAGTCTGAAAGGATGTTTCTCTGTGGTGTCTACATCCTGATCAAAATCTATTAAAACAAAATGGAGTTCTTACATTGACTTCCAAGGCCTTTAAATCATGTCCTAAGTGCCTTACTGTCTAAACACACCTTATTTTGGTGGATTGCTCACTGAAATCAATGAGGACTTTCCCAGGTTAAGGAGAACTTAAGGAGTGTTGCAGGTAACTGTGGAAGATCTGCTTTGGCTGTGCGTGCTTTTTAACTGAGCCACACCTGTTGGTACTGTGCTGTTGTTTGCTGCATATTTCAGTTCACTATGATTTGGGGTTCTGTGCATCAGCATCAGGAGTGGGGCTAGTGCAGGTGTGGTGCCCATCCTGAGCAATTCCCACTGTGATGCCCTGCTGCACCTGTGTCACGTCTCTGTGCAGACATGGGGGATGGTGGCTGCTGGGAATTCCTCACTCTTGGAGGACACAAGCCATGGGAAGCTAATGCTGATGCATTGCCAAGGGAGCAAGAGACACACTCAGGGATGGCCCTCAGGGATGTTTTGAGACTCTCACAGAAAACCACTGTTTCTGAGCTGTTTCTGGAATTTACCCCTCTTTTCAGCTTTTCGGTAGCAGTTGGGCGGGCAAAATGGCAACTCCTGTACTAGGAATGAATTCTGTTGGCAGAATTTTCTTGACATTAAGTCAGGGTTATCAACCTGGTGAGTCCAAGGGCAGGACACCCACCTCCCTGAGGGTTCTGGGGCTGCTCTGGGAAGACAGAGGTGATTGGTACCTACAGCTGCAACTTTCCTTCTGTGGCTCTAACTCTTCTGGGTGGCACATTAGGGAGGATGTCTCTAATCCCCCACTAAAATGGACTTAAGTGTTAGGGGAATTAAACCCAGCAGTGACTGGATTGTGTAATAACTGTTAGTTTCAAGTTCACACTTCACAAATTTTACACACAGCTACAGATTTTAAAGAACAAGGAAAGTATGTAAACACAGGACTTTCATCTGCCCCCCTTATATATGCAGGCACATGCATGGCTTTTCTGAAGTGCCTGGGCAAAGGAATAACTCGGACGTTCTTACAGATATGCTGATTCCAAGCTAGGAAACGTGATATGCTGTTTGACCACTTACTTCTCCTCCAGACATGCCTCTGGTCTGTGCCTGTTGCATTCATGGTTTTAAGGTGTCCAGTTTCCCCAAAAGGAAAAGTAACATCACATTGGTTTTGCTGCAAGACACCTGAGGTACATCTGCATTGGAGCACATGGAGAGACCTGGGCTTGCTCTGTCTCTGCCAGCTCTACCATGGCAAAAATGGGGAGCCTGCCCCAGGGCTGACTGGTGAGAGCTGGGTGGGAATGAAAGGGGCCAAGTCAGCCCAATGCTGACTGACCCCAGTGGGTATGTTCCTGCTCTCTTACAGCTCCATGCACTGCTTAACCACACTCCATTTTGCAGTATAAGCATTCCCCAAGTGTCTTCTCCAAGGTCCACAAAACGAACTGACCCCAGCTTAGCGGAGTCCCCAGCCAAGCCCTCATCTCAGATGCAATAAGTTTTGCTGGAAAGGCAGCTCTGTTGCAGGCAGAGAAAGGGGCCTGATCCAAACCCAACTGAAATCTTCAGCAGGATTTAGATTAAGCCCACAAATCCTGATTCTGCAAAGATTTAAGCTTGCGCATAACTTTACATACGTGAATAGTCTCATTTAGGTCAAACGAATTAAAATAATGCACCTGCTTAAGTCTTGACAGTAGTGGGGCCATAATGAACTGGAAAAAAACAGGAAAGAAAAAAAGCTGACCTTTTCAGAGCTATTAAGGTGTTATTTCAGAAACCTAGCCAGTGACAATTGTATTTACATGTACCATGCAAGGTCTAAATGAATAGAAGTGTTTGTTCATCCGTGTCGTGTATTTGGGTCAAAAAGGGATCCCATATGGCTTCAAAGTTTGGCTTTTCTATTCTGCTCAGAAAAGCACCTGAAAGTATTAGTTTTGCAGCCTGATCCTAGAGGGATCAGTGGGTGTTTTTACTGTACAGGGATTGCAGGCCTTATTAAAAACAGACCCATGTTGAGGGAAAAAAAACAGTGTAACTGGTTGAGTGAAAGGTCTACAATGCTGCAAGGGCTTCTGATGGTGTGAGAAGCTGGTTCCCCTCCAAAATAAGGGTAAGAGAAGTTAAATAAATTATTAAAGGCCAGAATGAGCCCTGTCCTAAATCAAGGATTGAGCAGAGTTGTGAGGATGATATGCGCTGGAGCCTGCAGTGAGTTTGCTACTTGCCTGTCCTGTCTTCTTCTCCCTCCTCTCTGCCTTCAGTCTCTGATTTTGGTCCTTGGGCTCCTCTCAGCTGCCACTGGAAACCAATGCCTCCCCACTCCTCCTGAGAGGGAAAACCATTGAAAGCACTCTTAGTTGACACATCTGTTGCACCATATTTCCTCTGTGTTCAAGGGGCACAAGCTTCTCTCCGAATGCATGGTGCTTCAGGGGAAGGCACTTGTCTGATTGTGTCCCCTCAGTTAATCCTTCTGCTTTTTTCCTGGGTATGACTTCATGCATTGGGGTTTTCAGAGCAACAGGTCATCACTGCAGTGATGAAGAAACTCAGCGCAAAGGGGGAAATCTCCCTGTGCCAGCAGGTGGCGGAGCTTGTGTGTCAACAGAGCCCTCAAAATGAGGGCTAAGCAAGAGATTGTGTGTGGGCACTGGAGCAGCTCTGTATACAGAGTGTATTTTATCCATAATGTTTAATCATCATCTTTGCACTTAAAGTCCTCTGTGCTTCATCAAGCACTACTAAAACATGCTTACTTAGGAAAGGCAGTGCTATGCCAGAAATAGCATATGTACAAACTCACTGATGGCAATTTCTTACCATGAACTGACCTAGACCATTCCCTCAGTGCAAGCTCTGGGTCTTATTGGAGAGAAAAAAGTATTTCAGAGACAGAGAACTCTTTCATACTGCCCAACCCCTGGAGGAGCAGGGGGACAAAGCTGACCCTGAACTGCTGGCCCAGCCTCACCAGCCAGACCTGAGGATGCTCCACTTGGTCTCTGCAGCCTTAGGGCTTGAGGGAGGAAGTGAAGCCCACCAAGCAGAGGGGGATGTTATTGTAGTGTGCATTTGCTGGAAACAGAAGCCCCACAAAGGGATAATCCAAGCCCTGGTCCAAGCCCTAAGTTTTGGATGCCAGAGCTTATGTTGCAGTATGAACCTAATATGGAAGATAAAGAGCTTCTCCTTTTAAACTTGGCTCCTGGCAGTTCCAGTCCCAGGAGTAGCCCATGCTATTTAAGCAACCTGAACCAGAATCAAAAGGGGTAAGTGACACGATGCTTTTGGTGTCCATACCAGCCATCAGCAGTGTTGAGGAGAAGCACTTGAGGAAATCAAAGCCAAAGAAAATCCATTGCCTAGGTTGAAGTGTCCCAGGGACAAATTGCCTTGTCTCCAGGAGCTGTAGCTAAAACACTGTGGTTATGTACACCACAAGGTGGGGAAGAAGCAGGGCACGCACAAGTACACATGGGGAACAAATTGTAATTCAGATAGTAAGGTCTGATTGTTGCATTATAGGAAACTAGAGGCTTCTGTTATTGTCTTTGTGGGAACAGATCAGGCCAGCTGGAGTTTCTGCTTATAGTAGCATTGTATAGTCATTGTGTGGGGGCTGAAATTCAGGTGGTGGGGAAGATCTATTCAGATGTCCAAGTCTAACAGTAATCAGAATAATACTCATCTCCTCCACAGCATTCCTCATTAGTAGATCACAAAAGGGAACATGTTGCTCATATTAAATGTAGGGAAATAAGGTGAAATGGCTTTCTCTAGATCAGCCAGTCAGTGCAGAGCCCCCTTGGCACTGGGCTGTCCCTGCCCAGTGGTCTGTCCTCTAAGACAGACCAAAGAGATCTGGGGAAGACCACTGTCTCTATTCACTTCCCAGTGATGGGGTTTTTAATGACAGCTTTGAAAATGATTTTTCAACATTTTTTTTTTTTTTTGAAGAGGAGAAAATATCACTGTGAGAAGGTCCTGATCTATCCTGTTTATTTGTGTATATTTGCAAGTACTCCCCACGCAGGCACAAAAGTACGTGCTTAATAACTGTGACTTATTAGTGGCTTCCGACCCACAGAATCAGTCCTTAGGCAGAAAAATAATAGGCACAAAAACATGAAAAATTATTTTGTTGCATATGTGCATTTGCTCTTCATTTGCTGCAGGAAGACAGTTTCAAACTACTAAATGCTATTAGGCTTTTTAAAGGAGAAAAAGCCTGCCAAGTGTATTTATTTATTTTAACTAGAAATGATTTGGAAAGACCAGAAGTATGAACAGCTGGTAAACTTCTCTTGATTATTTTCCTCTACATTTCTAATAATGAACTTAAATTATTTTAGCACCTTAAAAATACTCTGCTTAAACAGACTATGCGTAGGCAAATTTAGAACTGTACAGAAGTCCTGGAACACAGAAGTAATGATGGAAAAAAAGAGAGAGAAATGAGAGGTAAAGAGAAATAATAATGGGGAAAATGAAAAGCCATTTAAGGGACACACATAAAAAGTTAACATAGAGAAGTCCACATAGGAAAGGCTTTTGCAACCTTACAGGGGTGTGTTGAAGAGTGTGTGGCTTGTAGTAATGCCAGTGAATTTGGGGGGCCCTGAATTTTGAGCTGAGGGAAAGATGAGGATGAGAAGGTGACAAGATAGGAGGGAAGGGGCTGGGGTTAGCAGTGTGTGAGGAGAGCAAGAGGAGTGGGTATCTCTCCCTACCCTCCCTGATGGCCAAACATAATGCCAGCCTTTCAGGAGCAGATCCTGTTGCCCCTCCACTGAAGTCACAGTGCCAGAGGTGGACAGGATGGAAAAAGAGCCCAGCAACACCTCCCAAGCCTCCACTGTAACACCCTGGGACCCCAAACAAACCATCTCAGCCTGCCCATGGATCTGCTGTGCTGTAGCCTCGCTGCCAAGCTTCGTCATCACTGTCTTTGTGAAAAAAATTAGTATCTTTGTAATGACTGGCATGGCAAATCCAATGTTACTCACATAGCTGGGGGGCAGTTTAGAAAGATAATTACTAGCTGTATATCTGCCATGTTTCCCTAGGAGGCTGGTGCAAGCATGAATCCAACAGAAGGGTAGGGAAATGCATCCAGCAGAGCAGGATGGGTGTGGTTATTGTTTTCAGGGTGTTTGCAGGAAGAGTGCAGCCCTGCGTGGTGCCTGACTTCTACAACTAGATGGATGATACTTCTGGTTTGGAAGCAAGTATGGGGTTTGTGGCCCCATCTGCCTTCAGTTAGACTTTCTGTACATTGTTTTGGAGGCCACATCTTTCAAAAAATCTCCCATTCAAAGGCCAGTCTCTGACGGGGACGGGGGGGTTGGGGGGGTGGTGTATGGCTTTTCAAACTCGATGGAGCTTTCTTAAGGGAAGGCTGATTTCCTGATGTGTTTGAACAGTACCTGGCACAAATATGTTCTTTTGCATTACTTCAGTATGAATAGTTAATAGGAGCAACTAATCATACATGTCCTGAAGAGCTGTGCAGAAGAAAAAGGCCACTGTAAACAAAACTGAACATGTGCTTTAGGATTCTGTTTTTCAGAGACCTTGACTGTGCTTTACACTTTAATAGTGTATTTGAAGACTCGTGTGTTGTTCCCCTATCAGTGAAACTGTGCGAATAAGGAAGTTTATACACCATAAGTGTCATTACATAATTTTGTAACCTTGTCTCAATTTCCTTCAGTACCCCAGGAACAATCGGAGGTTATGAGCAACCTACATCATTGGTCACAGCTCTGAGTCCTCTCCTTGCCAGCTCTGTCTCCAAAAGATTCTCCCCCACCCACCTCCCTGTTTACTTCTATTTTTTTTTCCCCTCCCCCCAGGATCCTGGCAGTCTTTTGACTTTTCTGGCCTTATCTATTATTTCTCAATCTAACAGTGTCTGATCTTTCTCTGTGTGTGAGGAAAAACTCCTCTCTCCTCATAGGTGAGGGGAGCTGGAAGCAGGAGAGGAGAGCAAAGGCTACAACATCTCACTAGTGATCCCTGGAAAGAGGAAGACTGGAGGTCAGCCTGGCTCTGCTACTCCTCCTTCTCTTGTGAAGTGTCTGCCAGGCTGTTGACTTTGCTGGAGTCCTCCTGGAATCAACTTGTGGAGCTGAGAAGTCTTTCCCTTCATTGCAACTCACACACAGCGGTGAAAAGTTTTTATTTTGGTACGGACATTTAATGAGAAAAAGTTGTCTTGAGGATTCTCATGCAGCTTCACTGCATGTTTTGCAGCAGCACAGGGAGGTGAAGAAGTTATTCTGTATTCGTAAAATCGAGGTGTAGGTTAATTTCCAGTTGCCTGTAATCTAAGTTGATGACAGCAGCATGAGGGGCAACTGGAAGGGCAGAGCACCTCGGATGATGTGTTGTTTCTCAGCTCTGCAGGGAGATTGAAAGGTGGCAGTGCTGTCACTGCTGTCTAACCTTCCTTGGAGTAGGAGGACTGTCAGATGTGCAGTCCAGCTAAGTACAGTTTCCCACACAAAATGAAGAGGCAAGAACAACTAGGATTGCACAAAAGTAGACTTGCTGTGGGTCTTCCGGGGAGGATGATGTCACTGAATGCATTGAGGTTGGTCATCTTTCCTTGCAGGTAACTCTGTATTTCATTTGCATGGCTCCCAGTGCTCTGGCACCTTTGATAGACAGCCAGACACGGGGATTTGCTGTTTCTGTAATGGGATGGAAAATACGTGAATCTCCCTTGTTCGACTGGTTGTCGTTGTCTCTCTGTTCTGACTGGCTCCTGTCCTGCAATATTTTAAACTGTTTTGCAAGCAAGAAAGAAATGCAACCTCAGCTCTTCATACCATTCAGCTGAACTAGGAAAAACTCCAAAAATTACATGAAAGAGAAGAAAATGGGGAAAAAACACCCCAAAAGGCAAAGCAAATGGTGTGCAAAACTGCTGATAAGGAAAATGTTTTCATGAAGCAGTGAGGGCTCTGAGTCACTCTTCTCCTTTGAGTCTGGCATTGTTCCTGTTGGTCTGGTCAGGAGTTCTGGCAGTGGAGCACATGGGGGCCAGATTGCGCCTTTCACTCCTGTTGATGGTGTCTGAAATCTTCTCTCTCCAATGGTTTTGTTGTATTTACAGTGCTCTCAAAACTTCTCATCCTGTTTTGTGAGGAGTCCCCAGGTGCGCCACATATCCCCCTGAGATGGCATAAGACAGTTACTCATTTTTTCTATGGAGGAGGTCACCTAGAGGCTTGGAGATTGCTTCTCCTCACAAGTGCTGTGAGAATCCCACATTCCACGCCTGCGGACACCTGGAAAGGGGCTTGTCATCTCCAGGCTGTGGGAAATGTTCTTCTGTCCCCACTGTGGCCTGCTTATTCCTGGGTTTAGCACAGCATCAGGGGCAGAGCAGCCTGTAAGACGTATAGGCTAGACTACTGGTCTTGGTGATTTTAGTAATCTGCCTTCCAGCCTCTCTTTTTTCCTGCCACTTGTCTATGTTCTGACTGAAAACCACCCCAGCAAAAAATAGGTGTAGAGTTTATCGAGCAAGACAAGTTTGTAAACACTAAGGAGGGAGGCTATGTAAATCTGCCTAGGCAGTTTTCATGGTGACAATTGGCATTTAGCATTTAAATAACTGTGTAAGCAATTTAGAAATAATGACCAGTGTGCTCAGCGTCGATGCTTTTAAATTTTCCTTAGCATTTCTCTACTGAAATCCCTGCAAAAATACCTTTGAGAAAGTAGACGAGCATACAGCAAAAATTGTTGGCAGACCTTATAATTTCTGTTTGGTTACAGAAATGGAAACCAAGATTATTTTGCCTGAAACAACGCATTTGTGATAAATGCATCTGACTGCGTATCCCAAATTCAGTCCTACAAGTACCCATTCTTAAGGCAAAGTCATGCTTCAAGACCTTTGTTATCAGAATTAAAAAATCTTCCCGTGTGGTCTCTCTAATATTTTCACAAATGGCCCTTTTAAGTTTGACTGACAGCTCAGGCCAGTATTCTTTTGATTATAAATGAGGTAAAGTGTTTGCATAGAAAAATGGTATTTTATAGAATATCTCTCAGCAGCAGAACCAGTAAAATTTTCGAACATAGAGTTTACTCATTGAAAAGTAGGGGGTTGGCTGAAAAAGTAGGAAAATCTGGATCTTTTTAACTACCAAAGTTTCTATCTTGTGTTTAGAAATAACGCTTCATTTCTAAAATCCTGTTAAGCACATTTTTAAAGACTAATAGGACAGGAAAATGAAATATTTTGGGTTGAGCTAAATATTTAGTTTGACACCCAAAATATAGTTTTCAGTTATGTGCAGTCTGAGATTTTCTTTCTGGAGACATGGTTTGATGAGTATAAAGTGTCCATTTGGGGGAACACAAAGCAAGTTTTTCCTTGATTTTTCTTTTTATCTGCCATACTAAAAATAATAAAATCCATTTGATATGGTCAGATGGTCTTTAACAGTTGAATTCAAGTGCTTTAGAAAGTTACCTCCCTTCTATTGAGATGTGATAATTGACCATGTGTATTTTCCCTCTTTCAAATGCAAAGTAACATGAACTTATCCTATTTACTGTTCTGGTAACATCTTAAGATATTCACTTAGTTGTTTCTGATTATATTTCCCTAATTTGGTTTTTATTTTCCATATTTAGGGAAGCTGTAAGTCTGGTGGTGTTGATTCCCACTAGTGACATAACTTCTCACAGGCAAATTTTTATTTAAGGAGAAAAAAAATCTATATTCTGCTAATATATATTAACATGTAACGTATGTCCAATAACAAATCAAAGCTGGTCCTCTGTTAAAATTTCCTGTTGCAGGCTATGTCAAAGAAAACAGATGAAGTCTTTGAACTGAACCTGAGTCAAGTAGGTAGAGAAGTGTTTCTTGCTTTGGCATTCATGGAACTGAGCTCAGGCATGATGCATTAGAGTACAAGGAAAAACGTTAAGCTTATAACACTGCATAAAAGTAGTGAAAATATTTTGTTGGGATAAAACCAGTAACTTTATATCAGTGCTGGAAAAAAAGTTTAAAAGATGGAGTAATCAGTGAAAACAATTTTGGGCAATTTCTTCAATGGCGGAACTGTTTTCTTGACTGGTAACTTTATAAAAATTTAATTATAAAGAATATGCAGTACAAATGTCAGCACTGTCTTTAGCTTATTAGGTTACCCGATGCAATGGGACAGATTCTGATTGAATTCCTGTTAAATGTAAACCTAAAATAACTTCCATGACGCCATCACACTTTTTTTACTACTCGCCATCACACTTTTTTTACTACTCTGGGGAACAAACAGAAAGTAGAAGGTCCTTTTTCTTTGTTTTTCAACACTGTCAGGGGGAATCACACATCACTGATGAAACCCTTTTGGTTACTCGGTGAAGCCAACACGACTATCTGTGTGAAAAAGGCAAGGTGAACAGACTGTCCATAGAGACACCTGAGTGGGTGAGGATTGCTCTCAGGCACATTTTCTTGGCTCAGCAGCTTGCACTGACTGTAAAATCTGCAAACCGTTTTCCTGGGCACTGTGGATACACAAATCTCTAGTAAGGAGGAATTAAAGATTCGCCTCCAGGATGCTGCTGCTACTATAACTCACGGTGTCTCAAATATAAGTGGTCACAGCTCTCAGCACAGAAATACAGGGGATACAGAGCTTCCCCTGCCATCCTCTCTTCAGCTTCTCTTGACAAGTCTGGTTTGGGATCCCTCACTCCAGAAAATACTACTAGACTAGTATCACTTTGAGATTAATATATTTGAATGGCTATAAACTCTTCAGAAGGGATGGGCAAGGAAGGAGAGGAGGTGGGGTAGCCATGTATGTTAGGGAGGGTCTTGATTGTCTAGAACTTGATGAGAGTGCTGGTAGGATTGAGTGTCTACGGGTGAGAATCAAGGGGAAAGGCAACGAAGTGGACATCCTGGTGGGAATCTGTTACAGACTGCCCAATCAGGATGAAGAGGCAGATGAAATATTCTGCGGGTAGCTAGGGGAAGTCTCCCGATCACTAGCCCTTGTTCTTATGGGGGACTTCAACCTAGCAAGTGTCTGCTGGAAGTACAACACAGCAGAGAGGAAGCAGTCTAGGAAGCTCCTGCAGTGCATGGGAGACAACTTCCTGACACGGCTGGTAGTGAGCCTACCAGGGAAGCAGCCCTGTTGGATCTGTTGTTTGTCAATAGAGAAGGACTTGTGGTCATTGTGATGGCTAGAAGTCACCTTGGGTATAGTGATCATGAAATAATTGAGTTTACTACCCTTCAAGAAGTCAGAAGGGTGGTCAGCAGAAGTGCTGCTTTGGACTTCCTTTGGAAGGAGGGGCAGGCTACTCAAGAGGAACACACGAATTCTGTGAGGTTGTGCATGGAGAAAATTAGGAGGGCCAAAGACCAACTAGAGCTGCGCCTGGCCACCACTGTGAAAGGCAACAAGAAATGTGTCTAGAAATAGATTAGCAAGACGAGGAGGGCTAAGGAGAACCTCCATCCCCTGATGAATGTGGGGGGAACATAGTGACAGAAGATGAGGGAAAGGCTGTGGTACTAAATGCCTTATTCTCCTCAGTCTTTCGCAGGCAGAACAGTTGTACTTCAGGTATCCAGCCCCCTGAGGCAGAAGACAGGGATGGGAAGCAGAATGAAGCCCAAATAATCAAAGGGGGAAAGGTTAGCAACCTGCAACACCACTTAGGCAGCCACAAGTCTATGGGGACAGATGGGATACATCCAAGAGTGCTGAGGGAGCTGGTGGAGGTGATCACTAAGCCACTTTCCATTATCTATCAGCAATCCTGGCTAACTGGAGAGGTCCCAGTTGACTGAAAGTTGGCTGATGTCATGACGTCCATCTACAAGAAGGGCTGGAAAGAGGATCTGGGGAACTGCAGACCTGTCAGTCTAATCTCAGTGCTGGGGAGGGTCATGGAGCAGATCATCCTGACTTACATCACATGGCACATACAAGAAAACCGACTGATCAGGCCCAGTCAACATGGGTTTATGAAAGGCGGGTCCTGTTTGACCAACCTGATCTCCTTCTACAACAAGGTGACCCACATAGTAGATGTGGGAAAGGCTGTGGATGTTGTGTACTTAAACTTCAGTAAGGCCTTTGACACTGTATCCCACAGCATTCTCCTGGAGAACTTGGCAGCTCATGACCTGGGTGGGTGTACTCTGCAATGGATAAAGAACTGGCTGGATGGCCGGGCCCAAAGAGTTGTGGTGAATGGAACCAAATCCACTTGGCGGCCGGTCACAAGTGGTGTTCCCCAGGGCTCAGTATTGGGGCCAGTTCTGTTTAATGTCTTTATCAATGATCTGGATGAGAGGATTGAGTGCACCCTTAGTAAGTTTGCAGATGACACCAAACTGGGTGGAAGTGTTGATCTGCTGGAGAGTATGAAGGCCGTCCAGAGGGATCTGGACCGGATGGATCATTGGGCTGAGGCCAACTGTATGTGGTTTAACAAGGCCAAGTGCCGGATCCTGCACTTGGGTCATAATCCTAGGTAGCACTACAGACTTGGGGAAGAGTGCCTGGAAAGCTGCCTGGCAGAAAGAGATCTGGGGGTGTTGATTGACAGCCAGCTGAACATGAGCCAGCAGTGTGTCGAAGTGGCCAAAAAGGCTACCAGCATCCTGGTGTGTATCAGGAATAGTGTGGCCAGCAGAACTAGAGAAGTGATTGTGCTCAGCACTGGAGAGGCCCCACCTTGAATCCTGTGTTCAGTTTTGGGTACCTCATCATAAGAAGGGTGTTGAGGTACCAGAGAGGGTGTAGAGGAGAGGTAGGAAGCTGCTGAGGGGCCTGGAGCACAAGTCTGATGAGGAGCAGTTGAGGGAACTGAGGCTGTTCAGCCTGGTGAAAAGGAGACTGAGGGGAGACCTTATCACCCTCTACAACTCCCTGAAAGGAGGCTATAGCATGGAGGGTGTTGGTTTCTTCTCCCAAGTAGCAAGTGATAGGATGAAAGGAAATGGCCTCAATTTGCACTAGGGGAGGTTTAGGTTGGATATTAGGAAAAAAATTTTCATGGAAAGGGTTGTCAGGCATTGGAACAGGCTGCCCAGGGAAGTGGTGGAGTCACCATTCCTGAAGGTGTTTAAAAGGTGTTTAGACAACGTTCTTAGGGACATGGTTTAGTGCTGGAGTTAAGTTAGGTTATGGCTGGACTCTTCCAAATGAAATTATTCCATGAATGAAATATAAGGCAGTGCAAATTTGCCTCTTTACAGCAGTGTGTTTCTTTTTAAAAATGACCTGCAGATAGGATGTCTTTTACAGAGGACATTTGCTTCAGGGCAGTATTTCCTAGCAGAAAAAAAAAAAAAATCAAGATCAATAACAGACTTTTACTGTTTACCTTAATATCTATTTTACTTACTGTCTCTAGTAAGAGACCTTGTTTTGGGAAGTCAGATTAAAAGGCATATGCATTAAAAGTCTCTGGTACATTCTACCATATTGCATCATATTTAGGGTCACTTTTCTTCAGTATTTAACCTACTGCTCATTTACTATTAGGCTTATTTTTAATTCAAGCCAATGTGCTGCAATGTATCTTGGAGATAATAGCAGTAAAAATGGAAATTTTCTACCCCTACTTTCACTTTGGCCTTAATACTACAGTGCCTGATCTCCACTGGCTCTGCTCTATTTGAACTATGCTGTCATGTCACGGGAGCGAGACAGCTCCTTTTTTAAGTGGCCCAGCTGTCAGATGGGCCACACAAATGCCAGGTGGACAGAGTTGCACATGATCCTGTTCTCCTTTTATCTGAGGGGCAAATACACAATTAGGATGACACAATCAAAGTCATAATTCCACTCTGATCTTCAGACGTGCATTCCCCATGTCATACAATTACTGTTACTGATTTTTAGCAACTTTTTTTCAAGGACTTTTAATTTTGCATATGATTAAATGGGTAAGATCTTGGAGTATACCTCTTCCTCTGATCACTAATTTCTTCTTTGCAAGCCACAGGCAGAGCAGGGTTTAAATAGCAAATTGACATCTGCCATACAGTCACATGGAGCCAGTCTATATTTAGATTGATGTCTATAGTAGCTACACTCATCAGGATCATCTTCAGTCAGAAAGACTGTAATTATGGCATTCAAACAAATCAGAGTCTTGCTTTTCTGCTGGGTTGAATCTGGAGTCACAGCACAGAACTTGCCTGCTGTATCAAAAAGTAGTATTGGCTTCCCGCCATTCAAGCTTCAAGTAGAGTTTAAGCCAGGTTGAAACCATGTCAGTTTTTAACACATAGCCACAAATACTTACCTAGTTTGTGAACATGGAGAAGTTGGCTTCTGTCCATGTTATAGCTACAATGTTGTCACATGGTATGGGAGTATAAATTTGATACAGAATCTTTGTTCAGAATGATTGGTACAACTGATAAAACGGGGAGGGGGCGGAGTTTGGCACATGAGTGTTTCCTCAATTTTGGAAAAAATTTCTGGCTAAAAAATTGCTATGTTAAAGTGTAGAAGACGTTAAAGCTTTTAAAGTATTTTCTTGCTAGGGTTATGTTTTAACACAGTTGCTTGCTTAAAGCTTAGTGAAAAAAGCCAAGCTTGAATAAAAAGAAACATCTGAAGGTGTGTCCCAAATCAAGACAAGTTTATCAGAGAAGTTCTCCATGTTCAAAAAGGTTGTGATGGCTACTAAGAGCTCATGGCAGCTGAAACTTAAACCCTAAAATAGCCTGAACATGGCAGCTTTGGGTTCTGAAGACATCATCTGGAGGTTTTCCAATTTGCTATTTAAATATTAATTTATTCACATTTACATTACACTGCTTTGTGAGCTGAGGGGTTCTGACACCACAGTCCTGACAAAACTACTTGTTTGGTGGTGGCTGTGCTTTCTCTTGGCTGGATGCTGTAACTGCTCAAGGGAGCACAAGCCATACGACTACACTTGCAAAGCAGCATGGAAAAATGTCTTGTGGTGTGCACAAGGCTTTCAAGCACTGATCTGACCTAGACTGCTGGAAGTTAACAGTTATATTGACTGCGGTCTCTTCGGGGCTAGATCTGAAAATGCCCTTCACATGCTCTTGAAGGGACTGGTCCTTTTACAGGAATAGGAAGATATTTTGCCAGCAGTAGTGTAGCTGACTTTCTAGGACACCTGGAAAATGTGGAGTAAAAATGACAAGTATATATAATTAATGTGATTTGAAAAGGCTTGTGCTTGCACCTGGTTGTGCAGTACTGCTTCCAGAGCCAGTCTCAGCCCACTTTTTCATGGAGTGGTATCCAGATGCAGAGGAAGCATGTAACTTCTGCCCCTACAAGTCTAACCACAAGGGACAGTGTTGCTTCAAACCTAGACGCAGTGAAGCTTTTGTAATTCTCCTGCCTATTCCAGTGATGCAGAAAGCAAAGTAAAATGTCCTTGGTAGCATATTGTGACACTTTCAGAAGAGGATTTGAAATTTTCTCACTTGTAGGTGGTCAGTGACGCAGCATCCTCAAGGGAGTCATCAACTGACAGGAAATACGTATGCTTACTCATTTCTGCAGAGAAGCTGAATAGGAGAAAAGGTCTGTGTATTCCTGGTTTGGGTTGGATTTTTTTTTTTTTTTTTTTTTTTTTTTTTTTTTTTTTTTTTTTTTAAATAAGACAGCCTGTTTCATAGGAAGCAAACTCAACTCTTTTCTTCCCCGCCCCCCCCCCCCCCATTCTCAATGTGATATAAATACCATCCCACAATTTAGCATTGTTAATTAGTATGTACTTTCCATTACCTTCCTTTTGGAGAGTTCATTATCTTGAGGAATGTAACTCTTCATTCAAACATTTCATTTTGTAGCAGGAGAAAGACGGAGGCGCACAAGAACTACTTTAACTGGATTGTGTAACAATGGCTGTGATAATAATTGTCTGGGAGAATTATATGGAGGTAACAAAAGGCCTCACAAAATGAGTACATTACAAAGACTCTTTTATGACTGAAAAATACTGATGTCCTTAAAAGAGAGAGAAGTGGGAGTTGGGTGATTTTTGTAGGAAAATGCAAAGATTACACTGAAGTTTGTCTTTGCACAGGGGAGAAGTTTCCTTAGGATTGCCACAGGAAACCTTACACTTCTCTCCTGTGTTTCTCCACCTCTGTTTCCACAGCACATGTTCCTTCTCTTGCGCTAACACCAGCGAGAAGCTGGGCTGGTCAGCGTGACCTGGTCTCCGCCAGTTTTGCATTCACTGAGTATTCATCAGGTGGAGCAGCTCTGCGACTTTCTTCAGCTACTGTGCCAGTGTGTTTTATCTCTGTACAGACAGCCTGTGCCCAATTTATTTTCGTAGTCTAGGCTCGCTGCCAGTACATCACCCTTTAGGATCCAGCCGTGCAAATAGGGCCAGATGGAGGTAGTCCAGGGTCTCCACGAAGTTGGATGAGGAGAGGCTGGGGGGACATACAGGCTAAATAAGTAGAAGACTTAAAGGAAAGAGGCAGAGAGGGTATACTAGTTATTCTGGGCACCCATCACCATGACAGCTACTTATTATTAGATCTAGCATATACACACTTATTTCCGCAGCATGCAGAGGGCTGGTCTACTAGTTGAAAGATGGTTTTCTGTCCCTTTTAAAAGTGTCAGAGACTCTTTATTGGACCCACTTGACAAGTGGATTCAAGCCTGTTAGGTTTTTCTTAACTCTAAGTTGTAATCATGAGGAGTCTGTTTTTCTTATAATTTATTTCTGCTAAAAGGTTGCACTTGCTGTCACCATTTGGAACACTGTAGCTGTGTGTACTGAACACTGTGTTCAGAAATTCTTATTTTTGTCACCAAAGTACAGCTGTATCTTAAGGGTGGTACAGAATTAGAATAAGGTATGATGAAGTACCATAGGTTGCTAATACACATTGCACTTAGCAGCACCTTGGCATGCGGAAATGTGCTACTTCACACATCTGGATAAAAGGAACAAACAAGGAAGAGAGTTTGGAATTCCTTTAACACTAGCAAGGGAACTGTCATCTTCAATGTAATTGGTAATTTCTTCCTGCAGTTAGTGACTCCCTAGATGACCACCTTTCCATGGCAAGTGCTAATGTCAGGCACTTTAAAGGGATGAGAATGTGGAGAGGAAAAAAACCTTCTTTGAAAAGCAGTTTATTTTGCTGAGAGGGTAGTGGTTGGCTGGATCAGCTCTCTGAACTGGCTAACCATGTAACCACAAGTGATGGTGCTGAAGGGAGAGTGGTGGTGGGAAACACAAGTGTGTGAATGGAAGCAGGAGAGAAAGCAGAGCATGGCACTCCCAGCTAGGGTGCTGCTGTGGTGCAGCACCCATCTTTGTGATGGAAGTGGCCTTCTGATACAAAGCATTACCATAGCTCATTTCTCAGGGCCCAGCTACAGAGTGGAACTTGCAGCCTTTTGGGTGCAATGCTGTGTTACAAGTGCAATATGGAATAGAAGAGTTTGGAGGGTTTCTGAATAAAATCCACTAAAGTCAACAAGCAGAGCAGAATCTGCTTAAGGTTGACAAGAAGCTCTGAGGAGTGAGGCACTTCTTACATCCCACCCCTGTCTGAGTCTGGGATGTCTCAGGCAGCATTAGGGACCCTTTGGACTTCAATTGGGAAGTGCTTCCTCGAGGCAGACATCTAAAATCTCTCTTTCAGCAAACTAGGGATGGTAGAAATACTGGAGTCCATTTCCCTATGGACTTGTGACCTATCACCTCCTACAGTCCCACTGCAATGATGCTCGATTTCTGTTCTGCTCCCCCACTGCAATATGGCTTTTGCCCCTTAGGGAGGTGATTTCGCGATTGTGTGCTCAACGCTTCTCCTGACCAAAGTCCACAGTTGGGGGCAGCATGGTCACTATCATGTGCCTGTACTCCATGGACAGCCCATGGCTTTGGCTTGCATCCCTAAGTGACATTGAGTCACCAGAGCTGGCTGGGAAAGAAAATAGTAGGGATACTGGTTAACAACAGAAAAAGTACCTTAGTGTGTATTAAAAATGGCAGCAGCGGGTTGTTTTGTTTTTTTTGGTTGGTTGGTTGGGTTTTTTTTGGTTTTGTGGGTTTTGTTTGTTTGTTTGTTTGGGGGAGGGGATTTGAGTAATCCTAATGTTAATCTCATTTTGAGTACAAGGTTAAAATTCATGTTAAAATTGGGCAGTCCTGAAATGGGAGCAGGAAGTGGTACCCATACACCCACCCTGCCTGCTGGGTGCTCTCAGGAGCTCTGAGTGAGGCTGGTGGCACCGGGGCTCTGGTGAACAAAGTCAGTCAGATTCCTCATGGTTTCTTCAAAGAGGAAGATCCAGGACCTGTGTGGTGGAGTGGGTCCCCAGGTCCCCCCAAACAGTGACAGAGAGGCAGAGCTGCCTTGAGGATGCTTGTGCATCCCCCGTTCGGGGAGTGTAGGGTAGAGTTTCTTTCTCCGGGACTGCCTGCACACCTCGGCAGATGCTCCTTGCTTAACCCTTCCGCTCTCTCCCTTCCCCCCAAACAGACCCTTTCCCCAGTCAAAGCCTGTTTTCCCCAGTCAGTCACTAAATCAGTCGGATGTGTCTCTCTCCCTTCCCCCACCTGACACGGTGACGATGAGTGCCTGCTGATCATTCCTTTCATGTACTCTCAGCCGGGTTGCTGCTTCACTTATTAAAAGACAAAAAAAAAGAAAAAAGAAAAAAAAGGGAAGCCCACGGCTGCTCCCACCTTTAGGACCGGAGCGATACTCTCCTTCACACCCAGGAACCGCAGAGATGCGGCGGTGGTGCAATTTTTCCCTGACCCATCCACATCCCTCCGGCTGAGGCTGAAGGATGGAGCGGGGGGTGGGGAGGGTGTAAAAATTATTCCTGTGGACCTGGAAGAGGAGGTGGAGCTTTCTTTTCTCTGCTCGCTTTGAGTTGCAGAAGTCCTGAGCAAGCCCAGGGCTGCGGTGTGGGTGCGTAAGAGGAGGGGTGAACTTAGGCGCACTTTCGCAGCCCTGGATTTAGAACAAAGCCTCCGTCTTGGCGAACCGCGGCCGTGCGCCCCCTCCTCTCCCACCTCCCCCAGCAAGGCAAAGAGAAGAGGTCGGAGCATCCCTCCCACTCCCCCGGCCGCTTTCCCTGCTGCCCGGTGGATCTGGCATCCCCGGCTGGCTGGGCACGCCGGCTGTCCTTCCTCCTTCTCCTCTCCTCGCTGAAACACGCGCACCCAGTGGCTTTAATGTGAGAAAATACGAGACCTTGAGAAAAGTCAAAAGCATCTGGGGAAGAAAACAGGTTGGACATGTAAAGAGAAAAAGAGTTCAAGAGTTTCACCAGTGAGCCATGAAATGAAAAGTAACAGCTGATGCACTGGAGGGAAGGAGCAGAGAGTCATCAGCAGAAACTATGGATCCAAGGTTAAGGGCGGGAGGGAGGATGGGGAGCTGAAACTTAAAGTAATTACCAAGGCAAAAGAGAGAGCACGATAAAGAGATCCAGGCTATAGCTTTGCATATGCTGCAATCGCTGGGAAAGAAAACTCCTGGCTACATGTTAGCAAAAGCCTTTGTGCTGTCGAGAGCCGATGTCCCTTTCCTTTAAAAGCACAAGGCTAAGCACCTGATTTTCTTTAATAAAAATCCCAGAGGGCTTCCAATAATTTGCATTTTCTACTCCCACAGTTGCTTGCCCGGGAGGCTGAAAGGAAGAAATTACCTCACTTTTTTTTTTCTTTCCTTAGGTTGAAAATAAATACAAAAATAAAGAGATGATGAGTGCTTGTAGTGTGTAGGGGGTAATCGTGCTGCTGGGTGTAGGTTAAAAATACCAACAATAACAATAAAAGAACACCCCCTTATTTTTTCATTTAGAAATATTTTAATGAATGTGATAAAAGCTGAGAAGAATGTTGTGTTGTCCTGGCAAGATGAGAAGTTGAAGGCATAAAAATTAAATGATGGAGGATGGTGGATTTTTCATGCTCACATTTAAATTAAATACCTCTTACATACAAACAAGAAGCAGGGTAAAAGTTTTCCTGTTTGGCAGCCCTAGGACTAGTAGCAGCAATTGCTGTTGCTCAAGCCCTAACACAGTGAGCGGGGTGACATGTCACCTTCCTGTCCCAGTTCTGGCATCCCGCAGCAGTTTGCAGGTGCACCCAGGGCTTTTCCATGAAGTTGGCCAAACCTCAAGAACAATGAAGCCGAGGTGCTCTGAGGGAGCCAGCTCTCCTGCAGCCTCCTCTCTTCCACCTCCCACCCCCCGTCACCACGGTGCCTGTGGCAAGGTGCCCCCTGCACAGGGACCGTGCTGGGCGCCGCAGGAAGGGCCGCAGCAGCGACACCCTCCCCATGCAGCCCCTGCTCGCTTTTGTTCCAAGGCAGCTGCAGCTGGACTACATTTCCCAGCAGGCTTTACAGACGGGGTGGGGGGGGGGGGGGAAGATGGAAAAGGTTTTTCCACCCTTCTTCCTTCCCCATCACGTTCTTTCTCAGTGAGAGGAAAAAAAAAAAACAACAACAAAACACCCAAACACAACAACACACAAAACCCCACCAATATATGCACTTTGCTGGCACATCGTGTGTGTTGAGCAAGCAGCAGGCGCAGGGCTGAAAGAGGCGGATCACAGAAAATAAGGGGGAGCTTGCTGCCTCCAAGATCAAACTCCAGAGACACATTAAAACAAAAAAAAGCCGAAGCTGTTAAATCCTGAGGTAGGAAGGAAGTAGCCCTGAGCTTTGAAATCTTGATTAAAACCGTAGAGGAGGGGTGGTACTTTGTTCTTTTGTGTACAAGGATGAACAAGATCGTTGCTAGTCACTCCAGATACACAACTTACACAACTATTTTTCTATCACAGACTGAAGCACATGCATGTCTTGCATAATGTTGTTTGCCACCATACAAATGTTTCTTTTCTGGCCCCTGTAGAGCCTACAGATTGCTTTACTGATCTTCTGCATCAGATGGCTTTATCCTTCTGGTACTGCATATATTCAGATCTGAGGTCTGTGTAAATATGTATAAACAAAATGCATATTTTGTAACAGATTTATTTTTAGTCCCTGTGTTTTTACGCTAGGGAGAGAGAAGTTTGTTTAATTAATATTGAACCTGTTGGTGTAAGAGTGGTTAGTGCTAACAGAGATCTGGCAGAAGCAGAAATGTTATCAGGCTTTACAAATAAACAAACAAAAATCCCAACACATTAAAAAATTCTGATTTTAAGTTGTCTTCCTATAAACACTGCCCCTCTCAGTTATGCCTTTGACTTGAGTAAAGTGATGGCCATTTAAATGAAGAGATGTTGGCCTCACATTTCTAAGGAATCCTGGTGATAGAGTTTGTCTCTAACAAGAGATTGGAAGTGGTGATTACAACGAACTAAGGAAGCTGCTGGCCAAGCCGCTGCTCCTTGGGGAGCTGATTCAACTCATGCAGTTGTGAGCTGCCGTGTGTACATGTGCTTGGAAGCCTGATTTGAATGACTAAAGCAAAACTTATTAGTAGGCCTCACATTTTGGCATGTGTGTATATGTATGAGTATGTATAGGTATTTATGTATGTGCATGTGTGTAGACATATATAGATATATAAATACCATGTATCCACTGTGTATCAGTTGTCTGTGTGATAAGAGATAAATATAACGTCAATACACACAATTGTCTGTGTGATAAAAGACAACTATGATCTCAATACACATGAGATTGAATTTTATTTTAAATGTTAGTTAGCTTAACTTCTCTGACCGCTTTAGCAGAGCAAAATTATTTTTGATCAGATGTAGATTTCATCACAGTATTTGTTTTTGGCATTCTAGGATACCCTGTCACGATTATTTTATTTTAAAGATCTTTACATGTAAATTTTTAAAGTATATTTGACTGTGTTGCTGATAGTACATAACCATTATGGAGGAAATAATTTAAATCTATAGTTTTCACATTAGTGTTTTCTGTTCACTTTTGAATTGTAACGAAGGTAACAGTCCAAACTGTTTCACTCCATTATGCCTTCACTTTTGTCTCTGAAGTCTGGGCTTCAACTTTACTATTAACAAGCAACATTGTTTTCACTGAAATTAAAATCAATGCCAAGGTGCTATTTTTGTATCAACTGAGTAGGGTTTAGATCGTCGGTATATTTTCATTACATATACTATAATAGAGTTTTGAGCCAGATTCGTGCCTTAAGCCCCAGCCATGAGAAGTAGGTTGTAAGGAGGCACTAAATCTCAGGTGGGCCCCTTTGGGTCACATTTTCTTCCCAGAACCCCTTTGCTCGTGAGAACAAGTACCAATTCCTCCCAACAGTATGTTGCTACCTCCTTCCTTTTCCAAACATGTTCCGGTCCCACTGACTGCGGGGTGGAGGGATGGTGGCAGATTCCCTCAGTTTCCCCATCCCCACCTTTCCAGCTGCTCCAATGGAGAACTATCTGAGCTTCCCATTTTCTCTTTGAACTCCAGGCTCTGGTGTGTTTTGTGTGTGTGTGTGTGGTGGTAATGGTGTGTTTGCTGAGATTTCTGTGGCTGACCTAGTACAGGTCATGGCCTAGTCATCTACTGTTGACAAAGTTCTGCCAGGATGTTTGCTTGAACAGTGAACCTTTTCACTGCATCTTTTAGTCCATCTAAAGGCTAGCATTAGATATACTCTCTCTATAGGGCAAGCTCAACAACTTCATCAGGTAGGAGGGTTGGGCTAGATGACCTTTAAAGGTCCCTTCCAACCCAAACTGTTCTATGATTCTATGTTCGGATGCCTTCAGATTATGTATAAGGTAAGAAGGAAGGAGGATTCTTTTTCTAAACCATTTGTAGATCAGAGTGGACTCATTTCTATAATTCTTTGATTTCCCAAAGCTACGTGCAGAATTGAGTAGAGTGGAGTTTCTCCACTGCTGTGTTCTATATTGCAGAAGCTGGGTGAACTTGGTTAAAACAGTTTCTTTACAGGCCTCCTGTTTAACACCTTTGCCACATAGGGGTTTTTTTTTCTGCAGCTTTTTGTTCTATGTAGCTGCATCTTGGCCAGACATCCATTCTGTATTCATGCTCACTGAATTCCTCCTGAACTCAGCAAGGATTTGATGTTTCTAAGGCATTCAAGGCTAGGCCCAAATATATTTTTTCCCTTTCAACATGTGGCTAAAGAAAACATTACTCTTCTTACACCATTCTCACTGAATTTCTCTCTTGTTCTGCTATCATTTTATTAATAATACTTACCATTATATAGCTAAAAAGCTGCTTTTACTGCCTCATTGGTATACTGCACCTGGATCTGGCTTTGATGAAAATCAGGATCTCGTAGGTTTAAGAAGGATCAGGACTACCACTTACATGAAAGATAGGCTGTAAGCCCAGTCTTGCGGTTCATTCTCAAACAAGCTGGACCACTGGAACAAACCCTGCATGTCCTTAGGCAAGCCTCATTGAAGTCAATGCGCGTTAAGACTGAATAAAGGAATTCATTGATTTCAGTGTTTCTAATCTCATGTGTCAAGATGTATTCACGTGAGCTGCAGAATCATGTTTCAAAACTGACGATATTTCATACTGTAAAATAGATGCCCAGACCTGAAGCTAGATGTCTGGTTGCTATTCTGCTTATAATTACTGCTGGATTCCTGTTAGTATTTTATGTATAACATTTGGACCAATAGGTAAGGTTGTTTTACATCAGATAGATACAAAGTATTATTAGTGGCAAGTACATTTTGTATTTTCCTATCGCTTCAGAGCAGGTGAGTGTGGAATGCATTCAGCAAGGTAAGTCACGTGTTCCAGAGCCTACCGCAAAGATAATTAAGAAAAATAATTAACACAAAGTATTGTATCACTGATATTGCAACAAATCAACACACATTGAGACATGGAAGGGAAGAAACCAATAGGCTCGCTTCCATGTCCTGTAGAATCAAGTGACAGAAAGCCTGGATTGCAGCAAAACTTGTTTGCTTGTTTGACTTAGTAGCTGCAAAGCAATCCTAAAGGGACTCATCACCGAGGGAAAGTGAGGACAGAAAGTCACTCTTTTAGTAAGATCACGTTTATTTTCATGATGCCTTTTTACAGTGTAGATTTAGAACTTGGAATTTCAAAGGAAACCTTTAGGAACAGAAGCCAGCCAGTAAAGGAAAGACTTCTCCAAGCCATGCTCTTTAGATCCAAGTTATTTTTCATTACTCTCCTTTAACTTCTGTAATTGTGTGTTCCCCCAGCAATGCAAATCAGCTGAGGGTGAGATGAAGGAGTGCAGGGACCAGAGGATGTACACAGGCGTTCTGACAGCAGAAAGAGTATTGCTGAGCCAGGGCACTCAAACGTCATGAGTCAGCCTGTTCCCAGCTAATCATGAGACTGAATAAAAAAATCATGAGATGTTCTCAAAGTAAATTTGGCCTTCCTTTTGCTCGCTTTCTGATTCTGGTTTTGTCACATGCCTGGGATATGTTTGCAAGTTTTTCCCAATAAGTTAAAGGATTAGTAAGGGATTTCAGTTCAGAACAAAGACCATTTAAAAAGGCAAGTCAAATTCTAGCCTTGCAAGAATGGGAAAATTTGGGAAAAAAAATTGTTTCTGCAGAGACATAAACAGAGTAAACCAGGCATTACAGAACATAGTAGTATGAATTGCTTGGCATCCTTATACAACTCACCTAGTATTTAACTGGGACGAGGACAAGGAGGCTGACATCCAGCTCAGAAAAAGACAGAGAAAGCATATAAACTGGGAATATGGTGTGGGAAATATACAGGAAGTATCAGGACACTGGTGGCCTTTTTTTCTGCTCAACTTGGATGAAATGCAGCTCAGAGATTTGCATCAACTTTCAGGCTGTGTGTAATTCAATCTGTTCATTCTGATCTATATAGTGTGGCCATGGCTGGGGTACAGTATCTTCCCACAGGAGACATCCCTATACCTGAGACCTGCAGAGGCACTTAAAGTCTGTGTTCAACTAGGAAAGCAGAACCAACAAGGTGTATATACCTAATGTATATACCCAGTGTATATAACCCTTCCTTTATTTTGACAGCCCTGGTGACTATTAGGAAGTGCTCAAAAGCCTTTTGTTTTACTAGCTTTTGGAGAAGAGCTTATGAGTGAGGTAAGAGCACTTTAATACCCTACCAGAACATCACTGGTCAGGAGCGAGAGACTCATTCACTCAGGAGTTTAATCTATTTTTTTCTGGTGCTCTGTTGTGTTTTGCAGCCTTTGCACATCTTTTGTTGTACTTACGCCTAGTGCAGAGAGGACTATTTAAAGAACACCAGTATGTTTATTTAAAGAAGAGAAAAAAACAAAACAAAACCAAACTGAGAATGCAGAATGTACTTTTTAATACTCTTTAGAGCCGTTCCCCATGATTACATGTTAAGTAAGACACAATGACAAATAATTGCATCCAACACAGGGAATTTGTGTCATAACTATTTCATTTATTTGATATCTTTTTTTTTTTACCTCACCATGTACAGTTCCTAGCACAGTTGTCATACTGGGGAGCCTATGTGTGTGCTGCTGCAACACCAGGAGATAATTAGTATCTCCTGCTCCTGAGGACAAGTGCATGGACTGCATGTACAATATCCTGTTGCTCATCCCTTCTCATTTGGCTTTCTCAGACCCCCTGTTTTGAAGATGATATTCCCATAGCCTCGCTGTGGTGCTGTGCAGTGTTACTTTCAAGTGATATTAACAGGGATGTTATTGATCTGAATATATTCCCAGAGCGATCCTTGGAGCAAAATTTGTTGAACGAGTGTTATTTACAATACAGCCCAATGTACAAAAGAAATTCAATTCTTTTTTCAAAGCAGAGTGATAAAAGGATTCTGGTGACTGGATGAACTGTGCAAAACAGAACAAGGCTGGAAGTGCAGGACAACAGCAGCAACAACAAAATTGAAAAAGGGGGTGGGGAGGAAGAGAGAAAAAGAAATACAATATCTAGGAGGTTTCTGTAATTAAAACCAGATTAAATATTTGTGCTTTGCAAATGATACAAATTGATATAGTTTTAAAAAGCCATTACTGGCACTCCACTATGGGAGTTCAATATATTTTCTGCCTTAGGGCTCTGTTCAGCAGAAATGTTAAGCATGGCTTCTGTGTGCAGGAGCCTGCTGAATACAGTGAAATGGGCTTCTTTATCTTTTCATCCTATTCAGCAGAAATTTGACTGTCCCAGGAAAATGTTTCTTAGTACTGCTGGGGACTTTTGCACAGAGCCAAAGAGAGGTGAAGTCTTCATTTTAATACTCCTCTTGCTCCCTGCTGGGTCACTGTCTGTTCATTGCACTACAAAGCCCTGTTGCATTCTTCCACAGAAATTAATATTTTCATCTGGAGTAAAAGTGGTGTTGGGTTAAATCACTGCCAGCGCACAGGGGAACAAAACCTTGTGAATACATTTGCAGGCACTTTGTGTAAGAGCAAAATGTGACATCAGGCAGCTAAGTCAGTTGAGATGGAGCCAAGGTGCCAGGTGCCAGAGGTTTTTCCACACTGAGCACAAGAAGATGACAGAGATCAGAAAGTTTGTGGCCTCTGTCAGAGCCAGGCCTAGTTTCTAGGGTATTAGGACAAACACAAAATTTACCCCATGACAGATGACTTGTTTGGTAGAGTGAAGACATTAATGGCACAGATAACTCTTCCATAACAGTATGGCTGCAGTGGGAGTAGATTTAAATTCATAATACTTGTTTGAAAGAGACTTCTAAATCTTTGTGGCAACCTCATAATTAGTGCGAGCTTTGGAATGTGCTTTTTGCATTACTGTGATTTTCAGCCATGTTTATGTATCAAGCTGCCCAAGTTTTCCGATGTGCTACTGGGAGTTGAACCTGTTCAGCAAACATTTTGTAGAAACAGTTGGCTCGTTATCTCCTGCCTGAGAAGGAGGTCAAGGCACACTCTGGAGAGTGATGCTGGAAGGTATGGACTGCTCATCCCTGAGGAAGGAGATAGGTTGACTAAAAGTGAGGAGAGAACTTGCGATGAACTTCAGTATCTCATTGAATTCTTCATTAATGTGTAATGTCTCAGAGTAGGTGATATTCAGCAGAGACAGGATTCTTTTCTCAGGAGATTAGAAGCCCAGCCTCGATGACTCAATGGGACACAAGTGCGAATGCACACATTGTGAAAGGGATAGAGCATCAAAAGTCCAAGTGACTTAGTCATAAGGACATAAGTTTATTTTCTAAACCTTTTACACATTGACACAGTGTTATGCTTAACTAGCTACATGCCCCGATTCTTATGCTTCTAGCCTATTTTTTTTTTAAACATAGTGAATTTGGCTACTCTTTGTTTTCAGGTGTGTAACTTGAATACATCTCAAAGTGACTTGATTCTCTGAGAAAAAAATAAAATAAAAAAAGAAAAAAAAAGGATAGCACCCTTTCCAAGAGAGAAGAGACTCACCCAGAATTTGCTGATCAAATTTTAAAGTATTCCTTGAGCCTCAAGGTCATGGGAGGGATTTTTAGAAGTGCTTGGCATTATTATGCCTCATTTGAATTTTACCCTTCACTTCAAAGTTCGTGATGTTAGCCCAGTATGAGAGCTTTAAAAAATCACACTGCATTGATTTAAATCTCACAGGCAGCGACTATACCACACCGACACCACAGGTGTAAGTCAAGGGTGTGTTACACTCTCAGGACGTGCTCCAGCAGTTCAGCCCAAGCGCATCTCCTTGTCTGAGTAAGACACATTATGTTCCTTCTGCACTGGTTGCAGTGTACAATTCCTGACATTCCTTGCCTTTTCCAAAAAGAATGTTTTCTTGACCAGCTTTTCCCTGTCCAGGATAATGTGGAGTTTATCTACATTTCCACACAGGTTGCTCTATGATACGGGGACAGTACTAGGGCTTGGATTTTCACAGTATTACACTTTGTATGGTTATCTATATGGATGTAAAAGTCTGTTTAGAGAGATTCAAAGTATTGTTCTTTCACAACAAAAAAAATGAAGTGAGAAATAACTCTTTAACTCTTCCCAGTGAAAATTAATACCAAAAAACCCTGTGGGGAATCACTTTCCCCAAAAAACAGCTCATTTGTTTCAGCAGGCACCGTACAGTATGTGATGTGTAAGAAGCAGCATACAAAAGCTAAACTGGGTATTTAGAATAAAAAGGAATTGGGTAAAGAATGCAGCTACCTTTACCCTTTTGCCCCCAAATAAGGCCATGTGTGCCTAGCTTGTGATTTTGGAGGGCTAAATAACAGAGCTTAAGTCAATTCTCCATGATCATACCTGACAAGAGAGATAAATGTATTGTTTATCCTTTTTACCTGAGTTTCTATGTTACACTTACTGATGCAGCTGTTTTTCATAAAAACAGCATGGGGCAGTGCTGCTGAGACTTTCAAAGGTGTCAAAAGTTTTTATTTTAATAGATTTTTTTTTCTTGCATTGGAATATCTGCATTTTTTTCAGAAGCCCTTTTACCTGTGGGTACCTGACAGCACAGGGGTGGACTTATCCAGTATTGAAATGAAAACAAAAGCCCAGTTGATGATTTACACTGTCATTTAACCCACAGGTAGTTTGTCAAATGCATAAAAATACTGGTGGCATTTTGTATTTAAAGGGCCAAAACTTTTCTGCAGATGTAATCAGGCATTTTCCATCGAAGTCACGAAGAGCTGCCTGTATATGGCATAGTTTCATCCTATCTTGAGATTCATAGCCTGCTTGGTAGGTCTGGTCCTGTGATCCAGACAGAAGGCTAAAATGAGATAGCTGAGAAAAATCACAGGAAATAGAAGAGAAGAAGGACATGATGAAAGGCAGAACAGGAAAGTCCTTATAACACAATGGAAGAACAAGGGGTAGTGAAATTATCTAACTAACTAGAGAAATGCTTAGAGCTGATAATGGAAAGGAAACTATTTAATTGCAAACAACAGACTTGAGACTACAAGATTAAAAGCTCCTGCCTCAAGGGAAAATCCAGATTTTGAAAGTACTTGAGCACCTAACACCTTCTGAAATCAAACAAATTGTTGCTTTGCAGGATGAGTAAGACTTCTAAAGCTGCTTGGGATCCAAGTCAGAGGTGTAAATATCTTTACAGATCTGGTCTTCTGGGCCCTCAAACTTTCTGTGCTGAGGAAATCCATGTTCCAGAACTGGGATGTAGCTGATATGAATGAATTTAACATGACAGAAAAATTCCACAAGCCAAATCCTGAATGCCTCTGTAGAGCAAGGAGAAGGAAATTTGCCCTTACAATGATAGGACAAAGACTGTGGAAAGGCCTCAAGGTGTTCCATTGTTGTATGCCAGTTTTGTACAAGTAACTTTTAGAGACAGGCCAAAGTGAGTATTCTTGTCTTTTTGTTGCACTCTAAAATTCCTGCGTATCTGGTTTTAGACTGTGACAAAACCCTAGAACAACATCCTGTCTTCTATTATATTGCTTCTGTAGCTTCTACAGTTTTTTATGTGACCCTTCTCTCACAAAGAAAGCCAGGAGAGTGTGTTTATATCTGCTAGCCTCTAGAGTCTTCAAGTTAGGAAGGATCTTGTGCTTGTCCTGACTGATACTAAGAGTATTTCTTAGAAGTCATTATGTGTAAATCATTTCTGTGGTTGTGGAAAAAGTAAAGCAAGAAGAAAAACATGTTCAGAAAAATCTTGATACTTCTTTAAAGACTACCAGTATTTTCAACTTCTTTCAAGTTATCTTTTACATTTGGCATTACTACAAAGAAAAAGTGTCTGTTCTCTTTCTTTTATGCTCCCCCCTGCCCCGCCTCTGATAAAGGTGACTGGAAATCTAAAAATCCTGGTAACTGGAATATTGTCACAGGGAATCACACTTTTCTCCTTTTGCTATTCAGTCAATCAATGGGAAGTCTGAGTTTATGATGGTTTAACAACAGAAGCAATAGGTTGTAAGGCATAAGGTTAATATTTATTATAATGGGGTAACTGGAAATAAGAGTGTTGTGTGGCCAGTTAGAGAGTGAAACGTAAGACAGGACAGATGAGTATCAACAGGAGGAACCTGGTGAGGGAGAAGGTGAGCTGGTAGTAGATGCAATTTAGGGAATCCTAATATGATGTATCATCTGTATTATCTGAGGGATAATATTATACTGGTCCAGAAAAGGTCTTAACAGGTCATCTGGCCTCTCTCCTTCCTCCAAGAGAGTATCAAAAAATACTTCTATTTTTTTCTGGAGTTTGGTTGTTTAAACTCTTCTTAAAGCTGTACAATACCAGTGATTCTAGCATCTCCAGAGGGAATGTGTACCAGCATTACCTGCTTTTGCTTTTAGATGTGTTTGTCACAATATTTAGTCTGAATATCTCTCTCTGCAATGTAAATCTGACCCTTCCTTTTCTCTCCCACTGGATGAGAAGACTCAGTTATTCCCTTCCTTTTTGTGTGTGTCTGAAGACTTTTAATATGTCTCTCCTCAGTCCTTCTGCTAGCCTAAGTAACTCCAAGCCTTTAATTCTTTGCAGATTAAACATTCTCCAGACCTCTGACTGCTCTTACTAATGTCCTGTGCTTTCTCTCCAATTCAGGCACATATTTCTTGAAGTGTGGTACTCAAAATTGGACACAGCTGTCCAGCTGAGACTTTGACAGTGCTGAGTAGAGCAGAAGGATCATTTCATGCATCCTAATGACTTCACTTTGGTTTATGCATCTCAGCCCTTTTTGTGACAGCCTGACATTCTGACTCTTATTCTGCTTGTGATCCATTTACTCAAGCAAACTCAAACTCCTTTCCTGCAGAACCACTATCTAAGCAGTTAGTTTCCCATGTCTGTATTTGTGAAGGTGGTTATATCTGCATAAATTTAATCTCTCACACTTGTTCATATGGAATTGCAATTTACTTTTTCAGACCATTTCTCCAATTTGTCACAATCATTCTGAACTCTCATCCTGTCCTTTTACACATGTATTGCCCTCCAAGCTTCAGATTATCTGCAAATGCAATATTCTCCATTACATCATGTAGTTAATAAATGACAATATTACATAGTCACAATCAACAGTGTGATAAATCTGGTAAGATGTTTATTTGCTGCTTCTCTACCAGTCTACCTAAGAAGGATAAATGTTATTTGGAGTCAAAGATTTTCTGGCAGGTGATGGGGAAGACAGTAGGTGAAACAATTTGTTTGTATTGACAGAATATCCTTAGATGTCAGACCACGATTGGAGACATGTTAAAGTGTCTTAAATGCCTGCTACATCTGCAGACACCTGATACTGCCACGTCATTGTAGTTCCAGAACCATCTGAGGTAGCAAGATCAGGTTGGATAAAGTATGTGAGTTGAGCAGCAGCTGGAGGGAATTAAATGCATGCCGAAAAAAAATAAAATCAAAGATGACAGAAAGACAAGGAAGGAAGTTGTACACATGGAACAATATCTTGAGGAATTCCAGTTAATGGGAGGTGCCAAAGTTCAGCAGAGGTCTTTATCATGGTTTGTAGGATAAACTCTTTTTTCCCCCACTGAATCCCCCAAGGAATTAAACTGTGGTATGAAGTTGTTGTTGTCTAACAATGTATGATTAATAATTGGGGTCCCTTCAGTTTTCAAATGCATGATGCAGAAGCAATCAAGGAAGAATAAGTTCTGCTCCTGTGATCCTGATTTTACTCAAGCAAAGGAAGAGAAAGGACACAATTCCTCTTGCAACTGCATGGAAGGGCTAACTTATGAACCTGTGAAGAGTGAATGATTTACAACTCTGCTAAAGGAACTGTGGGGATATGGGCACTCCAGGTAATGAGACGGTGAGGATGTCAAAGACTTAGAAACTAACCTGGAGGGTCAGATCTTTAGATGAATGTTGCAACCTCCTGCATATCTTAGATATCAGCATTTTATTGGTCTTTTTATCTCTTCCCTTGCATAATCACAGGAGATTAATGAATTTTCTGATTCATTTTCCCTCTCCCAAAGGTTTTTCCACCAAAGACAAGGGCTGGCTACATCTCTCAGTCTCACTGAGATAGCCATTTTCACTAGTGCCCAGTTAAATTTACTTTGGGAAGAGGAAAAAGTTACTTCTGTAAAATAATTCCTGTTCTCTAAAGCATCTTGTCAGTTAAGGTAGAGAGATGATCTGAAAAGGGGAAGGAACGTACTGCAGGATGGAGGTATCCAGGAAATACAGAACAAACTATGAGGTTTGATAGATCAGCTAACTTTATGTGTCTCAACGTGGCTTTAAGCTCTGCTCTTCTCATTTCTCATCTGACTAGTTCCTAAGGTTATTACCACTGGCTATTCCCATGTGTATCAAGAGCCCTTGCTCTTGCAGGAAAGTAGATACTGCCTTGTACGATGATGACCTTTCATGGTATGTTGCCATTCACTTCAAGTATTTTCCCAGGGCAGCCCGTGTTGAGCAGCTGCTTCCTTCTTGTTCAGCTGCCCACGACCTTGTTATCTTGCCAGCTTGGGAAGAGGAATTTGAAGTGTGTGGAATTTGCAATAAAGCCATTGATTGTATTTACAAATCACTGTCCAGTACTTTGTTCCTCCATGTCTTTGTAGGACTCTGTAGGAAACAGAGGGAGCACATTACCCAGGGTTATGTGGGGAGGTGAATTTTCCAAGTTAAATGTCATAGAAATATGTCATTACCAAAAGTGCCTTGTTCTCCTTTGTATAATAGCTTTGCAAGTCCTCTCCTGGATCAGTCATGGTATCTGATAAGGGAGGAACATCACCACCTTTTGTGGGGATCTGAAGTGTGAGATTTGACCCCCAGGTGCTGGGTGCCTGGCTACCTGTAATTAGATGCATTAGAAACAAGATCTTGTTGGTGTCTTAAGTTCTTGATACAATGGTTGTTCCTGAATCTCCATATGCAGGAAATATTGCTACAAAAAGTGTAATTTATTGGTTTTCTATTGATACCATACTGCACATTCTCAGGTAATCTTATAAGGCATATAAAACTGTCAAATACATTTCTGCAATAACTCTTTGCAGAAAAAGGGTCTGATTTGGAAATAAGTAAATCTGTTACTGAGGGCTATCAAATTGATTCACATACATAAAGGTTTTCATGAACAGAAGTGTTTGTAAAATTGGCCTCTTGGTCCTTATTAATCCAAACAATACCATACAGAACCCAACAGAACTTCTGGCGACAGAGGAGTTACGTTTATATTTCACTGTAGAACACACACCTTTACTCCAGGACTGCAGAGTATTTTCATGTGTAAAAGTCACCCTCAAGACTCTGGCCATGATCTCCACTGCAAGGAGAAATTAGGCATACAGTTTCTTCTGGAGGAGTTTTGAAGTTCCACAACTTTGAAGAGTAAGAGTTATCTTTCCAGAGGTCAATGAAAAATGTGTTTAATCACATGACATGTCACACTTCATATAAAATTACTTTTTTTTTTGCTAGCACCACACTTAAACAGATCCCTCTGCAGCAGTGACAGCTGTCATACTTGGCCTCCCATTTCCTTTGTATTTTCCAACTAAACCATAAGGGTCTCTTATGTAGATGCACAGGTGGAAGGGGAGCTCACTGAGCTCTCATGCCCCTCCAATGAGCAGGATGACTTTTGTCACCATAGTCTCCAAGTAAAGTGCATAAAGCTGTTAACATTTTTATAGGTGACTGCATAATGTTATTGCATAAATGTATTTGACAGATTAATGTATTTTACACAACTTCTCTAGAAAACAATACAAGAAGTATCACTAAATAAAAAGAAATGTACTTCATTATGTTTTATATTTCATACTTTCATGAAATTCTGTGACCCATCTTAGCACTGTAGATATAGAAACCAATTTTCGAATGGTGGGCAGCCTGAAACAAATTTCTAAACTTTTCCTGTTGGCATCTCACTGATAGGGGAAAGGCAATACAATAACCCTCATCCCTTGCAGGTAATATCTTAAAATGGTATGCTTCATGAAACTGTACACTTCTTTGTAAGAAGTTAGGCTATCAGTAATTGCTATTTTTATTCTGATGAACAAGTGACTATTTTATAATGCTGAGAAAAAGTCCTTTTGCTCTACCAATGAAATATGCATTAAAACAAATCAAACACCATAATGTCAATGAATTGACAACTAACACAAAGAGAAATCACACTTGACTTATTTAGTCAGTTTTAGTTGCTGGCCTGATTCTGAACTCAGAAGTTTTGCACTGATATAATGAGAGGTTGCAAAGGTAACATTCCCAATTTATAAAATCCTCCAGGCTTCACTTTTTCAAAACATAAACTAAATGCTTAATTAGTTTGTTTAGAGCCAGCTTAATTTAATGACTAACTGCTTAGAAGCCTAGCCTACGCACACACCTGACTTCAGATGTCACATCTTATCAGGTATTTATGTACCTTGCAAAGCCCTACTTTTGTTGGGTCTAGCACTACAAAATAAGTTGTACAGGAGGCATAAGAAGTTACACTGATCCTACATTGAAACAGTTTCATATTCATCAGTATCTACAGGATTGACCTATTTGTCCTTACAAATGTGAGTAGAGTTTAGATTTTCAAAATCCTCCATACAGCAAAGCCATTGTATTGATTAAGAATTAAACACCTCCTCAGATATTTTCAATTCAGACCCCAAGTACACTATGGAAAACAAACTGACTTAGACATTATCTTGAGAAAAAGAGTGAAGCTAAGGTTCGTGATTTTACCTGTTTAAGCTGTGTTCAGACACTAAACAAATGCTGTAAATGTAGTCTGTTACCATAACAAATGTTACTAAGTTGAATAAGGCTCTTCTAAAGTAATTTGCTTGATTGTAAGGTTAATAGAAATTTTCAATTTAGTCTTTATTCCTAATTTTAGCAGACTGAGAATACTTCACCATGAATCTTCATATGATTTTAATGTAAGAAGTTGTGTTATGTGTGGGCAGAATATATTTGAGAAGTTTAATGGAAATTGCATACAATGTTTTGGACTCTCAGCATGTTACATCTCAAAACATCTCTAATTACAGTATAGTTGATATAAGTTGGTTTTGGTGTACACTAGTGTCTTTATTTAATTTTGAGATTAATTTAATTAGTTATTAAAATTGGCATCCAAGCACATCTAGAGCACAGTGGTGTTTTAAATACTGACCAGTCATTTAGGGTGAGTTTCCACTTGTACTTTAGTGCAGTTAAAATATCAGCATGCAATCATTGCAGGAACAGGAGAATGCATGCACTAAAGTTCTTGTCCTCCGTGCTCTATTGTCTAACTGCTTGTTAAAATGTGCCCTAAATTTTGACTGTCATCAATAACATTATTCTGAGCATTACTTTTGACATCCAACCCCACTCCAGCCATGTTTCAAGACGACAGTAAATCCAACTGCACAGCTCCTGTAGTTGCCTGTAGTTGCAGCCACATGGCAAAACACTGACTTCATATAAAATTGTGCTTTTGGTTTAAACGTATTTTTAAAAATTTGTCAGCAGGCTTGATGCTGGATCAGGTAGTGTCTGTCCGTAAGACCTGACGCCAGGTCACAAATTTGTGGAACGAAAGTGACATAAAGGTGATGTGTTTCTGTCCACAGCTGAGCTAGACCACATCTGTGGTGCAGGGTGACCTGGTGGCACACATATCTGTTACTGACAGCCAAGGAACTGTGCCTTGATTTGGTTGAACTGGAGTATCCACTTAAGCGGACCCTTCTGTGCCGCTTTAAGGTGTTGCTGCTGCTATTTAGTAAATAAACTGAGGCCTTGGTTCCGTGTTCCTCTCCCTTGGCAGGAGGTTCGTTTGAGCGTCCCACAGGTCTCATCCCTTTCCCCTCTGCCTGTGGCAACTCGCTGTTTGGGTGCTTGTGCTCTCTGTTAGTTGCAGACCTCAAAACAACTCACATACCGGAAAACTTTAGCTCCTCTGAAAACACTTTGTCTACTTTTTAACGTGGCTGAAGTTTGTGATCCCATTTCTTGGGGTGAGCACCCCAGCAGTGGGCTCTGAACAACCATGGGGTACAGCAGCTTCTTCTGGTGAGGAGCAGGCAGCCGAGGATGGGGTGAGTGGGGAGCAATTTAAACGTGATGCGCTGCCAAGGGGAGAGTAACCCCCCCTGACGCCAGGCTGCCCATTGCCTCAAGTCCTGTGTTGACGTCGATGAAACCCCCACTCGCTGTGGAAGCCGGCAGCTTCTCCAAGTGCCGCAGAGCTCGGGTTACCCTGGGCTGCTGGGACGCCCGGAGCGGGGCAGGGAGGGAAGTTTTTTGGGGGGCGATGGGGAACCGTCACCAACGGCTCGCCGCGCGCCGCCGGGCGGGAGTCCCTCACACCCCTCAGCAGCGGCTCGGTGCGCAGAGCCGGTCCCGGCAGCGCGAGGCGCCCCTGTCGTGTGGCGGGACGAGGTGAAGGGCGGCTTCCCCCGGTTGGCAGCTGATCCCGTGCCGGCGGGGAAGGGGCGAGCAGATGCAGCGACGTGAGAAGGGGAGCGGGGAAAAGCTGAGTGGGAGTGCGTGGTGGTAACGGGGGGGCCTGGAAGAAACTTCCCTCTCCTCAATCTCTTCTCAGCCGTCGGGACCTTGCCTCTCGCCCTGCCCCCAGCCCAGAGCAACGAAGATGATTAAGGGAGGCTGAGGGAGCTGGGTCTCTTTAGCTTGGAGGAGGCTGAGGGGTGACCTTATTAATGTTTACAGATATATAAAGGGTGAGTGTCACGAGGATGGAGCCAGGCTCTTCTCGGTGACAATCAATGGTAAGACAAGGGGCAATGGGTACAAACTGGAACACAGGAGGTTACACTTAAATATGAGAAGAAACTTCTTCTCAGTGAGGGTGCCAGAGCACTGAACAGGCTGCCCAGGGGGGTTATGGAGTCTCCTTCTCTGGAGACATTCAAAACCCGCCTGGACACATTCCTGTGTAGCCTCATCTAAGTGTTCCTGCTCCGGCAGGAGGACTGGACTAGATGAACATCCTGTGACTCCGTGACAGACTCCACCGGACACCCACGACGGGGCGGGGGGGGTGGAGCGCAGGCCATGATGCCCCATCACAGAGGATCCCCTCGCCCCGCACCGGCAGCAGCCCCTGAGGCGATGGGTCGCCGTGCTCGACCCCTCCCCCAGGACCCGCCCCGCGGCTCCGCCCTCGCCCCGCCCCTCCTCCCCCCCCCCCCCCCCCCGCGGGCCCTCACTCGGGGAGGGGGAGCGTGCGCGCGCGCCGGCACTTTGTTGTTCTCTCGTCTACCGCGGCGGCGGCGGCGCGGGAAGGGCGCATGCGCGGGCCGCAAGCCTTCACTCCCCCCGTTCCACCCCTCCCTCCCCACCGTCTCCCCCTAAACCCCCCCCGCTCCATCCGGGCACTGCCGAATTAGCATTGACAGCCGAGGCACAACTTTTTCCCCAGGCAAAGTGAAATCAAGGCGCGCACTCCGAGGAAATATAGTCCCTCCCGTTTCCAAGCCCCTGTCGTCCCCATTGGCGGGGGCGGCGGGGCGGCGGGAGGCGGTGGAACGGCTGCGGGGCGGAGCGGGGACGGCGGGGGAGGGGGGGCGGCGCGGGGGCGCGCGGGCGGGGGCGCGGGGGGAGGGGCCCCCCTACTTTGGCGGAAAGTGAGTGATGAGTCTGTGTCCCCAGCAAAGAGGCAAAGAACTTGCTTTGCAGACTGAGTAGTTGTTTCTTTCGATTGTTGTTGTCGCTTTTTTTAAATAGTATTATCGTTACTGCCATTCCTTTTTCCTTTTTTTTTTTTTTTTTTTTTAGTTTTTCCTAGCCTTTCTTTCGTTCCTTTTTTAAAATTACTTTTTTTTGTTTATTTTTTTTTTCCGTGGAGGGAGGGGTGGCTGCCTCGCTGGCTGGTGGGTCGGTTGCAAAAAGCGAGAGAGACAAAAAAAAAGAAAAAAAAAAGAAAAAGAAAAGAAAGGGAGGAAAAAAAAAAGGCAAGCCAAACAAAACCAAACCAAAAACCAAACCAAACAAACAAACAAAACTTCATTCGGATCTGAAAGTGGCAGGAAAGTGCCTGGCAAGTTGCAGGGATGGAGCTACACAGCTTGCAAGAGGCGTTAAAAGTGGAAATCCAATGTCATCAGGTAAAAAAAAATAAAATGATAAGCAAATAAAAAATGCTCTTGTATCCCCGGTGCTTTTTAGAGGGAGAGGAGGATCGGAAGGGAGCCAGTGTTGCATGCTTATCAAGTAGCCTTTGCTTCTTGTCGCAGGGTCTATCGATCAGGGGAGGAGGGGGGGAGCGGGGCCGGGGCCGCGGCCGGGGCGGCGGGGGAGGCCGGGACCGCGGCGGGGGCCCCCCGCGGGCCCCCCCGGCCCCCCGCGGCAATGGCGAGCACTTCGCCAAAGTAGTTTTGCAGCTTGTTTGGCTGAGTTTTTTTGTGTGTGTGTTGTGGAGATGAGGAGTTAACGTTGCGGTTGGTGCTTGTGTGAGTGTGTGTGTGTGTACGCGTGTGCGTGAGTGTGAGTGCGTGTGTGCGAGTGTGTGTGTGTGTTGGAGAGATTAGGACGAGACTTGAATATTTATGAGCTTTGCTTGAAACTGACTCGCAGTGTTTACTTGCCTCTTTGTTCCTTACCCCCCTCCCTCCCCCGTCCACACACATACATACATTTAAAAAATCCATTAAACTTGAAACAGTTTCTAATTCCTCCTTTTTTGGGGGTGATTTTTTTTTTTTTTTAATAGAAACTAGTTGCACAGATGAAGCAAGATCCACAGGTAAATGCAGATCCTTTTTTTTCCTCTTCTTCAATATTTTATCCCTGCTGTAATCAGCGCAGTTGTGCTGGGACAGCACGATGAGAAACTTTATCAGTAAGAGATCTCATTTTGTAGTTTGCACTGAGCTTTCTTACTAAGGAGGGTGTTTTGTGTGTGCATGCTTTCGTACGGCTTTGGTGGAACTGTTTTGCCTTTGAACAATTTCTAGATCGCAAGTTTATTCATTACAGGGGTTAGTTTACACTTTGCCTTTAATATGCATCTTATTGCCGTTTTTGCAGAACGGGGATCTTAAGAAACAAATCCATGAAAGGCAATCAAGGATAGCAGCTCTTAATGAGAAACAAGTAAGGAACAGATCGATTCAGTTGTGTTTGGTTTCTCTTCTTGTTTTTACAATGCACTTTCTAAACATCCGAAAAGTGTCTGCGTTAGCTGAAAAATACCGACAGCAGAGAATATAACATCCATTTTCCTAAGCGTAAAGTAAGAAAATGCATGTTTTGAAAATGAGGTCGGATTCTCTGATGTCTTGCTGGGAGAAAGAATGATTTTAGTACTAGTAGTAAAAAGATAAGCAGTAGTTAAAACGTAAAAAAAAAAAAAAAAAAAAAAAAAATGAGGCGTCCATTTTGAGTTGGTCGACATGTTTTAGGAATATGGAAAATTCTCCTGTCTTGGGCTACTTTGTACACTTCCATGTAATGTGCAGAGCAAGAGTTGGGAGGGAGGAGGCTGGAGCCCAGTTCGGAGCCATTTCTGTGTTTGATTACAAAACTGATTTTTATTGATCACTTTATTTTATTTCTTTTCTTCTTCTTCATTTTTTTTTCCTTCCCTCCCCACTTGCCTTTCTCTTCCCTTGGTCTGATCTGACGTGTTAGCTTTTGATTCGAGTTCACTTAGGCACTTTCACTTTCCCCCCCCTTCCAAAAATACGAATAAAAACAGATTAACCTGTTTCAGCTGCCACAGGGGGAAGACAAAACGGAGGAGGGGAACAAAACAAACCAGAAACCTTCCTTCCTCCCTCCTCCTTCCTCTCCCCCCCTGCCCTCCCCAAACTTTCTCATCTCTCTTTTTGTGCCGAGTGACCCCCCGGCCCGCCGCTCCGCCCGTGACCCGTTCCCCCCCCGGGAGGAAAGTTGCAGGGCGCGGCGGGGGGCGGTGGGTCTTTCAGCACCGCGGACAGCGGCCGCGCCGCCGCCGGGCGCACACTCACGCCCGCACACTCGCATTCATACTCACGGAACTATCCGCACCCCCCTCGGCCCCCCGTCCCCACTTTCAGGACTTCCAGCGCAGGAAGGGGAGTTGACAAAGCCATCCCCCCCAGGGGTGAACTTTCCTTCTCCACCCCCTTGGCCCTCTGCTCCCCCCCCCACGCCCCGCTCTCCTCCACCTCCCCGGGGGGCCGGCGCGAGCTGAACCGTGAGCTGAGCTGCCCTCCCCGTCCCTCGGCTACCGGCCCTGCCGGCGGCGGGAGAGAGCGCCGTTCCTCCGGAATGCAGCGGGCCTTTCAGCACCGGGGTCGGGGACAGCGCCCGCGGGGCGCCGGGCCGCCTGCCCCGAAGCAGCCGTCTCCCTCCCGGCTCCGGGGGAGAGGGGGCACGTGTGTGATTCCACCCCTTTCTTCTCCTTCTTCTTTTTTTTTAATTGTTTTTCTTTTTTTTTCTTTCTTTCTTCTTTTTTTTTTTTTTGTTTTTTTTTTTGTTTTTTTTTTTTGTTTTGCTGGAGTTGTGTTTAAAGTTGAAAAGTGATCCGTGCATATATAATCTGTGCCCATAGGTGATGGTGATTATCTGCCACCCTTTTCCTCCCAGTTTATTGTAATCAGAATTTGTCAGCACTCTCAATTTGGTAGTGGAAGCTTCCATTTTGTGAGGAAGGGGTGTGGGTTTCTTCTAACATGGAGAAAAGTCTGCAGAGTTTGAAGGTGGGGGATGGGGCCCCATTCATGCTGAACATTACCATTTTGATTGCTTTGATGCCATTTTTGGAGGGGGGAGGGGATAGAATACCCTACTCAGCAGAGCACAAAGATGTTTAATCACTGTATAGAATCAAATCAGATACTTTCTTTTTTAAAGCAAATGTGACACTACATGATAGCTAAGGGCTGTTAGTCCTTTTTTGCAGTGTAAAACAGCAAGTTGTTGACTCTAATACTACTATACTGAGTAGAAGATTTTTTTTTTAAAACAAGGTAACAGCCTTTACTGCAACAATGCATCTTTATGTGTTCTGTCTTCAATATGGAAATAGTTTTACTGTTCTAAGTGGGTATTTAGAACATACATTTGATCATTTTCCCCTGTATTGTAGCAACTATTTCAAGGCTGTTTAAATTTTTATGATGATAGTAAATGAGAAGCTATTTATTATGTGTCATGTTGGAATTTAGATAAGGCAGAGAGACACATTTGAAAATACAGTTTGACTGTTCTGATTCAGCTCGGTGAAAAAGGTTTTTGCTAAGCTTGCACAACATATTTGTGTATAATCCAAGCTAACTAGTAAACAATCATTGTGTGTTTATGACTTGCCCTTCTCATAATCTTCTAAATGAAACTATAAACTATTAAGTAATTAAACATCAAATACTAAAATTCTGTAAATAGCAAATTTCATGTAGCAGGAAACCTACTATTTTTAGGCAAATCCCTAGATTTCTTTTACTGATTTCAACATCCTGTGCAACAAGAGCTTATAAATAAGGGACTAGCTGGTGATGTGATGTCCTCTTGCTCCAGACTGCCACCTCTGGAGGTCTAAACTGAAATCTTTCTTGGGTCACAAGTGAAATGAGTTTGGAGGTCTTAGCCTTTGACCAAGTCACAAAGCCATCATGTAACTTTGCAGACTTGCTATAATTAGTAGCTGCTCCTTAGCTAATGGCTTATAAATGAACTAGCGGTCCTTGAGGGCATGAAGAAAGTGCACTGAAGGCTACTGAGACAATAGATAGGCCAATGTTGGAGACATTTAGTGATTTCAAGCTCTGACCTTTGTGGCTATACCAAAACACTGACATAAACTTAAGTAGGCCGTGTAAGTAGGTTATTTTTACATATGTATTTACATTCCTTCCCTCCTTACCCCCTCCCCAATCCCGTCCCCAATTTGTTTAGGCACAACTAGTTCATAATTCAGTTAAGTATACCTTTGATTGTGCATGCACTGAATACAAAAGGTGCTACAATTGCATTTCAATTAAACTGCACATGTGGATGATGAAACAGATAGTAAAATGGATGGACGATCACATCATCCACATCTGTTAGAAATATAGCAGCAGTGAGTGTTATCTTCTAGTACCCCTATTAATCAGTTTTCCATTGTAGCCACTGGCATTTGTGGCAATATTTCCCTTTCTAGAAACAAATAGAGACAGAAAGAACTGAATTACAAACTCAACTTCTAGTGCATGAAGTAAATGTATAAAGTAGACTTTTATGCACAGTTGGATTTCAAGTTGCAACCTAATTAAGGATCCCTGGCCAGTCATCAATGTTTCTTTTATGTTGGTGCTTTAGAGAAATATGGAAGTAAATGTAGTTTTAATATTTTCTCAGTGTTTTCAAATAAGTAGTGTAGAGCCATAATTTTCATTATTGAAACAGTGCAGCTTCCGTCAATACTTAATTTGGCATCCAACTCAGAAAGACAAAACTTACTTTTGTTAGAAGTGTGTCTTTCTTATACTACAGTTTTGATGAATTGTGATAGCATTTGAGAGTGGGTTACCTCTTCTTTAACAAGATATGATGTGTGAAGACTCCATTAGTTGGTCCAATGGTTTTACACCTTCAATCTACAGCACATGCAGAGCAGTGGTAACATTTTTATCTAAATTGTCAAGCAACAAGCATTTATATGTAAATAAAAGAGCTATCATAAGAGCCAGCATTGGCCTTAAAAGCACACCAGAGGTGCTCTGCTGCATGTTTCTTGCTTTCTTTATGTCTTTAAAGACTCATTAAGGGTCTTTCAATTTTAGAAAGTTTTCTCTTATTAATTAATAGATCAAGATAAACAAATAAACAAACCTTAAACCTCCAGTTGGAAATTACTTGTTACTGATATAAGTATTAGGTAGTAAGCCAGGTCTTAAAAACTAACAATAAGCACATGTGGGCTACTATATTTTCAACTGTGATGAACTCTGAATTCAGACAGCCTGTCCTGGAGCGCGGTAATAAAAATATGTCTTCCTGAAAGACATTATGTGTATGCCGTTCACTTGTGCACTGCTTCATTTCTTTACCATAATTTACTATCTATGCAGAAAATCAACATTAGTTTCAGGCAGACTCTCCCGGCCTGTGTTATTACTGGTTTGTATTTTTGGGTAGTATATCTGAAATTAAATCGCTGACTGTGTTTTGCCTGTGGTGATCACCAGCAAAGCTTGTTTGTGCAAAGTGTTAGACTTCTTAAAAATTAAGTACAGTTCTTATGCCAGTTGTTGGAAACTATTTAGCTCAAGATGTCTGGTTTTACTGATGTTGTATCCTTGTTTTGGGAAAAAGGAGAAAGTGGCTTTTGTGGTTTGTTGAAATTCATGCTGTGCTGTGCCTGGAAATGGCAGCATTGTTTACATATGTTAAAGGAGAAATTATTGACATTTGCCAAAGCTCAGTATTTTATATGGCTGAGTACTTTCAAAATTGTTTAAGTAAAATAAGTGTTATAAGCTTCAGTGAAAACTGAGATAAAACCTGAAAGGCATTTCCAAATCAAGTAGAACCTAATGTCAAACTCTGTCCCAAGGTACACACAGCACAGTTTGTTGTGGCAAGAATTGCATCTGTATATGTTCATCCCAGCAGACTTTGGTTTGAAGGACATTAGTGAGCACCCACTGAAGTGAAGTGAGACAGGGTAGTGAGGTCCCAGTTGAAGTATTAAACTTCTCAGTCACTGTGTTGAGTTTTTAAACACAAAGACAATGGGTATTAAATATGTGCTTGACTTTGCAGTTCTTCCGCACATTGAGGTCCTGCTGACTTTGCTGGGAAAACTGACTAACTGCTTTTTTTTTTTTTTTTTTCCCACTAGAACCACCTAGGAATTTATTGGTTGCTTTGCCATCTGTAGGAAAAGTGACAAAACTAGGGAAGAATTTACCTTCAGTACCTTGGAGGAGAAACTTGCAAATATAGTTTGCATAATGTTGATCCTAGCATTCTGTTTGTGCTTTCAGTAATACCATATTGAGATTCTCTGTTCTTATTGGGGAAAAAGGGTAATAAAGGACTTTTTCATAGAGGTGAAACACAATGGCAATATGTGTACTTGTGGCTTTCTGCCTTGCATGAGGTTGCCCTTCTAAGATTCATGGAAATTGTACATCCATAATGAAAATGTGTACTGAAGGGGGTTAGAACCACCTTTTGTTTGGTAGCTGCTTGACTGGCATGTGAAATGCTATTTTATTCCAGCATTTTTCTTTGACTGTACACTCTTCTCTACTTGTACAGTGTATCAGTTGGCAGGGCTAAGAGTTGAAAAGTGAACATTACATTCATTCTAACCATTTTAAAGAGTTCACTTTGATATTTTAGCCACTTAAAACACCTGCTGTCAGAACAGTACAATTGATTTCAATTAACTTTGAATTTCTTCAATAAGATGACTCTTATAATAACTCCAGTAATCCCATGATGCCTCATTAGAGGAGCGGGCTATGATGATTATCCTTGTGATTTAGCAATTTTTTCCTTACAATGCCTTTGTCTATTCAGAAAAAAAGAATTATGCCAACAATACCTTTTTATTTCACTTCTGGTTTTATACTAACGGTACTTGCTACCTGTTACACATTGTAAAATATCTAATCTATACTTGCAGCAAACAGGTATTTGTTCAGATGTACACAATACTTTGCTAGGGAAACCCTTTCAAAGAAACTTTAGTTCTATATAGGAACTCAATGTCTTGGAGTTAGAAATTGTTTCAATTTTTTAGTAGACTCTTGGACAGTTAAAACTGATGCTTCTGCAGGAGTCTTTGTCTAGAGCTCGGGTTTAATGGAACAAATTCTTCACTGGCTTATGCCATGTGTACAGCTCATTCAGAACCCTGTATCCTGTCAGATGTTTATAGTTCACCTTGTTCCAGGATCTGGTTCACGCACTCATTCTGCTTGTGGAAGAAAAGGAAAAGGGGAATATATCTCTAAATGTCTCCTTTCCGTAACATCATTCTAGAGAAGGGGTTTTGAATGTTGATTCAAAATCACATTTCCAATGGGATACTGCATCACTCTAAACACTTCTGATATGTTCAAGTAGAGAAAATCCCTTTTCATCTCATTCCAGATTTGATTTTTAAGTTGAAAGCATGAAGGCGTATAAAGACACGTTAATACAGAGTTACTTTTAACTTTTCCCTCTATGCCTTTCTCTCTGTGATCAAAGATAAAATATGCAGTATTTTTGTACTTGATTATAAAATGATACCTCCCTCTCCGCTCCGTCCCCCAAAACAAAATCTGAAGCATCGACACAATTTCTAATCAATGGAGTTAAAGGGTAGAAGTTTGCAAATCAATAAGACAAGGCCGTAGTAAATGGTGTATATGTGGCCACGATGTCAAAGAGGGAAATTTGTGCACACCGAGTAGTTGGAGGTAAGGGAAGTACAAAAATGGGCTGCAAGTTTAAGATAAGAACAAAGAAGAACAAAAAAAGAATTGGACTAATTGAAATGCAAATTTGTCTTTCTGCCATTAAAGTAGACGATTATTTCAACCTAACAGACTCATATTGGGTTTATCCAATCTTTGTTATTGAATCAGTTTAAACACCCTTCCCTTATATGCATGTCTATGAAAGTATGTATATCTTTTTTTTTTTTTTTTTTTTTAACTTAAGGTGGTACTACTTTCTTATTTGGAAATGTTCTTCTTGAGCCAAAATGTACTTCCTTAAACATGCTTTCTTCCCCCCCACATCCCCCTTTTTTTTTGAATCAGCTACTTATTGTTATGTAGTAGCAATTTCCAGAGTGTCATATGAAATTGCTGATGCGGCTTAGTTCTGGCTACAACCTGCAACTGCCAATAGTAAGCATCTATTGAAATCTAATATGTACCACAGGGTTTTTTTGCACATTTAGAAGCAGACCCTTCTGGTTAATATACAGAGACAGAAGAAAAATAGGAGGATGTGCGTTGTTGTTGTTTTTTTTTAAGGAGTTAAATATATGCCGGAGCTTAAACTACAAAATGACACTTTTGACTGAACAAAAGTAAACCACAGAACTGGCCCTAAATGCAGTTGCAGTAAAATCAAAACACTAAGTATCTGGGAACTCTGTAGGTATGATGAGTAGTGTTAATTTGGGTTTTTGAGAGGCAGTCTTATTTTCAGAGTTGGATGGGCATTGATACTGTGGCAAAAACAGTGTGCTTACTTGAAAGTTTGTCTGATTGCTTGCATTTAATCAAGAGAAGCATACAATTGGTCTTGAAACAGAAGTTAAATCTATATAGTGCATAGGTCGTTTTCCTTTCCACATTGATTTAACTTGATCATGTTAGTACTTTGTGATGTAGCTTGCCTCTTATCCAAAGTGAAGGAATGGAATAGCTTTTCTGTGCAAACTCAGCTGTTGATGACAAATTTTACAAGGTTACAGAAAGTGAAAATGTATATTACATTTTGATTAACATGAGTCAAGTGAGAATCATTGATACTTTTGGCATGCAGCAGAGATTAACCTGCGTTTTCTGTTATTTTCTGCTTTTCTAAAGCACTTTGAATCAGCTAAGATTGCCTAAGGATTTATTGTCGAACCAAAGCTTTTCTAAGAATGAGAAAGACGAGTGAAGCTTCCATTCTCAGAAATGTACAGGCTTGAGTGTTTCTGTGTATAAATGTGCTTGCGTGTGTGTGTGGTTGGGTGTGAGCATAAGGTCTTTCTCTTTGATATCATTCAGGCAGAAAGCCAATATGCACATGTAAATGAGCCCGAAAATGTAATTAAAAATATATACATACTGGGGACTGTGATACAGAATTGAATATGAGATGCAGGTTACAAAATGACAAGTAACGTTCCCTATATAATCACTGATACCAACTCTCATCTGTGATTTATGCATCTCATGTGTTATTAAGTGCCGAAGAGATAAATGCTGAAATTATTTCTTTAGATATAATTTCACCACAATGAGTGAATGCAAAGTATGCCTTGCCCATTCCTTTTTCTTCAACTAAAACAAAAGCCAAAATACACCTACCATGAAAATGTTACTAGGGAGACTAGAAGTATTTTATATAAGGTCAGATAAAGACCTCTTTAATAACATATCTTTCCTGGCAATAAAATGTGACAAAATAGACCTACTTGTGTCATTCATATATTAAGATCAAGGAGATTCTGCAAATTGTTAACATGCATCTAGGAACTCATATACTGATGGAAAAAGATAAAGATTGCCAGGTGAAAGATGTACACGATCTTGGCCTTTATTTCAGTGTAGATAACAAAGGCTTGCACATAAAAGCTTACACAAGAGGCATCTCAGAAACTCCCAACATTAGGCAAGAAGCCAGCTTTCTTTGACTGGAAGTGTTTTCTAAAAGTTGAGTTAGAGTGCTGGGTGCAGAAGCTGACATTTCTGCTCGCTAGCTTGGGGAGAAGCTACTTGGAAAATCCTTATTTTGCGTTTAAAAATACAAGTGGAGTGCAGATGTATTTCTATCAACAGCTCCATAGGCCATAAATATATACAACCTAAGCCAGTGCCTTATTTACGTTATTTTATTAACATTCTTTGCTGAGTGGGCTTGAATGGAGCACAATCTCTCATATAGAGGATCTAATTATAAACACAAGGGACAGAACCAAATAAGCAGTCTTTAAAGGGAAAAGAGTCTGGCAGCTTTGTTTAAAGTGTCCTTTAATGAACTTCTTTAGCAGCTTGTATCTTAGCAACACATTTTATTACATACCAGTGCGGGAGAAGCAGTTTGCAGATGGAGTTGCACACAGTAATTTATTTCCCCCCCTTTTTTTTTCCTCTCTTTTTTTCCCCTACTTCTCTGTGGTGACTCAACTGGAATGTGCAGAGTAGCTTTTCTATCACTGGTGGCTCACTCGAAATCCCTGATTGGTTCATTTGTATCTGTTCTGTTTTGTTTGAAAAAGGCATTTAGTATGGTAAATGCATAGTGATTTTGCTTGCTCCTAGAAATTCAGATATGACTGTTTTGAATAGGCATGGATTTAAATTAAAAACAACTCAAGCTTCTTTCAATGCACTTTTTTCCTTGTATGTGTTCCACTCAGCGCTAGTCCTCATTGCACACACAGATGAGTTTCCAGATTTGGAGGTTATTTACTCTCCACTGTTACATGGGGTTGTTTTAATCTATGGTCTTTCACTCCTCTAAAACTAACTGGAATATAGCAGTGACAGGAACATTTGCAATCTTTTTTCTCTCTTCTTAGAAGAAACCTGACAGTTAAATTGCAAATATATATATATATATTTATAAAACCCTGTTGTTTTAAAACCAATTGAAATACTGCGTTACTGTCATGCCTTCAAACAACCTATAGTGCTTACCTTTGTTGAAATAAATACTTTTTCCTCTCTTCATTACTAATTGCAGACCAAGTTCTGCTTGTATGTTTTGAGAGAAAAAGTCTGTGAGTAGCTTTTTTTCAACAGGGTCTGTTGAGGAATGTGGTACTACTGAAGATGTGTATGAGCAATAGATCTAGACTTATCATTTTTTTTCTCATCTCAAATTAAAGGGGAAAAAAAACCTTTAATGAGCAAACTAAATACTATTGAGCTCAATTTACATTTTCTGCTGGCTAGGCAGGTGTAAATTCAGAAATATATTTCCCTGGAGTTCACTGGAGTTACCCAGAATTTGCACTGGTGTGATAAAAATCAGAATCTGACCAGAGGGAGAAAAGCAGGTGAGAAGAGGAGAGGGCAGATGAAGACAGTCCAGAGTGTTAGGAGAACCCATAGAAGATGGAGATTGTTAGCTTAGAGATACTGCTCTTGGGGATGGTTTCATTAAACTTCTGTTAAGAGCTAATGTGTTAAGGGTTGATATTAAAAAGACAAAAATCCATCAATTTCATAAAGTCAATTGATATTTGCAAATAGACAGGAGACGGTTTTTGAAAGAGATTGAATTGTTTCTTTGCTTAACATTAGTAAAATGTAAATGTATTTCCATTAACTGGCAAACTGAGTCCTTGGTGCAAAACTGAAGTTTCTTTTCACTCCAAAATATGGATGAATGGATGAATTTGACTCCAGTTTTCTGGTTTCAGTATGTCAGGTGGCACTGCATGTCGTCCCCTTTGAATCTGCAATATCTCAGCCTTATCAAGAGCATAAAGGAAGTCCTTTGAACTTTAAAAACAGAAAGTGTACCACAAATGGAGGAGTTAAAGGCACAGCCCGACCTACCTTTAAAATGCTCTGGTATTAGACCCGAAACAGAAGGATGTCCTCTGAAGTCAAAAGCTATTAAGTTGCCATGTGATTAACTTACTTTTTTCTTTTGCAATTCAGTCCACTGTTTATTAACTTAAATTGGATTGGAAAAACTCTGAGCTGGGGGACTGCATCAGAGTCTTGCACAATCACCAGTATTAATGATGACAGCCTGAACTGTTGAACAAGCTAAATCATGAAATTCGCAATATTGCTAGACAAAGGGTTATATGTTTTTCTGCAGCTGCGTTGGCCATAACAGAAGGGACCAGCAGTTCCTGGTGCAATTCATGTCCTGTCATGAGAAATAGTGTTTACACCATGCACAACATTTGAAGACCATGTCTCAGGATCCTTTTTTTTTTTTTTAATGTGGTGGTGCTGGGAGTATTTAAGTGAGGTGTAAAAGCAAAAGTCTTAACATATTTAGAATCATAGAATCATTTGGAAGAAGCCCTCAAGATCATAGAGTCCAATCATTAACCTAACTCTGGAATTAAACCATGTCCCTAAGAACTTCATCTACATGTCTTTTAAAAACCTCCAGGGATGGTGACTCCACCGCTTCCCTCGGCAGCCTGTTCCAATGCCTCGCAACCCTTCCCATGAAGAAATTTTTCCGAATATCCAATCTAAACCTCCCCTGGTGCAACTTGAGGCCATTTCCTCCATTTAGAAAGTTCCTTTGCAAAAGTTTCAGTAACAGAGAACAAAACGAAGAACTGAATTATTTTCTGAAACATTTAAGAAGCAATTAGAAACCTGGGCATCTGATGGACCCAAACAAATCAACCAGCTCCAGTTGTTTATTTTTCCTTCAATAAAAAAAGAAAATATTGTTTGTTTTTTTTTTTTTCCAGAAGCACAAACATTTCCAGAAACTTCTTTAACCCTCTGAGCACTAGCACTGCACCTCATTACAGAAGTACTTTTACCAAGGGAAACTTAAAGGAACTTCCATCCCCAGATGAAGCAAAGACTCATTTATAAACAATGAGAGCAGGAACAATAGAAAGCTGAGTGCATTCTGCATGAATAATATAACTGAGGGTTGTGAAAAGCCTATGATTTTCGTATGCCAAACTCAGTGTGGGAGTGCAGCATTCAGCTGATTTTTTTGACACTGGAGTTTCATCCCTTCTCCCCGCCACGTTTATATGCAAACATATAGACACAGAGGACTAGCACTGGTGATTAAAGAGGGAAGCCATCCACAGCTCCTATGCAGTGATGTTGAGACTTGGATGTAAATTCATAAAGCTGATGTAAGTTAGGTTGAAATCTAGACCAACTCTTAGCTTTAAAATATGCCTTGGGTAGGTGTAGGAAAGGCCAAAGACCTGCTGTAAGAATAGAGTTTGAGTGTCTGTCTGTATTCTTGGCTGAGAGTTCAATTTTTTTGCATTCATGAGTTTTTAAGTCAGAGAGCTTATGAGGCCTTCAGTATGAACTCAGAATTCTGGCACCTTTAGATATATAATTTTTATTTATGAGAATAAATCTGGATTTAAGCTTTGAATTTCAGGCCTCGTGGTAGAAAAATTTTGGCTGCAGTCGTTTATTTTCTCTTTATTCCCTCTTGCTTTTTCTTAATTAAAGTCATTCTCCTAAAGGTGCTGAACAGTAGGCCCTTTGGATCTGGATCTGTCTTTGTTCTGTACGCATGTAGTGTTTGGCTTAATGAGATTCTCTTCCAGGACTCCTAGACCATAAGATAATGCAAACAGTGAGTAATAAATTGAAGGCAATAGTAGCTGATGTTTTGCTATACACAGTGGCAGAATAAACTTTCCCCATAACTCATCTGTGGGCGTCTTTGCCAAATATGTTACAAATATAGAGCAAACAAGGTGGAATTTTCCTGGCTTAGGCTGGCTGAGGTGGTCCATTCTGCCCACTGTTATGGATTTGCTATCCTATAAAGATGTTTGTAGTTTTATAGAAAATAATACATGTAGTTATTTTGTTAAAGTTGACTTATTGGGGTTTTTTGCAGTTCAGTCCCTGGTTGCTCTTTGAAATTGCCACCTATTAAACTGAGTGCTGTCAAATGGTAATGATGGATTTTGGAAGATGATGCAATGTCCTGAAAGCTGGACTGAAATCTGCTAATGTATTTCCTGAAGATCTTTCAACTGTATGGCACCTTTTCTACTAGTGTTAGCTGGGCACAGTGGTGAGCAAAAGCTTTGTCTATAATTATGATTTCTGATGGTCTTCTGTTCTGCTTCACTGTTAAAAAAAAAAAGAAGGAAAAGGTGTTACATCAGTCAGATTAAGATCTTTTTGGTTGTGTTGAGCTGTTACTATTGACACTTTTTGAGCATCTGGGCCAGGTGGACGTAACTTCCCCCACCACCCCCAAACCACTCTTCATAAAAAAAAAAGGTCCTAAATTGGCCAACCGCTGATACAGTGTTTGACTTCATCTCTTGGATTCTTACTCTTTCATTAAGCTAGTTAAAACTGAAGCCACTTTTAACCGCCCATGGTCTTTCTCCAAAGACTCTGCCTAAACCTTCAGATTTTGGTGTCACTTGCAGTTATTTCTATAAAAAATAGCTTTAAAAATGTTATTCCAGAACAGAGTCCAAAGAATAACTAGCCAAAAATTACTACATATTTACTTAAGGTTTGCTTGATAAAGATCTTTTGATCATCAGATACTTATATATTCATTAGCTAGACTGTTGCAACCTGTCGTGCAAGTGCATAAATTTTTTAAATGCATAGTTCTCACCAGATTATACACATATGTGAACTGAGGTGTATTAAAATGCAGGTTCTTGACACAATTGAGCTCAGAACTTTTATAGTCTGTTGGGTTATGATCCAGTGAAGGAGTTTTACCTTCCCAAGTTAGGATCCATTAGGTAGGAACAATTCTTCCAAAGTCATTACACTATTTTCAACTTAGAAAGGCTTGAAATTAGCATTAATGGAGTATTGGACTTCTGTGGGAATTTGGTTTGATATGCTGAATGTGCAATGAATCAGCCTTAAATAAGAATTATTTGGTTGCTTTACAAGCCTGCCCAATTTTATTCTGAGAGCACTGTCTGCTATGTAGTCTAAAAGCATCCAAAATGTTTTTTTAGTTGAAATAGCTTAGAAGGAGAAGTAGACATAGAGATGTTTCAAGGGCCAGATTTTGTGAAACATAAGGGCTTTGGCGTAATTACCCTTCATATTTTAAGGAAAAAACCCCCCTCCACTTGGCAGAAGAGGTTTCCAGACTGTACAGAAATCAGAACACTCAAAGATCATGAGAAACGGGAGTAAGAGATGATACCTAGAACAAAGAGAGTAAAGCTTGAGCTTATGGGTTCTTTGTGAACATAACAGGGAGGCCCCAGTATTGGGATGGAAAATTCAGAGGGATAGATCAAAGTTTGAGATGGGAAGGTGACTGTCTTTCCTAGTCCCCAGCAAAGGGGAGGCTGAAGAGCTTCTGTGAAGGAACTACTTGCAGGCAGGTTGTGACTGTATGCATACCCATAGCTGGCTTAGGTCTGAGCAGTTTCCTCTTCCCACATTTTCTCCTTTCACACAGAATCACAGAATATTAGGGATTGTGTCCAGTTCTGTGCCCCTTAGTTCAAGAAGGACAGGGAACTGCTTGAGAGAGTCTAGCGCAGGGCAACAAAAATGAATAAGGGAGTGGAGCATCTCCCATATGAGGAAAGGCTGAGGAAACTGGGTCTCTTTAGCTTGGAGGAGACTGAGGGGTGACCTCATTAATGTTTATAAATATGCAAAGATGAGTGTCAGGAGGATGGAGCCAGGCTCTTGTCGGTGGCAACCAATGGTAAGACAAGGGGCAGTAGATGCAAACTGGAACACAGGAGGTTCCATTTAAATATGAGAAGAAACTTATTCATGGTAGCTAATGATGATAGGCAAAAATTCTGTTCTGCAAGTTTGATGCTAGATGGGTAATTAGGATGAAGACTGATATTCCTATGCACACTTTTCAGTCTTGTTTCATTTATTTGCATGAAGTTGATCCATTCTTGCATGGAACTAACTTTTGTTGAATGTATACCCAGGAAATGTGTACTCAGGAAATGTGTGGGGAGATCAATTTTAATGTCATTCAAATCAGTAGTAGTCGGAATTGTCAAAATGCTGTGTATTTGTATTTCCTAAGGCCAATATACTCCCTCCTTTTTTAATAACCACCTATAACTGGAGGTGTGATTGATTTTTCTCTACTGGAATGTCATTACTAGCCTTTCTATATTCAGATGACCATGTCAGAATGTTTGAATAACCCTCTAGTTAGAGTTACGATGTCTCTGCTCAGTGTAGTAATTTCAAGCTAAATGTTTTAGTTTGGACTTATTCTTAACTTCCAGAACGGATGTGTTGGTTTTCTGCCCTTACCTGGATATGAAGTGGTAACGTGAAGCTGATCTAGCAAAATGTGTGAGGGACCCACTCTTTCTTTTTGTTTAGATAGGTAAAGGTAAATCTACCTCAGCTTTAGTTAGGCAAGTAAGAAAATACATTAACATCGTCTGAGAGGTGTTGACATCTGATGCTATCACTTGCCATGACTAAGGTGATCTTTCTCTAATGTGGATGTTTATAATGCTCTCTGAGTAGTGGGAGCAATCATACAGTGAAAACTGAACTTCCACTAGTCACTGGTAGTTGTATTGTCTCCCAGCCAGCCCCCTATATTTACTGCATGGCCTTGACTCCTTCACCCTGAAGGATTTTTAGGTTGAAATGCAAAAACATACTTTCCTGTGATAAGAAATCCTTTTCTTTAGTCTCTTGGAGTTCATAGGAAGATGGTGGCTCTGCCCACATCAGCGAGTAGTGCAGTGCAATGGAAGGAGATCTGGAGAGCAGAGCAGCATTGAGAGAACAGAACAGTGCTGAGAGCCCTTTGGTGCTGAGGACATTGTGCACATCCTGAGGGTTCAGGCTAGCCCTAGTCTGGTGCCAGGGACTGAGTTGCTGTTACTGCATGGATCATGTTAATTGTGTTCCCGAAGTATACTCTTCTATTGAGTTTAATCCAGAAGGAATCCACTCATTCTACTCCAAGATGACTTTGTGATGAGAACCCAGATTACTGGGTGACCTGCTTCAGAACTGAGCTCTTGATTTGGAAGTGGTAATTAATGTGGATTTGCCCAATATGTATTCCTTGCTGATGGGTTCCTCTGACACTTAACACAGCACTACTCAACTCCAACCATTTTGCCTTCATAGTGATATCACAGGACATGAACAGAGAGGAGGGGGCAAGAAAGTTGACCTCCTTGTGAGCATGGCTGTATCAACTGTATTCCTCTGTATTCTGCATGCCGGACGCAAAGGGAATGAAGAACCAGCTCCTGTTATGTTTTCCTACACTGTTCTGAGGGCTACAAATGTTTTACATCCCTGAGCTCTGGGCTATTACAGGTCTAATGGAGTTCTGGAATCCTACTTAAAGCTTTTATTTTTTAATTTCAGATGTAAGACCTATACCTCAGTATGGCTAGGGGCAGTGTCCCTCAAGGAGAAAAAGTCTCTTCCATGACATAGCGGTATTTTGGGTTGCAGTCTGCAATCAGTTTATCTATGTTAACAGAAGTTCGTGCCTGTTGATTTTGTTACCATGCTTGGATATAACATTAGAGAAACACTTTGGAACTCCTTATATTTCTTGAAGAAAATGCCACCCATTCAATTCTTCAGTAGGAATTATTGCCTCTCCTTTCAGATGCCTAATATTTGTAGCATTTTCCAGTATATAAGACCCAGAAAAATCAATGTGATTCATAAACACAATTGAAACTTATTTTGTTTAGTTTACTTTTAACATTTTGCTCACCATAGAAAAGTAAGCAAACATAATTGGAAGAAAGCATACTTGTGCCATTCTTTAATGTTAAATAATATTGACTGTTATAAAACAGCAAACAAATTAGTAATCTTCCAATATTGGAAGATTTTTGAAAAAAAAAGTCACATTCTTTCACCCAAAATTTTACCACTGCAGACCTTCAGTGCTACTAGAAACTGTGTAAGCAGTATGGTAGGGGACTGAAATGCCAATAGAGCTTCCTTTTACCAGACTGAGCTTGGGTTATAGGAATATAGGTTGGGTTAGGTCTTATACTGACCTAATGGCATGAGAGTTGTGCCATAATGTAAACAACTACTCTGTTTTTTCCAGCAGATGCTCAGATACCACAGGTAGAGTTGACCTTATATGATTTTTGCCTGACACACAGTCGTGATTTCATGTTGTCAGGATGTTTTTCAATGGCATGACACTCCTCCTCCGCAGTAATGAGTCTTAATTGAAACACATGATTACATTGCACAATTAAATGGGGAACTGAGTGTACTAAGGGATTACTGTATAGTGGTGCACGCAGTGTGTAACAAACATTTCTTTAGAACTCTGTGAAATACATGCTGTCTAAAGGTAATTTATACATTAGTCTCCTTACTGTAACTACAATAGAAATGAAGGCTGGGTCTTCTGTGAGCCTCAAAGAAGTGACAAGAAGAATGAGGTTCTGGAACAACTTTCCAATAGAGAAAGTGGTAGCAAACAGCTAGTCTCTTAATATCCAGGTGTATTTGTGACATGTGGAAGCATTGAGGAACCTTGGATGGCAGCAGGAGAAAAAAAACACGTAGCAGCCACCTGTTTGTGAGCTATGATGTTTGGAATTCTTTCTGCAGGATCTAGAAAAAAAGATGTTAAGGGATGAAAGGCTAATTCAACATGTTACTCAATCTCTATTCACCACATATGGGGAGTCAGTTTTTTGTCATATATCTCCTGACATACAGATCCTTTTGTCGTATTAAGAAACTGATTTCAAAAATTATTTTCTGTTCTAGGTCTTGCAGCATCAGTCATAGGAGTATCTTTTATAATAACTTGAATACAGAGCTTTTTCTGAAATAGAGATTGCTGACTTAGTTTGTAGGACAGAGTTGGTATTCTCACAGCAAGTCAGAATATTTCCGGCACTTCAGTTTTCATTATGATTTGGGTACCTGGAAGAGCCGTGAAACTTTTTTCTGGAGTGCAGTGTTGCACTTGGATACATGGTGGTAAAGAGAGGACTCCCTGCACAGTGACAAGGGTGACAGTTTATGTTCTGACACTGGTATTTCTTTTTTGCTGCCAGGAAGCACCAGAAGATGGCATGGTTAGTACAGATGCATGCCTGAAAGTGAATGAGTGAGCTTGTGAAACTGCTATTAATAATCTTGGATAGGGTGTTAAACACTGTCATAAAGAAAAGCAGCAAACATGCAGTATTTTAATCTGTATTTCTTCCTTCTGCCAGCAAGGGAGAGCAGCAAAGTCCAGCCTATCCGCTTATTCGTTTCTGAGTTTGGGTGGCACAGAAAAGGGGAGGGAGAAGTGAAAAGAAAGCAAGTGTGATGTAATCTTGGTGCAACATACACAGAAAGGTCAGCCTGACAAAAAAATGATTATTTATGGTAGCTGGGAAAGATGCCACCTCCTTTCAAGAATTTTGATATAAACATTCCTGTATCTGCTCTGTATTTGTCAGTTCAACTCTGAAAGGCACAGACTTGCCCCTGTTGCTTTCCCCTTTTCTCCCCTAAGTTCTGAGAAAAAAATGCTGTGAGGCACGCAGGGTATTAAGATACTATTTTACTGTCCCAACCAAAGAGCCAGAGTCTGCTAGCTTTGGAGATTCAGTGTGTAAAAGAATTTGCTTTATTTTAACAATCCCAATGTTAGAAAAAGTAGGAGTGTATTTTAAAAAGTTGTGTTTGTGGGATTCTGCAGTATTAGCAGGCTCTGTGCGGCCTCCTGACATTTTCACTGCAGGAAAGGAGGAGGCTTCCACACCTTGGGCTGCTCCTTCCCACACACATGGGTCCTGGCTGCCATTCAGAGGTAGGAGAATTGGTGGAGCTTTGTCTCTTTTAGTCACCATAGCCTGACCAATGCACATTTTACGAATAGAGGCAGAAGGTGTATTCGTTTTCTCCCATGGGAGGAAGAGGAGAACAGGGGAGTAGCTGTGTATGATGTGAAGGCACAAGATGCTGTTACTTTGACTTGAATGAACTGTGCCAGCAGATAAACATTTACATTATTTCTTTGGTGTTTGAAAAGCTCAAACAGGAAGGCTACTGAGAAGGAATAATGCATGTAAGCATATTTGAAAGGAAATTTTTATTTTGATCAAATATAGGAAGAAAAGAATTGCCTGTAATTTAGTGGACCCAAAGTTTGCTTCACATAACTGAAGCTATGTAGTTTTTCACCTGTTTAATGAAAGGGTGCTTCAGAGCAGCTCAAGATTATGGACTAATTGGTTGATATTTCTCTAGCCTTCTGTCATATTGTAAATGTAAAATGTAAAGAACTACAAAAATGTGAAGAATTATAGAAGTTCTTAGGTAAAAAATAATTAATACAGATATTACTTTAGGCAAGAGGAGAACCACTTTAAACTATCTCCTCTACCATAAGTGCTTCAGTATGTGACTTCCTGTGGCTGATAACCACTGCGTTTTAAAATTAATAGAAAAACTATATGGTTAATGTTGATAGTACATAGTTGCTTTGATTTTTTTTTTTTTTCTTTTAATATCATTGGCTATCCAGAAACTGACACTTCCTTTTTAAGGGCAACTTGCATTCAACTCTGTGACTTGGTCTTTTATGAATTTTTGAGGTAGAGAGCTTGATACAGAGTCTGATTCCAATGTATGCCAGGAGTGACTGCAGAAGTTGGTGGAGTGCTGTAATGCTGAAACTGCTTTTAGACTGACAACAGTACTTACGTGGGTACTTGAAATTCACTCTTTGCCATTCCATAGGCTTGTTTCTGCAAATGGGACATTTGAATGTACAGTGACATCTGAGGGATGGATCATATTTTCTGTTGGTTAAAATTTTCTGAAATCAGTGCATTTACAGTGGTGGAGAACTTGGCTTAGTATGAGTAAAGGTGGGCTTTAAACAGAATTATCAGATAAGTGCATTCAGTTCACTCTTTTTCATTTCTCCTGAGGTACTATCTCATTTTCTGTGGTAACTACTGTATTCTGATGCAGAGATACATATAGACACATTGAGTGGCAAAGGTGTATAGTTGGAATTTTCATGCTGAAGCCAGGTGTGTGTTTATTTCACAAAGAATCTGTGTGTATGTAGAAGTGTAAAGAAGCAGTGATTGTTTTACATTGTTGACCACAACCTTTGGGCATTGGATAATTATTTCCAACTTCTTAGGAGTAACTCATCTTAGCCAGTATCTCAGACTATCTGTTAAAGGATGCTGGAATTCCCTGGTGGTTGGCAGGTTAGAAAAGCTGTCTGAAAGAGCTGAAGAAAGATTTGCATCAGACTCTTTTATTTTTTTTCTGGGGGGGGAGGCTTTATTAAGACTAGTTAGTAGCTAGAAGTAAGCATTATGTTGGATCTTTCTGGAATTTTATATCTCTGCAGTATCATGTGAATCACTTTGCAGATGGGATGCTTTCAAGTATTAAGAGTCTATAGATGATGTAACAAGATGTAATTTTCAAAGTGAAACTACACTAACCACAGTGCAGGGAGGAAGTGCTGTGCATGTATAAAGCTAACATTACAAGATTATAGTCAGAAGCTTGTAAGGAATATGGGAGCTGGGTTTTAAATGCAGTTCTATATCTGTAGTTGCATTGCCTCTCCAGTATGCTCTTTGGTGTATTCCTTATGGCATAAGGAATAGTACAGCTAAGTGCAGCTCTGCTCTGAGAAGTGTCAGTGTGTACAGCCAGACTTCTCCTGCTCAACAGAACTGCTTTTTGCTGTGTAGCTTAACGATGCAGCATTGGATTTTCAAAAGCTCTCGACAGTGGCCTATACTATCTCTTGCTGGAGTCAATAGGAGTTTTACTATTGACTTCAGCCGAAGCAGACTAAATGCTTCGACAGTGAGAGCTTTAGTTGAAACCTGTCTGTAACTGTGTGTACCTTGTCCCAGAAGGGACTGATCACAGCTACACCTCTGGTCCTGGCCCCAAGCCCTTGATCAGTGAACTTCGTGTCTCTGGTGTCGGCCTTAGTCCAGCAGCCCCTGGGGTTTTCTTATTGGAAAGGAACAATAGACAGTAAGACTGATGCTCATTAAACTTCACTAAATTTGTTGGAACTGCCCAAGGAACATGTTCAGAAGTGACTTTTTTTCCCCAGTTACCTTTAATGTGTTCTTTCCTCTCCAGATTCAGTCAGTGTTGCTGTCACCAGTAGAGACTGGGCCAGATCCAAAGCCATTTCAAAGTCAATTGAAAGGTCCCTGGCTTACAGCACGGACGCAGTTCTACTTCTTTACTAGTTAGACTAGTTCTCACTGCCTTCAGTGGGCTACAGATTAGTCTTGCTGTCCTTGACAGCTGAGACAATGTGGGTTTACAATGGGAAAAATGTATTTATATTCATTCTTGGAAATCCTGCAACATCTGAAAGGGTTTAGTTTAGATTAAGAAAACCCCCAATTCCAAAGCCAGAGGTCAAGCAGTGACCTGGAAAGTTTCAAATGAGGGTGGAACACTGGTGCTGCAAAGCAAAGGAAAGCAAAGAGAGGTTTCATCTGACTGGGAACCTGAAGCCAGAATTAATTCTGCAAACAGATGTTTCCAAGGCCAAGTTATGCATGTGTGGAAATGGAATTATAATAGGTGTTGTTTTGCTTCTTTAATCGACACCGCAGGAAGCTTTCTGTAATGTTGTTGACCTTCAAAACACTTTAGAAACATCGACTCAGTTAAGTCAGGCTACAAAAATGGTGTGGATCTCAGCTTGCTGTGAATGCATAGCTGTGGTTATTGAGGCCTAATGGTCCTATGGCATTTTAGCTCTCTTAAATATATTGTTCTGTGAGCATAAATGCTTTGGAAACTAGGTTTTTGGTGGTTTTGTGACTTATCTTGGTGCTTAAGGAAGAGGCAAACTCTGAGTCAAGGTTTTGCAGTGACAGGGGCATCCAAAGATGTTCTCAAATATTGTGAACCTATGTGAAATTGCACAATAGGTTCAAAGTAACACTTGATTTTCTAAGTATCACTTCCTTAGAAAGTGAGCTTTAAAATGGTTTTATTAATTTTTTTAAATACTTTTTGTTGTTGTTGTTTTGTTGTTTAGTTTAGTTTTATTGTGTATGTTTATTTGGTTGGTTTTTTAAGCTCAGTCTTATCTAAGAGTTTTGTCTGCCATCCCATGGCAGTGGTGGACACTTTGGGCTGAAATGGTGCCCTTGCTGTAAGTAGCTTGGTGTTCTTTCCTACTTAGCAAGTCATAAGAAGAATCTTTGCACCCTTTTCAGCACTAGTGAACAACATTTCTACTTTCCTGTTTATTTCAGTAGGCAGCAGTGGCATTTAGCCAGCCCAGGAAAGGGCTGAGAATCTTGTAGGACAAGGCTTTGACCAGAATTCCTGCTCTAGGAGCTGCTGGCCACGTCCTTGCTCCCTCTAATGGGAGCAGAGCTTGGCTTTTGGTCCATCTATGCTGTTGCCACCAGATTATGCAGCTAAAACTGTATTTTGCATTTTGAATTGGAATTTGCACAGGGTGGTAAAATTTTAAATTTTCCCTGTAGGGTCTAGGTAATAGTGATGAGGGTAAGAGGGACTATAAGAAACCCCTCATATTGACTGGACCAAGCACCCTGCTTTACTCATCTGCAGAGCTCTGGGCTGGCTTTTCTCTCAGAGGAGGCCACTCTAAAAACCTCATGAATGAAGCAAAAGTTTTCTGGAACCTGTAAGATTTTGGTTTGGTGCAGGGTGATATTCAAGTGCAGGGCGATATGCCAGCCAAATTTAAGACACAGTTGTAATGTGCTGCAGAAAGAGGTCCAAAAAACCGTCTGCTCTTCAGAGAGCTTGCTATCTTTGTCTTCCATCTAGCAACTAACTCTGAGTAAAGACAGCAGAGGAATTGACCACTTGTTAACTAGGTAAAAGCTTAATTTAATTGCAACAGTGACAAAGAAAGGGAGGAATAAGAAGTATAGAAAGGCCCCAGGTTTGATGTGACTTGGAAAGAATATTCTGGTGGCTGGCTTGTTGGCTCACGTCTTTGGAGACAGAAGGATTGTGGCTGCCATTTACCCAAACTATTATTTGCGAAAGCAAAACTGGGCTGTATTTTTTTGTGACATGTGGCACATAGATCAGCAATATCACATGTAATGCAATGGCAACATTGTTACAACCAGAAAACACCTGACATGCCAGGTATTTTACTGATACGTTTGCAGCATGCCACAGAGTGGATTAATCCCATGGACCTGTCATATAAAATCTTTCCATTTGGTTGCTTTATTTCACAGAATGTTCTGTAGCAGTTAACTAAAGACTATTTATAACCATGTTAGTAACTAATATTAAATTATGCTTCAATTTTTACACGAATTATCACAAAAAAAATTCAAATGAGGAATATTATCCGTATTCTGTCTCCCAGAAATAGGGATTTTCATGTATACATTGGTGCAATCAGCATGGTAATTTACAGTTACAGAGACCTTCAGAAAGTCATGCAAAACCCATAGGGTATCTCTTAGTGCTAGAGTTTTAGCTGGAAATCTGATAGAGCTGACAGATGTGTGCTGAGCAAGCTCTTGTTCCTTCCCACACAGTTTCTTTGTACTCACTCATGTGTGAACTCTCATCCATGGCACTGGTTTCTTCTCAAAGCCAGAATAGCTCCAGTTCCTTAACACACCTCAGGTTAAATTCATTTCTCATGTAGTGCATGATCCTCCACCAGAGAAAGCTTGATCGTTTTTTTTCTGTGATTTACACTGTTGACAGTGTTCCCTACTAAATTTCTTGAATCTTAACTGTGCATAGTTACGTGGTGTTAAGATACAAAGTCTATGTAAAAAGCATGCATTGTCTGGAAGTTATGTGATGTGCTGAAGTGTAATATTGGTCTTGTGGCTTGCTTTGTACACTTTATTTTATTTTGGTGGGCCAGAGGCTTGGACTTTATGGCCAAATGGAGGCTCTGGTGAAGTTTGATCTTTGCTTCTGTAGTTCTGTGATGAAGCTTTCCAGTAGGCACTGACCACACATCCTGATACCTCTCTGTACTTTAGTTTCTTTCCAAGCATATTCTGTTTGGTGGTAGCATGACAAATTGGTTTTTATGCTTCCAAGCTGGAACCAACAGGTAAGTGCAGTTGACAGGCTGATCTATACACTCAAACTGACACTAACATTACCATTTAGAAAGCCTTCTAGATTTAAGCATCTCTTCAAATGGATGCTTAGTCTAGGTGGTGGCATTTAGGCACTCCAAAGTGCAGCATAGTCATAGTCACATCTGTCCACTGCTCCAGGTTTTATCTTGCTCATATCCAACATCAGGAAGATGATGTGTGCCTCACACTCCTGTTGAGCAGCGGGGAGCTGAGGATGTGTAGTATCTCTTAGGAAGCACCTTATAGAACTGGTCTACAGCTTGCCATGCTTCGTGCTCTGTGTGACTTGCATTTATTTAGTGGAGTGCCAGTGCCTCTCACAGCACAGTCAGGCTTCCTCAGAGGTTTCACATTCCGAAACAATTGTTTTATATTAATGTAAGAGGGAGCAGATAGAGGCTGTGATTTTTAGGAATACTAAAGTCTTCTTAAGCAGGTCAGATTTTTTTATTTCTATATGCAGCTAATTTTTATCATCTTGTCACCGTTTTAAATCCCCCTGATTACTGTTCGCTTCAGTAGCCTCCAGGTGCTTCTTCTTGTATGTGGCAAACTTGGCAGTTATGAATGTTTGCTCCTAATGAGTTGCCTTTTGTGAAAGCGCATTGATTTCTAGATCAACATCACAATTTTAAATGGCCTTTGTAAACTCTGTTACAAGTAGCTGTGTGCAAAGTTCAAAGACTAAATATTAATTAAAATCCGAGGCACTCTCCAGTATAAAATATGTAGTTGTTTTCTTTCTTCTTTGTTAGGAATGTCAAATGTTTGTGCTAAATTGGCAACTAATGGTAGCTGCGAGTTAATTTGGTTATTGCTTTTTAGGTGCTGCTAAATATTCAAATACAGTTCCGTTGTTACAATAACTATGGTATTTTCTGCATTTACATTTGTAAAAATAGTGGCTAACATTTTGGTGCAGGAGTTAAGTGACTGCACATTTATTGGTGGCAGCATTTTGAGGACAAGTATTTCGGTTGTGACACAATATGAAAAGTTGGCTGTTGGTTTTCCCTTAGAAATCTGTTGGCTGCATATATGGAAGTGGTTGGATTTAGGTTGGGAGAAAGTCCTCAAAAAAACCCCAGAAGGGTTTCAGAGTCTGATCTTTCACGAACTTTACAAATTTCCAAGGGCTGTATTAGTATTTTGAGGAACAAGCTCAAACCTTACTTAGGTATGAAGTGCGTGTTTTTGGCAACTTGTGCTATATGTCATGCAGTACTGTGGGTGGAATAGTAGAGTTCAATTCAATAGTACCAGTACCCTGCAACTGCCTTTTCACGTGCCTGAAACTCCTTTCCAGAATGTGCAAATCTATGGTACACCTTAAAGTCCCCAGTAGGATGATCACCTATTAAAAATGTATAGAATGGTGCAATTTCTAAAGGAAGAAGTTCCATTAATTTTTTTCAGGGTGAAGGGAAAGGGTATATTTGCAAAGGTAATTTAATTTCTGGAAACCACATTTTAATTCTTTTTATTAAAAGAGCTTCCAGAAGCCTGTTAGGGGTCTCTTTTTGTTAACCCAGGCACAGAAATGCAGCGGAGAACATTATCTATCTGAAGAGCTTTCAGTTTAGACAAAGACATGTTATAATCCCACTTCCACAGACAGGCAATGGAGGCACAGAGGTATTTAGCAAGGGAGCCAGGGTTGAGCTGGGAAGTTTGCAGCAGAGCTGGAAACCGAATCCAGGATTTCCATGTCGAGTGTACCCACAACACTGCCTTGTCTTTCAATTAGTGCCTTCTACCACTGGAATCAGATGTTTCTCAATAGCTCCTTAGCAGAGTGGATGTGTGGACATTCTCTGAAGGTGCTGCTCACCTGCACTTCTTCTGCTGGGAGTGATCTGGGCCATTCCCATTCTTTGTGGGCAACAGCGGCAGTGGCTGCGTTAGGCTGGGAGGCAGCACAGTACTGTGCACACGTCTGCTCACCTGCTCTGGCTCTTAAATGAAGGCATTCAGAGTGCCAGGTAGTCTTCCTGATGGCATTTTCTACTACTTTTGTCGCAGTGTGAAATAAATGAAAAAAGGCACTGGCCTCTCCAGACAACCATAAAAAAAAAAAAAAAAAAAGAAGAGAACAAAGCTTCATTTTTTATCCTTGCTGAAATGTTTATCTGAAAGTGGCACGGCAAGGTGGAATAGTTTGATTTGATTAGCAAGTCTAAATGTATTAGCAGCAAGACAGAAACTATATTACAATTAGTGATAATTAGTTGTACTGATTACTTCAGACTGCAATACTGTTTGACAGATGTTTTTCTGTGGTACAGTATTGAAATAGGAGTGTGCTTTACCCTTGTGGTGGTTCTTAGCTTTCCTTCTGGTGATATCTTTGTCTTGTCATTGTTTGCTAACTAAGTCTCCACTGTGGCTACTGTAATTTGTGGCTTTGCAAATACAAATACTCTTTTTAAAGTAAAGTTTAAACGGGGAAAATACATCTTAGTGATGTGTTTGCTTGTATTGATGCTTGACAGCCCTAGAGGAGGCTTCTTGTTCTCCATGGAAACAGTTACAGCCCACCCCATCATCCCTGCTACTGCCTATGAGCCTTGTCCTTAAAATTTGATCCAAACCCTCTAAAATACCACAAGAGTCTCTCATTTGACTGCAGAAGACATTGGATCAGATGCCTTCAGTGAGAGTGGAATGTAGCTTCCCTGTCTGTTCAGCCCTCTGTCTCTGTAAAGCACAGTAGGGACAGCTAGCATTGTCAGGATTAGTAGCAAAAAGGTCCTTCTTGGGGTCAGATTAGACCGAGTAAAACCCTTCGGGGACTGTATCCCACAGGAAGGGACTGTATCCCACAGGGAGGAAATGACCTCTTCATCTGGCTCACTCAGGCTCACCTGTGCAGAGAAATGTGGAAACCAAATTGCCATTTTCAGACTGAGTAGTAAGCAGGGAGGAGAATAAGCATTCAGGAGCTACAGTTTTTGTGTCTATTAGCCACCTGATATTCACTGCTTTGTTAGTTATGAGGTCCTGAAGCATTTCTGTGAATTACAGGTACTGCTCCCAAGAGAATCACTTTTCAGATTGGGTGACCTTTTTTATAGACAGTTGCTCTATCAAATACTGGCTATGAATCCTGTGTCACAATAATATTCTCTGATTTCCAGAAACTATATAGAGCTAACCTGGCTGATTCAGCCTCATGATGATAAACATATTAGGCTCTGACAATCATTCTGTTCCTTAGGAATAGACTGATGTAATTTTGGATGTCTTGCTTTTGGTGTATGAACAATAATCCCATTATCAGTCATCCAGAATAAAGTGCATTATGATATGTATTAATATAAACCTATGCACAGTCCGTGAGCTGTTTAGGGACAGATAAGCCAGAAATATGAATTTATACAAGCCAAATATTTCAAGGTTTCTCTTAAACATACATCATATGTTATTGTACATATGTTTTGCTTGTTGTTTCAAACAGTGGTTTACAGACTCTACAAGGTACTTCTATCAGTTTGCAGATACAATAGATCAAAGCAATGGAGATCATTTAAATGTATGACACAGTTACTTACTTATTAGTATAGTAGCAAAAGCCAGAGGTTGAATGACTGCAATTGCCCATGAAACACATTTGAATATGTCTGGACTGCTAGGTCTGTAAGAAAGGTCTTGGTTTCTAATACTGCATGACCGGTCACTTCATGCCTATCAAGTCTTTTTGAAATATTTCCATATTTCCAGCCAGGTGAAGTTATGAGTAAAAATTCAATTAGAAAAAATAAAATGTAGACACTGTCTTATCTTTCTAAGGATGAGGTGTTTATGTCCCCTACCCATAAGGCTGTATTTCTGGATATTTCATTTGGCAGATCACCTATTCCTTGTCACTGCTCTGATAACATTGAGCATTGAAGGATTTTCCAGTATTGTGAAGTACGGGGGATCAGTCTGGGTGACTTGTACCTTGTACAGTTCTCCAGGTCCATTGTCAGCTTGTGGTGTAAATTCAGGGTAACTGTACGGCAAGTAAGGAAGTATCAGCTGACTTATGTTGTCAAGAAATGTTAGGAGAGATTTATTTGCTGAGTTTTTTTCTCTGATGGTGGGATCCTGCTCCTCTGCAAAGCTCTGAGCACCTTCAGCTCGATGACTTCTCTGCCTGTGGAGCATTTCACAGGGTAGCTCAGCACCTGGCAGGACCAAGCCTAGAGCTTGCAGTGCACTGCAGCAGGAGCAAAGTGCCATCTCTGATCTTGTTCAAGGGGAAAACAATCACAGAGGTTGGGAGAAGTACACTAAATGTGAAATGAAAGAAATTTGAGGATTACATCGGAGACAGAGAATGGAGGACTGTGGAGAAGGCAGGAATAAAGGAAAGAGGCTGACCAGTTGCAAGCCTAGTGGCAACTCTGCCACAGTGCTCCCTGCCTCTCACCATCGCTGCCTCCCTCTGGGTGCTCTTTCCCAGTTGGGAGCCTTCCGTCAGGATTACAGAACTTGTCCCACTTTTTGCTTTCCAACTTCCTTTAATAAAAAGACTTTGCTTTTACATTTCCCTCCCTTCTACAGCTCTCCAAGCAATTAATAAGCACAAATTAAAACTGAACTCCCCAAGCCCTTGTTGTAGATAATGCTTGTCCCCCTTTCCTCTGTTCACAAGTGGGTGAGGTAAAGGATGAGGCTAAGTGATGTGACAAAGGTCATGCTAAGAGTATGTGGTAGAGGTAGGGAGAGATCTCCTAGCTTGTATGCAGATCCACAGATGCATTTTGCAGCTAATAGCCTCTTGAAATCAAAAGCTTATAGATATGTTTATGGATCTGGACCTTATTTCTTACAGCTGCACTGTCTTTGTGGTATCTACCTAGTCAGCAGAAGAGACTTCATTGAAATAATTATGCTCATGTGCCTTCACAGCTGTAGCAAACAGAACTGCACAGTATCTCTTTAAATAGTATATGAGCTTTCCTGCCATGTTCCCAGTGCAAACCAAACACTTTTCTCCAGCATGAGTCTTATATGCTTATAGTTAGCTGGTTGACATAATGAGTTGAAAGCCATCTGTGAATGTATGGTTTCCTTGGAGCATTTGTATATAAACTACAACATTGTGACAGCAGCCCATAGAAAACTTCCTTTCCTGGAATAGTAGAAGGTGGCATATTTATTGGTCAACTGAAACAGGAAGTTTAAATGAAGGAGAAAAAGGATAGATGATATAAATCTTTTTACGAGGAGATGCAAATGTGGAAAAATTGGATTTGCAGAATTAAAGATAGCTTAAAATGAGGCATTAGAAAAGACAGAAGGTAACCTTCTGGCTGTCTTGCTCTATCTGTCTTGATTTTGGCATGCACCTGCATAGGCCATTAAACTGATTGTCTCAGGATATATGCTTGAGATGGGGTAAACTACCTGATATTAATTTAAGAAGAGGTGATAATGTTATCATGCTGACAGTGTACATTTGTAGTGATCAACCATGGCAACTGTTTCTTTGAACGCTCTGAAACATAAGAGCATGAATTTTAATTAACAAAAAGAAAAAATAGAGACATGCCTAAAAATGAAATTAGAAACAGCCTTATACCAAGCTATTAAAATCTATGTTTTTAATAAAAAACATTACTCGGGTTCTTGTACTGATCAGAATGTTGCATTAAGGGCTGGCCATGTCCGGCTGTACTCATTTCAGTAAGTGGGTAGAAAGCCTGGAGAAACCAAATCAGCTCAGAGGCCAATTTCACAAATACATATTTTCTTAGTTACTTGTCCAAATGACAGTCCTTCTACCACTTAGGACAGTATCTGAAAAATCAAAGTCTGAAGTTGGATTTGGATTTCATAGCTTGATTATTTATATTAATTTTTGTATATACATGTACATATATGTATTTTTACATATATACATATGTAATCTCAGTGTGAGCATAAAGCTTAGAGTCACTGCAAATTTTTAAGTCTTTGAAACTGACTTACAGAATGGCCTTAAAAATAGAGGCCCCAACTGAGTTATTTTAAAATATGTAATTTTATAATATAAAAGCTCTTTTTTTGGTTCCCCAGTGGTGCTTTTAAGAGTCTTTTGCCAAGAGGAAGCAAATAGATATGAGCATAGCAACCCCAGATAGCTACTGTCTCAGACAACTAATCAAAAGCAAAACTCTGAACCCATCTAGACATAAACTGCTGTTGAATATACAATGAAGCTTACTTAAAAAAATACAGGGAATGTTTTTCCCTTTGCTAGTGTAGTTCATTTGTAACAGAGTTAGTCACCATTTGTAGCCATAACAGATAAAGTCATTTCACTGTTTTTTGAAGCTGACAATGTTTCTTTAACTACAGTGTTACAGGTCATACAGTCTTTTATACAGCTGGTCACCCTCAATAAATTTGTTTTAAAAAATCATTTGGCAGTTGTGGAATATATGACAAGTGTCTTATTAGGTCTAATCTTTATATAAAACATACTTAGTGGTGTTCACTATATGATCCTTGCCCTGCTAAATTTCAATTACTATCATAGTTAGGAAACACTGATTTAAAGTGCCCTTCTAGGTGGAATGGAATTCTGCCGAGTACTTAAAAGACCCATTTTTCTTTCTTGTCTACTTTCTAGTGTTGTTTGATACCCAGTGTCCTATGCTAGGTCACACTGGGTGATATCATGGACCAAATGAACACAGACATAAGCTGATGCAGCCCGGTGGGTTATGATGTCTGTGTGCAGCTGTGTATTAGAAAACGGAATGAGGCCTCTATTCAGTGTAGGCTTGCCTATCTGTTTGCAAAAGAATAAAAGCTAAAAGTGTCTGGAGTTACTTCTTGGAGCAGACTTTGCTGCTGTTCAGAGATAGGGAATATTATTTTCTATTTTCTATTTTCTAGACCTAGTTACTGCTATGCTCAGGCTTGTGAACCAAAAGTCATTAGAAATGATGCATTTGTGGTTTAGCACTCCAAGCATCCAAGTATATATCCAAAAGACTTGAGTATATTCAAATATTTTTAAAATATAGCTGTGTTTTTACACATTACACCCGAGCAGTTGCTTTCTGGAAGTAGTGAACTGGAAACTTTTGCAAATTCCTTCTTTTCTAGGACAGCAAGTCTTTTGGCTTGCTTTCCTGTCACAATGTAGCAACTTAAAGCATTGCTGTCTTCAGTTTTCTCCTGAAACTCTTTAACTTTAATGGTGCAGCCTCCTGCCCTCTCTCACACTGATTCCTAGTTATCAAGCCAAGAGCAGGGGGTCAGTTTGCTTTTCAGAATTTGATTAGTGCCATTGTTATGAATCATTCGGTTGTTTGCTACCAGCAAAAGTGATCGCAGTAGCAATTTGCAAAATCTGATTTAGAGTTTAAAAAAAAATTAATTAGTGCCACCGTTAAGGGCTCTCAACTTTGTTCGTTCATATTGATTAATCTAGTGCCTATGAAAAGCAAGATAGAAACAAGCCAGCCAAAACAAGTGTATGTTTCTATGACACAGAGCCCCTATTCTGTTACAGACACCCAGTGCCACAGTACATACACTCCTTCCTCTTTTTTTTCAGTCTGTCTTACTGTATGCACTTTTCTTTCTGGAGAGAGGGTTCCTCAAAATGGAAACTGTAGAAATATACTCGTGTCAGTAGTGGTAGGTGTTGCACACGTGATAATGTGTCCATTTTTTATTTGTGGATATAGTTTTCTGTGATCCTACTATACATTAATTCACAGGACATTCTGCTTTGTCTGTTCTGTAAGAAATTGAAACTGCAATGATCCACGTCATTTGTGACCAGAGCTTAGTTACTGGCAGCATCCAAGTTTGCGTCTGACGTAAGTGAATTTAACTCAGACATAAATTTGACACAAGTCCCTCCAGCACTTCAAGATTTGAACAATGGTACAAGACCTTTGCATGTTTAAGACAGTTTTGCACTGCTTTCATTAAAGAAGTAGTTGTAAGAGTGAGGGGTCACTGGAGTCACTGTGCTTCTTCTCCTTTTCTGCGGTGTCTGAACTTTGCAGTGTTCCATGCAGTAAGATGTTACTGTTTTGTGCACTGTGGCACTGATAGACCAATGAAGAGAATTTCAGAAATGCCAAGTACTTTCCCCACCTCTTGTCAGAGGGAACCCTTGGCCACTCTGGAAGATGATGCTTTGTGGCAGAGGTGAGCACCACACCCCTTGTCTTGAGTCTCAGGGTAACATCACAAAGGGTTAACCAGTGTCAGTTAATTAAAAAAAAATAATAAAAATCCCAAATCCAATTGGTAGAGGGGTTTTCTGTTTGTTTGTTTGGTGTTGGTGTTGTTTTTTGTTGTTGTTTGTTTTGATAAGAACGTACAATTAATCTTTAAGCATCTGGCTGGTGACTGTGTGTACTATCTCAGATTCTTTCTAACAGCTTTAGTAGACATGATCTAGTAGCAGCCCATCCTCAAAGGGTCTCTGCTAGCACACGTTCTACCTGAAAGAGCCACATGAGAAGGCCCCTGTTTACCAGACATGTTGGAGTTTCAACCTAAATTCTGTTTAATCCTTGACTTAGGCAGCCACAAGATCATTTCTAGCTTTGTGGATGGGGCTGCTTCAGATTTGAACAGTGCTTGTTTGCTGTGTCCCTTTTTATTCAGTCAGCTGTCAAGCTGGCATCTGCTGAGAAACCCTCTAATCTTGGCGGGTGTTGGTCAGCCATTTGCTCTGCGCTGCAACGAGAAGCTGCCTGCATAGTGCATATCAAGCAATGTGCCAGTCTTTATCCTTGTCAGCGTTATGCAAATCCTCAGCACTGATGTTAATGCCAGTTTGGTTTTTATAGCCTGGTGACAGCAACAGCCCTCAATATTAAATACAAATATACATACACAGTTACAGCAATGATTACTCTAGATGTTCAGCTAGTCATAATATTTGCACTTGGCATGATAAGGAGCTTTGAATGATAATAGCACTATAGTAGAAGCTTGTTAAAGTGACAGTAACCCTGGTGTCATTGTTGAGTGGTGTACTCGTGCTTGCTTTCCTACAGCTTTCTCATAGACTGTCCCTCTCCATTTGCATGTATGTAATGTGCAGAAAGAGAAAGTGCCCTAGTTCAGCTTGAGGTTGCTATGTGAAGTCCTCTAAACTTCTTGCAGAGTTTTGTCTGCTCTAAGACATCACTGAGACTTCAGAGTAATGGTAGTCATTAGGAATCTTTTTCTATGGAAGTCTTGTTTCATTAAAACAATCTCGTTCTGATGCAGGATAATTGAGTCTTAATAGATGCTGCCTTTATTTACTAACAGAAAAAAGGCTCACAGCCTCCATCCAGCTTCTTTAAATGGTACCAGCTGCAAAGGTGAACAAGTAAGAGCCATGCTGTCATATCATGACAGCATTTTGTGTTTTGTCTTTCTGTTTTGGCTAAGACGGTAACATATCAGAAGAATAACGGCAGCCATCCCAACTCCTGTGTCTTTTTCTGAAATGCAACCATGCAGACTGGCTTCATGGGAATTCATGGGATCCCACACCACAGTTGGGTCAGTAAGACCAGGACACTTCTGCTGTCAAAGTGAAGAGAAGCAGGCTTCCAGAATTTGCTGGCAGGGTCAGTGCTTGGGTGCCGTTGCACCCATGGATGCCGTTTAGTAAACCCAAACCAACAATCCTCCACTACACAAAGTCCCACTCCCCCTAGGCCCAGGATGGTCAGAGTTCTCTTTGCACTTTGGGATCTTAATTGGCTTCCAGAACATTTGATGTCTTGTTAATGCACAGTTGTTTTTATGCCGTTACTGTTACGGCCAAGTGTGTCAGCGTATGAATGCCCCTCTTCTAAGGGCTTTTTTGTGTGTATGCCTGTAAAAACTTGGTCTATGCTGTACTTGGGGAATGTTTAGCATGTAGTAGTATCTACTGGCCCTTGGGATTTTGGAAAAGGGCTAAAAGAAATACATTTCAGTGACTGAAATATTTTAATAACTATGCCATTGCATTCAGATTCTGCCAACAGCTTGGTGCGAGGATGATCTGCATGATATGCAGAAGCAGTGAGCTTTAGGACCCTCAGCTTTTGCAGTTGTGCAGCATTCATGTCGGTTGGCCATATGGTTGACAGGCTGCAGTGCTGGGCAAGAGAGGGAGGGATGTGTGTAGTGAAGGGGGGAGACAGGCTGGGGATCACACATAGACTGGGTAGTAGACCCTCGCTGCAGCCTAAACTACATTTCAGAAACTTGTTTGTTTGCCTAATCTGGATAAGGTAGATACTCAATGGTTTATAAAACTCAGGCTCTTTCATCTGTGTCAGTCTTACACCCCAAATAAAGACACAGCGGGTAAACCTCTACTATTGTGTATAGATTTTGCCTCATCTAACTCCCTGCTTGGCAGCCCATTCAAGACTTGCAGCTTTCACATATTTATTGCATATAACAAGTTCTGATAAAAAGAGCCAAATGAGGTCTAACCAGAGATCTGTCTTGCCAAAGCTTTGGCTTCCAGTCCTGACCAGTAATGATTGTGTGAAGAAAGCTCCCAGGAAAAAGAATTTAGATGTGTGCCTGGAAACATGTAAATAACAATAACAATACTAAAAAGATATGTTTATATAAATATATGAATGATAACTGAATACTCTTGAGTTATTAAAAAAAAAGTGCCTTTTTATCTGATATCTAAGAGACCTTTCTGCTAAATAACAGTCACTTTTGAATTAGTCTCTAATTTGACCCATCTTCAGGAAAGCTCTCTGGCCATGAGCAGGAAAGCTGTCCCCATGCATTACTAGAGCCCCATGGAGCACCCAAGCTATTTGGCAGGTATTGTACCACCCATGTCCGCTTTGCGACAGTAGCCTCTCTGATGCTATTAAGAACAAGAGGGATTCAGGAATCACATGTAACTGACTTATGGCAGAACAAACATTAATGAAAAAAATCTAGTGATTTCAAATGGGCTTCTTGTTAAAGCTCATGTTCTACAAATAATAATCACATTTGGAGCAGGCTATGTTGGTGGATAATGTGCCTTTAATGCCGTTTTATGACTTCACCTTCTTTTCATCGTGAATAACTGAGATTAGAGCCCATTATTTGCCCAGGAAGCCCACAAAAGTCCCTAACTAAATGTAGTTACCTGACTGTCATCATCCAGGAGACAAGAGTTACTTCTTTAAAAGCCATTTTGTTGAACATTTATTGTGTTTCGTAATTCCAGTTCTTCTGGGTTTAATGTGCAGTACTTCAGTTTCCGTATATATTATATGTATGCTTCTTCTAAAAAGATTCGAATAACTCTTTTTTAAAATTGAGTTTCAATTTTGTTTTACTTCTGCAAAATTAATAGGCAATTTGTTTGTTAAAAAAGAAGACGTGAGCATTTTGGACAGTTTGTCAAAAGGCAGAATATTCTGATTTGAGACTATCATTTGCATGGTTGTTTGTTGCGAAATTTAAAAAACATGGAGCAGTTGAACTCTGAACCAGAAGATACTTCTTTTTCTAGGGTAAATCAAAATGAAAGACCAACAAGATAAACATTTTATAGTCCTTCACTATCTTGAGTGCATGTGTATAGCTACTTAACCAATGCTAAAGGTTGGGGATGTCTGTTAAATGTTATGAAGTTCAGTGGGTTCATGCAGATTAATTACATTAGTATTTTCCAGTTCATGTTAATATATGCTGTAATCTTGTGCATATTTCAAAATCAATAAAACATTGCAGGTTTGTTGTAATTATTCCAGAAATGGCTATTATGCATACACAGAAATAGAGTTAAAAATTTAAAGTTTGGAAGTGTGTTTTAATGTGGAATTCCAACATTTAGCCACATGGATATTCTTAACTCTGCATTCAAGCAGTGTCTGGCCTTAACCATACAATTGTGATTACTACAATTTACTGTTTGTAGCACTAGTTTTGATTGATCTGGTTTATTTCAAAACACAGGAGGCTTTTGTCCTTTGCTTATTTTTATATTTATGTTTGTGCTACCATGTCAGGACAGAGAAAGGGTGTCTTGTTTTGCTGTCATATAACATGCTAAAATGTACAAGAGAGATGCTATAGCATCATCTGTGGCACTTTCACACAAACAATAGGAGCACAGAATAGGTACTTTCTTGTTGTTATTTTGTAAGTATTGTGGCAAGTCCTATGGATGTCAGTAACAGCTCAAGATCCTTTCTCCTGCTCTTTACAGAAATGCAGAACAAAAATGATAGCTCCAGCCTCAAGATATTGCAGTCTAAGTTACCTTAATTTATAACAAAAATTAGCACACAGTGTTATTGTGATCTGAAATAATGTAATGAGGTACTTTTATAATGAACTGACTTCAAGATGAGCGTGATAATACATTTTTACATGAATAATAAAATGAATATTAAATTAAGAAAAATGAGCCATGCTCTTTGCAGTTGTGAAAATACCAATACTGAAACTCCAGTAAAGTCTTAGATATTCTGGAGTCTTTTGTCAAAGACTTGTAGCTTGTCATGGAAACTCTGGTAATTGTGCTGTGTGACTTTCTATCATGCTATCTCTGCACTGGGGAGTTTGTAATCAGTGTGTACTATAGCAAGCTCTAGCTGGGTAAGCTTAGTTGAAACAGCATGTTCTAAGCAAACAGAGCTTAACATCACAAACTTGTCCTGAATGCAATGTTCATTAATACCTTTCTTGAATACATTAGTAGTAGTTTAAAAGATGTGCTGCACTGGATGGGTGAGATTCAAAGCTTGGGGAAGCCAATCCTATTGCTTCTAGAGGTTTTTGACTCACATCTTACATACAGACCTGTCGCTTTTCTTGCTTAGAGAGGGGTCTCAACAGAATTGCCTCTCATTTTCCTTTCCCCTGCATGCAGACTGGACACTTCACTCAAATGCAGCAGTGGCCAGTGTCCCGCTACAGGATCATCTATGCCAGATGTAGTGTTAAGGTTCATGCTTTTCTGATCAGCTGTCTGGGGCACGGGGTTGCAGAACTGGGGAAGGCTTGAGACAGGAGTGCTGCTAGAAAGTATGCAGCCTGACAGACGTGCTTCTCTTAAGCCCTTGCCCCTTCTAGCACGTGATTCAAGAAGGTACTGAAATCCAAGTGATTTTCAACTAGTTTTTAAAAGTTTTTCTGGCCATTGCTCTGCTCCTGTTGTGGTCAGAACTATAGGAACTGAAGTGGACGCCAGGGTACTGAGCTGGAGTGGTGGTGTCACCAGAGATGCCAAAAGCTGTAGCTTATCTTGGGAGGTCAAGAAAAGTTAGGATCAACTAGGAAACTGTATGGAGAAGCATCGTTGTTTTTCAGACCACAACTGCCAAAATCCCTTGAAGATCTGTATCTTTTTACTGCCTTTGTATCAAGCTTTTGGTGATTTCTGACATCTGTACATGGTCAGGCAAGTGATAGCAGTCTATATCTTCAATTATTACAGCACCTTTCTCAGTGCACGATATCCACAGTAGGTTTTCAATGACATATTACTGTGTAAGTACAAAAGGAAGTACATCTTATTTTTGAAGTAGTTACTTCTTTGAGAAAAAAGGCAAGGAGAGATGTGTAAATTGTACCAGTACGTTAGGCTTAATGAGCCATTTGATGGGGTATGTTTGTGGACAGTGGCGAGGAATCAAAGTCATTGGCTGAAACTCCTGTGTAGAAACAAACAAAACCAACAAAAAACAACACACACACAAAACAAAACAAACAAACAAAAAAGGAAAATGGGAAGGGAGCTCTGACTTCAGTGTCTCTGTCTCTGCTCCTGAGTTACAGTTTGGCCTCAGCTGGTTGTCCTGCCTGTGGATCATTTCCTCTGGGCAGCCAGGCTTTTCTCATCTGTCTTGATAAGGAAATCCTCAGAGCAATGGACTTCCTGGTGCTGGGTTTGTACAGTGCCTCTGATGTGGGGACCTGGTGTCAGCTGAGGTCTCCTAGACCCAGTGTGCAGAGCCAGCCCTGTGGGCACAGGCACCACTTCCCAGCCCGTCTGGGCCCCAGCAGGCCCAAGGCAGTGGTGGCGCAGGGATGACACTCCTACTTCTTCTGTAGGTGTCGATGAACGATGCCAGAGTAACAGATGATGCTGATTTCCTTACATCCTTGCTTAGAGGGGCCATGCTCAAATTTTGTGAGCAAAGCTCACGTTTATCTTTGGCTTAAGCTCTAGGAAATGTGAAGATAAATGTGTATTGTATGTATGGAAAAGGCAGGGCTCTGAAGTGGCTCTTGTGGTTGAAAGAATACCACCAGCAAAACACTGTGCAGTCCAATACTGCACCCACCTTCCTGTTTCTCATCTCTAACTGTGGGCAAATCATTACTCGTCTCTGGCCTCAGCATCCCCATCTGTTGTTGAGGATAGTTGAACTCTGCTTTAACGTGACAGTTAATGTGCAAATGCTTTGAGATGCATGCATCAGAAAGGCTGCCATGTGATTTCTACTCAAGTCATTGCACGTGCTATTTTCCCTTTAAATATAAGAGATGCCTAGTGTATCACAATTTTTTGTGGCCAAACCTTTTCTATAGCTAGGAGAAGCAAGACAGTGAATGCCATCTTTTACACAGAACAAAAGGAATAAAAGATGGACAACAACATGTTATGACCAGGAACTCTAGCTGCACCCATTCAAATCTATTGATTGAAAGGGGAGCAAGATCAGAGCACTTATGCTTTTATTAATGATACTGACAGTTTAGTATGAGTGGAGAATGGCTTGTAATTAGGTTTGCAGCCATTATTGATTATTGTCATTTTCAATATCGATTATCTTACCACTTGGAAAAAAAATAATACTGAGACGCCTTGGCAATGTGGAGCAGGGCCTCTTGGCCTGCCTTGCTGCTGTTGCCGTGAAGATTAAGCTGCGGTTCATGATCAAATGAAGTCCTGTCAGCCATGTGGGTTGGGCTTTTAGTTTAATGATGCTGGCCGCGCTCTCCTCCTCCCGCCTGGGATCTTAGTTCATTGGCTGCCGTTCAAGGAAGGATACACCCATTGCTTTTCTGAACTGCTTTCCAATATAAATTTCTGAAGGTGATGGGGGCTAAATCCTTACATCTTAGATGGAGAGCCAAGATTAATGGTAGTTATTTGTTAGCTGATAACCTCTGAAAAGAAAACATATTTGTCACCCACCCCTGCAATCAATGTTGTATAAAGCCACGCATATAATGACTTGAAACAAATGAGAATATCCATGATACGAGCTAACAGAACTGAGGTACAAAATACACAGAACTCCTTTGAAAGTCTCTGTGATCCGTTCTATGCCTCAAATAGTTGCCATCAGTCTATAAGAACAGACACTACACTAACTTTAAACAGCTCCAAAGCTGCTAGATTTCAAAGGCCAGCAGTGCTGACCACTCAACTTATCTGTAAGATCGAGGTTATATAAAAATAGATTCTGGAGCAAAGGAAAGGTGAGCTTTAAAAATAGCATCAGCACCCGAGTCGCTCTTTGATTGTGGTGACGTGGCTCGTAAAGGAATTTTGTGGATGGCTGTTTCAAAGGAGAAGAAAACCTGTGTGGTTCAGGTCTGCTGAGGTCACTGTGCCTCTATCAGCACCCTGGGAGAGCAAAGCTGCCTGTAGCAGGGGCTTTGGATTGCAGCGACGTTTAGAGGGCATTCCAGTGACTGGGCAGTATCATTCATTTGTCTCCTGCATTGAAAACAAAACAATAGGATTTCTAGAGAATAAAAAAATTCCTCAAATGCCTGGGATTTCTTCCGAGCCTCTTGCAGCAAAGGCATTTTGCTGAAGTAGTGCCGAGTATTGAATTTATGCCTAATGGAAGTTTCTTTGAATCCAAGAAGATTAAGTGTTTCCAGTGAATAACGAGGGAGACAAAAGTATGCTATTTTTTCCCCTTGGTCAACTTCTGCTAGATCTTAAGGTTTTGTTTTTTCCACCATTTCTGTTTTGATTAGTATGGAACATCTCATTCCACAGTGGATTTTTTTTTTTTTTTTTTTGAAGAACAAAGACCCCCTTTGACCTGGATTTGGATGCATCTGTGACAGCCTACTTCACTGGCTGCCAGCTGAGCATAGTGCATTTAATTGATGAAATAATAATGATGAACCGTGCCTGAACTTGCTTTGACGACCACTTGAAGCAGAAGCCGTAGTAAATCAGGCCAGTGCAGCAGCACCCCAGTGGTCACAGTCCATCCTCAGGCTTGGTATGTGGAAGACATCATCTAAGAGCTGTGCTCAGGGTCCTGAGCATGTCCCCACAGGCTTGCTTCATTCCCATCTAAGAACTCACCACTCCTTCCTTTAATTAAAAGCTAAGGGAAAAGAATCTGCAACTCTTTTTTTTTTTTTTTTGGTAAGAATAACATTTTTATGCACCCTCTTAACTGCCCACTGCATTAAGCTGATTAAAGCAGAGAGCTTTCCCTTTCTAAACTGTCTTAATGTAGAGAGAGACTAGGGTAGAACTGCTAAGTAGATACAATGGCAAGGCAATATATCTGCCTTAGTAAGAGTTCTTTAGTGTGATTACTGCTGCATGTTCCCTCATGCAGCCCAAGCCTGCATATCATTAGCTTCCAAACCAGGACTTTTGCTGATAACTGACGCTTTTAAAAACTGCAGTTTTTAAATGAGGAAAATATAAAAGTCTCGGCAAAGTTTGTATCAAGACTCAGCCTTTTTATGTGCATTCCTAAAGATCAACGGAACATACCAATGGTTTGTTGTTGTAGTGCTGTAATGAGGGGAATAGATTTGGAGGGGGTTTTGTATGGCTTAATTAACATTACCCATTGGTTTAATGTTGTGAAATAGGACTTTATGAAGATAAATACTTTGTCTATAAAGCCCCCCTAGGTGTCCTTTGCCTTGAAAATAGGGCTTTTGTTTTCAGGACCAGGGTGGAAAGAATAAGTACAGGATGTAGAAGGAGAAAAGATTTTCTTAGTCCTTTGTTAGAATTTCAGGCTTTTTTTTTTTTTTCTCCCCTCTTCTTCCCTTGGTGCTCTGACTTGCCAAAATATATCAGTTAACTGCAGCAAAGAGATCAAAGCAGTTCTTGCTTTGCAAAAAAAGGAATATTTATGCTCAAATATTGTCTTTTAGTGCATGCCATACTGAAAGTTTTTTTTTAAAAGTACTACAATGTCTCATTTTTTTCCTTTTGAGAAAGAAATTTAATCCCACATTCTGATGGTAATTGAATGAGTTAATGAAATTCAAGAAAGAATTTATTTATTTTATTTTTTTCAACATGAGACACTTGATAAAGGAATTGCATGGGGTAAGACAACTATGTACATGTATTGCTAATAATTATCACTGTTAGGTGTGCAGTTTATTCCAAACAGGCTGGTAGTGGAAGAAATTGAGCAGATATACTGAAGCCCTTGATACTTCATTGTGATGGTCAACTGCTGCAGAGTTTTTTGTAGAATGTAAGGAATTTTGCAAGCAATGTGAGATGTGGTATTCCAGGAGAAGAGGATCACTTAGAAGCCCATTTGACTAGTTTAGGACTGTATTGGGCTAGATAATCTCAATAGACTTTACAAATTCTATTCCATAGTATATTATTTTTCCTTAGTCATCCGATATCAAAGTTATCTTCTGAATGTCAAGGAAATATTATGACCAGGTTGAGAGAGAACTACCTTGCTGTGGATTTCAGTTTTGTAATGTTTTAGTGTTAACTGGTGTTACCTTCCATTCTAATCAGAATATGTGCCTGTTGACCTGCAGCCTGGGTGCTTTAAGTCCTCTGTTCACAAGTGCTTATGGAAAATACTGTCTAATGAGTAGAGTACAGAGGTGGGAACCAGGATTCTTGGGTTCTTCTTTGCAGCCTTGTGGCTTTTTCACTGTCGGCATTGTCTGATTCCCAGTGAAGGCATTCCCATCATCCCCACCAAGAAGTTGCATACAGCTTTGGCTGCATCATTCAGTTTATTGGTGTTTTTAAAAGAGGGACCCCAAGTGTTGAGAGCACTAATTTATCTTTGTGAGAGATCAAAAATATGAAAAAGAAGCAGTTCCCTGGAACAGTGTATTGTAGTTCTTACTGTATTTCTGCATTTTAATATCTCTCAAAACCATAAGCCATTGCTCTATGCAGTAGGTGTCTTGGTTAAGGCACACAGGCCCTCACATTGATGACTTTGAAGTTGTTGACTGTGCTACAAATATGGTCAAGCTGTTGGTGTGCTCTCTGGGATGCTGTGGCAAATAAAAATCCAGCTGCATTCTTGTGGATAGCTTTGAGATCTCGAAAGTCCAGAAGTTACAATGTCATTTGTCAAAGCTCAGTGCAGATCTTTCGGAAAATCTTCAGCAGCATCAGCATCATTGTGGGTAGATATTACTAATTTTTTTTCAAAGTAAACAAGTGTTGAGAGTTAAGACTTTGCCTTTTTTCTTATATCTCAATCCTAACTAATCTGGAACTGAAATGTCACTAACTGCCAGGATTGACATTTCTTGACAAGGCTTTAGTGGCATGTTCCAGTGTCCAGCAGCATTATGACAACCTGTCTATAACTGGAAACTGATCTGTCAGTGCTTAAACTGAGTGAAATAAAAGCAACCAGCAGGAAGAGTGAATATTATTGACTTAAAATTGACTTCTTATTGGCCTTGTTATCCTAGGTAGTGTATTAGGATGAATGAGGCATTCCCCACCCCTACACAGCTTTCAGCTAATGGCATTTGATTTGAAAAATGTAATTGTATAATACAAATAAATACTTGCATTACTCTGCTATTTTTAGTTTGCCACAGATGCTGTAAAAACGCCGACAGCATCCTGCTAGGGTTTAAGTTCCATTTGGCACTAGGTCTCACCCTTTGCACAAACCCTCCAGCCTGTGCAACCTGCCTGCCAGGGCAGCCCTTATCAGAGTACCTTGCTTATTTATTATTCCCCACTCAGCACTGTGATTCTCAAAGAACACAGAATGAAGCCAAAGGATTTTTGAGATCCTGCCTCAAGTCTGGCTGATTTTCTGTGAAGCTAAGGAATTGTGAGGAGAAATGTCAGTCACTTTGGCACTCCAATTCTCCCTTGCTTTCAGGCTGTGGTGCAAGTTCAAGCAGCCCTCAGGCCACTCACTGGCCCAGCTGGAAATTGAAAAGGGCACAGTATAAAGACTATAAAAATGGCCAGACTCTGCCTTGCTGAGTGTAGGTATGAGCTGAAACTGTACTGAAGTGCATTTTTCAAGGTGCAGAATAAGTTAATATTTGCTGGATGAAAATATTACAGGATTGATAATACTTCCCATGTTTTCAGGTCAGACCAGTCCAAAAGAGAAGTCCCAGGTTAAAAAGAAAAAAGGGGAGAGAAAACTGAGTTTGGAAGGGAAGGGCTGGCAGAGCTTTGCCAATGGAGTTAGCATGGAGCTAAGCTTTAGCTCCTACAAAAAAGACCAGATAGATATGAAGGAGATAGGGAAGCAGAGGCAACAAGATAGCAGGGTGACCAGCAAGGTATAAGCACCCAGCTCACTAGAGAGGCTACCTGATGCTAAAGAAGGTTCACTTCTGATGTTCTGACAGTATGAAATTATCTGCCTGACAACCTTAAAATGCCAGTTTTTGAGTTTTCTATTTAGTGTTCATGCTATGTTGTTGAATAATGGAGATTTCCGGAGAGCAACAACATCTCTAAACCCCTTCCATGGTACCCGAAGGGATTCCTCCTCCCTTCCCTTCATATTAAACAAGGATGTACCTTTCCAGTGTACAAACAGGCTATTAAAAATGTACCTCCTGTCTTAAAATGCCAGTGGGATGGCAAAAGTACAGCAAAGCAGATAGAAAAGTTTAGTCAGATTGAGATAACACAGGAGAAGGAAGAAGGAAAAAAATAAAAATAAAATAAAAGCTCCTGCTAAAATTGTACCTTAAATGTGAAGAAATGGTGCTTATATGAAGTGACAAGGAGCTAGTTAATGGGATCCATATCCACAAGTTACAATAATGCAGTTTTTAAATTGAGTTTTTGTGGCAGACCGGCTGAATAAAATTGCTAAGCTGTGCTTCAGTTGTGTAGTAAGTGGTGCATGTGGTGTGAAAGACAAGCTGCAGCGTGATAACAGACTATCTCTTCCATGCACAGAGAGTTCTGTATTCTGATCAACTCAACAGCATGCACTGGTAAATATTGGTCCAAGCTACTTGGCCATTAGAATTTATTGTGTTGGTTAATCACATGGAGTTTAGTCACTCTTTCTGTCTGAATTTACTGGTTTACTTTCAGAGACACTCCTGTGCAATTATTACCCTCTGTCCTATTGGCATGAGATGCAGGATTACTGGGTAGGCCAACGAGATATAATGGCATGTGTGAGAGATTGGGGCGGGTGAGAGTGGAATCAGCTTTTGCTTCTCTCTGGGTTTTCAGAGTCAATTCCAGAAGTGAGCGCCTCTAATCTGAGTTTTTGGCAGGACTAGAAGTAGAACAAATTCCACCATGGTTCATTGATCACCTGAAATTCATTAGGAGAAGTTTTGGCTCAAGTTTATCAGTGGTGGGGTAGCTCCCCCATGTCTTTCTCCCCCCACCTCCTTGTTCCGTGTCAAACTCCTATAGTTCACAGATGTCAACAAGACCTTCATGTTTGGGTTTTTTGTTTGCTTGTTTGTTTTTTGTTTTTAGTGTAAGGTCTACTGCTTGCTGAAGTGAAATACTGGCAAATATCACATTTACTTCAGATAGGTGCCTAGCAAGTATCCTTCCTATCCTGGGCTGATGTGAGTGCAGAGATCCTGTTACTGCAATTCCAGGAATCTTTTGGAGAGACAGTTTTAGTTGTCTCACTATGTTTTGTGATTCTGGGATGTTGACAGATGGGGATTAGGATGAGATGAAACACATTTTTACTTCTTGCGATTTAACCCAGGCTTCAAACCCAGTCTGATGCCCTGTTTTGGAACGCTGAGACTCTTTGAGCATTACGTTGCTGGCAGCCCTCATGGTTTTGTCATAGGTCTTGTAGCAGTGAATGTTTTTTGGATTAAGGCTCACCTTTTGTCAGCAAATGTTAAACTTTCATTATAAAAAAAAGAAAAGTTTTAGCTCATCTGGTGGTGAAGAGAAGCTTGAAAACTCAATTCATTTACAGGAGCCCACCTGAGTTATTTTGCTCACATTTTGCAGTTTTCAAGCTCATTTCTGTTCTTGGGGGGGGGGGGGAACAGGCTTAAGTCTTGAGTTTTCAAGTGTTTAGAACTGCCTGTATGCTTTTTACATACCACTCCAACATTGCAGTTCCAGGTTTTTATGTATACGATAGCTTTTCACTGTCATTGAAATCAGAAGGAGCACAAGCACCCAGATAACTTTTCAATTCTGATCTCGAGCTTCATACCAACTTGTACCTTACAGTCCAGGTTATTATTTCTTTGAAAGCAGTATAGGGGTCAAATTCTTTTGGAAGGAATCAAAGATTCTAAAATCCCTGAAAGAACTTAGAATTATCTATGTTGTCTATTCTGCAGGCTTCCCTGCAGAAGTAAGGTTGCAAGAAGACATAAGCTAAAGCTCTTTATTTTTGAGTTGCAGTCAGAGCCACAGCAATTTACTGGATCCAGCTTGCTGTTTTTGCCTGTGATGTTTGGAGAAATAAACTCCTTTTAAGATGCAATTTCGAGAGTACTCTTGGTAGGCAAACATATCTGCAATCATTCTGGCTCTGGAAATGCTAGGAAATATTGGAGATTCAAGGTTAGGCATTCTTTCTGGTGCCAGTCAAATGGGAACTTAGTGTCAGAGTTGAGCATGTGCCTGCCAAGTTGGTATCTTTTGTTCTGGAGATAGTAACTTGAAATAGTATTGGCATTTAGATTTTTCATTCTTCACTTCTTACTTCACTTCTTCACTTCTCACTTCTCAAAAACAAAAACAACCTTAAGAACTTAACGGTGACTTACAAGGTCAAATCAAAAGTCCGTTTAGCCCACTGTGGCATGTCTGATAGTGGAATGGCCCATAACAGGTACAAGGGAGGGGTTTTAGAGCAGGTCAGGCAACCTCCCACAATTTGTAGATCAGGGACTTCCCAAGCCAGAGGTGGTCTTTTTCTAACATCTCTGTAATGGTCCTTAGAAATGTCTTTATTGAAAATTCAAGTAATCATTTGTCTACTTGGACTTGAAATAATTTTGGAGGCATATTTATATTGAAGGCCAGGGGCCCGTTGGATAATCCAGAATGTACTTCTGAGCGTGAATCACCACAGGCAGCATATCTAGCTGTGCTCAGAAACATGAACCTGTATCAACTGCCTTCATTTTAGTATTACACTTGAGGGGAGAAAGTGAGATGAAGAAATTAACCCCCATATAGCAAATTAATGAAACAAAAGCAGTGGACTGTGGACTTACAGCCAAATTTTCCAAAGCACGTGATGCCTGAAGCTCTCACTGGAAGATAATAGTTGGATTTTCTAAGCAGCTCAGTGCCCAATATGTGAAGCCCTTTTGAAAACCTGCCTTAGATGCTCAGTGACAGGTTTCTGAAGGGTTGCTCTTTAGGTTTCCAGCGTAAGGAGCCCCAGCAGACATTCATAAGCCATTTCTAGTGCTGTTAGGCTCTTCAAATGAGCCCCAAACTGCTGTGGTGACAGGGGTGGAGTTGGCGGCTGGCAGTGTGGAAGCAAAACAAGTTGAAGGGCTTGAGAGCTGATGAAGTGAACCTGTGCATGACTGATCCACACAGGACACAGCCACTCCCTGGGTGAGCACGTTGTTGCTGCTGCTGCTGCTTTCCCAGCCCTCATGTTTTTCCCAACAAAGGGCAGGCCATTTCTGTGTGGAAGCCTGTGCTTTTCCTCACAGTGTGCCTTTCCTTGTTATTTGTGGCTAGAAGTTTGGAAGAGCTGGCTGATAAATTATAGTACGCTATCCTTAAAGCACTCTGAGTCTTGGCCAACTATTTTTCCAGCTCCTACACTTCTGTGCACCATTCATGGAGTGGCTGAGGCATTTGTGTGCCAGCGGGACTCTTTGGAAAGCATGGGGACATCTTGGAGCAGTTTGAGGTGACAGAACTGCGCCTGAGATACAGAGAATATAAACATTCAAACAATCTGTAGGCCAGCACAAGGCCAGACAGCAAACGTATGTGTGGTAAATGTAGAGGAAACCTTTGCTAAATCATCACTTGACCTAAAAATCCCTGGAGTAGTGCTTCCATCCAGCCACACAGGTGTCATGCACCTCCTCCTGCCTCTTCCCATGGCCGTGATCAGATGGATGAAGGAGTGGGAGAGGGTTTTGCTCGGTCACCTGAGGGTATCAGTGAGCGCTGCTGAGTAGGGTTGGTGCACTGTAATTTACTGCTACCGGAGATCAGCAGCAAATTACTATCCCTTGGAGCAAAGGGGAGGCAGAGATTTGATTCTCTTCCCATGCTGAGGAGGCAGAGTTATCCATGGTGCTTGGGGCAAAGATACAATCTGGCTCTCCATTGTTTGTATGGGATCATTAACACACGAATAAACGTACTCAACGCACCCACTATTTATAGGGACTTACAATCAGAGTTTAGATAAATAAAAATTGATCTCTAAGCAGAAAGAAGGCTCTTTGGCTATGGGCACAATTTTTTTTTTTTTACAAACCTACAAATATGAAATTATTCAACTCATTAATTGACTGTGCAGCTATATGAGAATGAGCATATGGCTACAAAAATATTTTTCTTCCTTCTTTTGCTGCACCGCCCCTCCCAGTGATAATCAGTCTGTGTTTAGACCTGGAAATTCAATGCACCATAAAAACTATTAGAATTTCCTGGCCTTGTGAAGCATAAAAATCTTTGTAGTATCAAGCTCATTATTCTGCTATATCAATTTAATAAAGATTAGGAATACTTTTGCTCAGGTTCAAAAATGTAAAGAAATAATTTTCTAAATGAAAACCAGAAAAGTTTTTTGTTTGGTACAAATGCTTATGACAGGACCAACCAATTGAAGTGTTTGTGATGAAAAACAGGGCAAAATTTCAGAGATATTTCTGTGAAATCTGCTTGTTTTTCAAGCAGATCTTTACACATTAACAGAAAGCAAAGTATGATAACTGTGCACTCAGTAATGACATACACAACACATGGAATTCCAAACAAGTATATGCAAACACATGATTAGCAAAGCAGATTGTTACCCAAATTAATCCCCAAGCAGATTTTTAACTAAGTCACTTACAGGAAACAAAAGCACATTTCCTGGAACTTTCTTTATCAGCTGTGTAATTGCACAGGTTGCAATGTTGTTTTAGGGCTGAACTGTTTCTTGCTTTGCAGGCAGATAGAAGGGACACCTTTTTATGAGCTGACATCTCGGTTTGGGAAGCCTTGCCTGTGAGTGGCTGCTGTGAGCACAGGATTTCTCACTTCAAGCCAGTGGGGAGCAAGGGATGTGCAGAAACCCCTTGTGTGTGAGTTCATGCAGCTGAGCCTGTGTGCTGCTAGTATTCATAGTGCAGAAGGGACCCTGTTCAAGGCTATGTTGGAAAAACTCAGCTGCATTTTTCCGCAGGCTGAAATTCCCAGGGGCCAGGACGTGGTAGAGGCCATCCTCAGGCATCCCCCTTATAAAGCTGCCTTGGTCCCAAAGCACAGATGAGCTTCTGTAGCTTTTCAAGGGGGAGAGAAGGGCTGAAGTCTTTGTGCTGATGTGCTGATGCTCTGTACCAGCTTCCAGCTGGTGCTTGCCAGCCTCCCCCTCTCCTGCAAGTACTTCCTCACTCACCCTGCAGGGAGTCACTTGAATACAGGTTTTTATAAAAGCAAATACTCTTTTGAGGTATGGGGGGATTAAGGCAGACTTGGCCAACTGTCCTCTCTCAGTAAGAGAGGGGATAAGAGAAAGTTTAATGCTCAGCCTGGTTGTGCCTTTTCTTTCTGTTTTCTGACCTTTAAGCAAGAACTAAATTGTTCACGGCAGAGATGATGAGGTTTCCTGTATTGCAGTAATTGATGATACGTGGAGAGGCTCCATTTTTCAGAGGGAAAGGGTTTCAGCATTAAGTCTGTCTCATCAGGGAACTGAAGTGCATATTTTGGTTCACACAAATAGTGCTAACAAAAAGCAAAAAGCTGTTGCATGTTCATTAAAAGGGAGCAAAACCACTGCTGCTTGTTTTCTCCTCTGGAAACCTGTGTAAACGATCTGTCTTCGGTTGATGAACTCTTAAGTGGTCAAAAGGTCAGTAATGAATGTCACCAAAATGTTTCTCCTTGGACTCCTCCTGCTTGTGTAAGGGCTTTTATGTAAGTAAGCCACCGAGGTCAAAAGAGTAGGAATTAACCCTGGTTGCCCTGGACTGTCGTTGGTAAGTCAGGTTCTTCTGAATCCAAATGTTCAGTGCCACCAGCTAGTCGGTGGGCGCTCTTAGAAGAACAAATGTAGGTGCTGTCATGATTAGCATACTAGGTCTCTGGAGACTCACAAGAGCACCCGTAAGCCTCTTCACGGATAGTGAGCCCCCAGAGCAAAAAACAGAGAAAGAACATGCCCTTGGTGTTCAAAAACCACACTAAGAGTGACACACGACTTAAAACTGCATGGACATTTTGCCTAATGAAGGAACCCCATTTCTTCTGAAGTCTCATAAAAAGTGATAAATACCAATATTTCTGTCATTAAATGATATCATAACTGGAGCTAAATCGCCACCTGCAATGAGTAAATTAAATATTGACTATTTCATTGACTGTTAGATTTAATTTGAAGCAATCATGCAGGAGCTATAATGGTGCAGAAGATGAGTGACTATTTAATCTTGGCTGTCATCCCTGTTAAGTGTTGAATAATGAGAAAAATATGCACTTGACAGAGTAAGGGAGTTGACTTCATCTTGGGTTTCTGTGTCAGGACTTCCACTTCATAAATTTGTTACAAAGCTGTTAGGAACAGTTGTTGCAGCACTCACCTCCCTCTTAACATGGCAGGATTTGGTAACCTCAGGTCTCTGTCTATGAGAGATCCAACTCGGTTCTGTTTCCAGCAGAATTGTTTGTATGAGCTAGCAGAGGGAATCGGTGCTTTTTCAAGAGCCCGTGCTCTGCCACAGAGTACAGCTGTGCCCAGGGGCCACATACAGCTCTCATTAACCACATTGCCCTCTGCAAGCTTATCTTAGAAAGTAATATGGCCTGCTGTGTTTTGCCTGGGATAGTGTTATGCAACTCAGACACACAGAAGTGTCTTCTCCTCTTTATCCTTTTCACTTACTACTTTGCCAACTCTATTAAAATGCACACCTCCTTAGCAGGAGCTTTGCTGTTTCTCGGGGGGCTGCTCTCTCACTTAAAAAGAAAAAAGCCTGGTTCCCATGGAGTGCTGAGCACTCTCATTTTCCATTGAAATCAGTGGCATTTCAGGTGCTCAGCACCATTTTGTATCCAAACAAGTCAAGCACAGCACCACTGCTAGTGGTATTTTCCAGTTTTTGCTCTGCCAGAGTTGTTGGGTTTCTAAGGGAGAGAAAAGGGTGTTCTATACAAAGAAAGGGAAGTTGATCTTATCCCATACTTAAAACGCAGAGATGAGATAGAAATTAAATCTTTATTTTCAGTTGAACTTATTTTAAAAAATCTTCTAATCCTTCTCATTTGAATAGATACTTCCAGAGTGTGGAACAAAGGTTCTTGTTTGCACAATGTTGACATTTTTCTCTCTTGCATTCACATTTCTTCATGAAACAGAGGGTCTCTCAGGAGTGCGTTCAAACCTAGTAACTCTGCAGGTGAATGCCACCATTACTATGTATGATGAAGTAGTCTGCTCTAAGATGATTAAATTTAAGAAGCAGCTGCCATGTACAGGCAAGCATAGAAAAAACTATTGAAACGGTTCTCTTTGCCTTTAATGCCTTCTGGGTTTTCAACTTTGCTATGTTATTGCTTATTTAATTGTTTTCTCCTGAAAGTAAGGTCTTCAGCTCTAGGTGGGCAACTCCTGACCTCTCTTGCCACGCATCTGTAGCATCCCAGTCTTCAGCTACACAGAAAAGATTGGGATGAATTTAATCCAGTAAATGAGGTCTCTTTGCTAAACAACCTATGATCTGACTTTGAATGTAATTACAGGTAGTCTGTGTTGCCGTATACCATCTAGAGGCTTTTAAGGCTAAGCTATTAGGTCTCTAGGTTTTTTTGCAATGTGCTCACGATCTGTGAGAAATGACAGCAAAAATGAAGGGCAGCTCACTCTTGCGAGGACAGTGACACTGATATTCCTTGGAATCGGCGTTGTGTTAATCTGGGCAGCTGCCGCTAGACCTAGTTCCTAGGTTTAGTTCTGGTTTGTTATTTGAAAAAGAGTAGCAGCAGGCCCAGACTTCCCATTCCTGTTCCTAGATGCAGAAAAGTAAGCTGGCATGAAAAGTTGTCTGCTTTGCTGTTTTGAGGGGAGGAGCAGTTGTGTGCTGAGAGAGGTAGAGCAAATCTTGTGTTGAGTTTTGTAGTATGACTGTGGCTGCTCCCACCTGCCACCCAGGGATTTGCAAGAAACACTGAGATTCCTTCAGCCTTGCTGCAGCATGGCAGGCCTGATCCAGGTCATACTTGTGCAGTCTATTGATGGCAGATAGCTAGCTAGCTGACTGCACCAACACATTCTCCTGTGGCTGGACCTGCTGGAACAAGCACAAGGTGGCTGTTGCAATCAAAGCAGCTGCCTTGACCTTGTGCTCGTCTGTTCTCCTGCACATGATATATCCCAGGTAGTGAGTCCTGGTTTGCAGATGACCTGAAGCTGTTTCACATAAGGCCTTGTCCAGGTGGGTCTGGCAGTGTGAAGGCACATTGGTCCAGAATCTGTATCTGGACCTTAGTTTCCAAGTTTGTGCTCCCAGTACCAGTGAGTCTGGTCTTTGGGGGTGGCTCTTTGTAAGACTCTGGCCCCACTGTGCTCTAGGGTCAGTCCTTCATGTAACCACACATCCTGGGCAATGAATTCAGCTGAATTGTGCTTGGTTAAGGCAATATTAAGGAGCTCAAATTTGGGCCAAATATCTGCTGGGACAGCCCTCTGCATCCTCTTTGAATTTAAATTTGTGCTTTAAGTGGTGGAGGATTTACAGGCATGCTGCTAGCTGGAACTGTGAACTATTTTACATTATCTCCTTTTGTCAATTAAACTAATATGTTCACCCTGGAGGTCCCATGCTATAAAGTTTTGCATGTTCCATTGAACGCACAGAAGAGTGTATGAACCCCATCCTAGTGTGTCAGCAAAGGTGCTAAATGAAGTTTGTACTTCTGCAAGGTACTTGCCTTGCCTGGCTTCACTTGCCCAGGTATGTTATGAAATAAGGAATGTGGATAGAAGATCTTCAAATAACTGTCATACCTGCGGTGTGCTGTCTGTGAAGATGCTCCTGGCAAATGTTTAATAAGGCTTGAGGGGAAAAAAGTAAAAAGCCACTAGATAATTTGCTAATCAAATGAATTATGTTTGCAAAGGTAAGTATTAGTGATGACAGCTAAAATTTAAATGGAACTTATTGATGACTGCAGGAATGAAATAGAAAGACAGAAAGCTTGCAAGTGTAACACATAAATAATTATTTCATGTGTCCAGGGCAAGATGGATCAGACTTTTTCTTTTTTTGCTCCCAAGCATTCAGCAGTTCTAAGTGAATCTTCTGCATGTTGGGCATTTTTTGAGTTTGATTTCAACAGCACAGTTTAGATTTCTTTTTAAGATGATAATCAAAGTAACATAGGGAAAATAGTAACTTGAAAACTGAGTGGCTGCAAAACGAATATGCTAACCATACCTGTGATAATCTAGAATGTGCCTTCCTTTCCTAGAGCAGGTAATACCTATTAAACAATTTAATGCAATTTTAAAGCAGCCATTCTGTGATTTAATGATGCCTGGGAATTAAAAGATCTACCATTACAGCAATGCAGCTACTGGCTGACAAGAAATAAAGTGTGACCCTGCCAACTATTTGTTTCCAGTGTAAGTAAAGACTGTGCAGGGCCTGATTTGGAGCAGCAAATTGAACAGCTGCAGATTTCTGCAAATTGGTACTAGAGGTTTTTTTTTTATTGGTCCATTCTTGATCTTGGATAAAAAATTTCCCAGTTTAGTAGAAGCTAGATTGGGCCTTCTGCTTGAGGCAGTTCGTATATATATGCTGATGGTTACATGTTAGCTAAAAAGTTGTGCTCTTTGGAGACAATTTCATCTGAAGTTCATTTACTACCTAGTGACTCATGATAGACAAGTAATGGACAGAACAAATGTATGTAGTACATGACTACTATGTCTTTCCCTTTTCTCTTTCCCTTTTCTCTTTCCTGTATGTCCTTCACAATTTTTCCCATATGTACTTCACAATTTAATCCCAATTGTTTGTGGCATAATTTTAGGATTGTAAGTGACTGCAGTATCACAATGTTCTGCTGTACTGATGAGTCTCTCAACATCCAGTGATTTTGTCTGGATAAACATATGTAATTTTTTTAAAGTTTCATTTGATCATGGTTCTTCAGTTAAGGCAACTTAATTATGTTTTTTCATATGTCTTCAATACAGGACTCAAAGCCACCACTCAGTTCCAATTTAAGATAGAATTTGAGGGCTAAATGTAGACTGATAGTAGATTGGATTGGGTGTTGGTCTCCTGCATTGGGTGAATTTCATGGTTTCCTCACTTAGCTAAAATCCCTTTGAACTGCTTGAGAATTTGTTAAGAGTGTAAATTGAGAAGGAAATAACACTACCAAGGACAGTGGGAAATTAGTTCAGTGAAAGATTTACTCAATAATTGGGTAAAGATTTCAGAATTTTGTCCTTTGTCTTGCCCAGAAAAGGGCTTCTGTATAGGAAAAGTATCAACAAACAAAATTACTCGTCAGTGAGAACAGTCTTCTCTGGATTACATTGCTCTAAATTGTTCAGTAATTCCCAGAGGGAAAACGTACTCCATTTGAGAAACATTCCCTCCAGAAAACATTCAGGGTTTTTAATTGCATTAAATGAAATACACTGTGGCGGGATTATATTTCGAGACAGCTGATTAATTAATAAATTAGATCGGCTAAAAGGAAATGAAAGTGAATGTGAAAAAAAGCATTAAAAATGGGAACTTATCATACAATTAGAACACAATGAAATACATTTACTGTCTTAATTTGCATAAAGTGAGAATGGTGAGTTTTGTCATTAGCCTGAAATATATGGATTGCTGAAAGTGATAGCAAACAGTTCAATACTTGAGTGGAACTGATTTTAAATGACCACAACTGAGGAACAGGAGAATGTCTGGCAGTATGTGAGAACCTCTATACAGAATGTTCCAGTGGACAGTTCAGGCAAAACTCCAGATCATGCTCTTCTGTGAGAAAAGACTTCTTTTTCTTTCAGCTAGGATTACAGGACAAGGCATTTAAATCTCTGAATATTGTCTTTGAGACTGAATATCTTTCTAAAAGTCATCTTGCTTCTCACTGTTCCCCATACCTTATAAAACCACCTACCATGCTAAGCCCTGAACATTCTGGGGCTTTAGCAGAAAGTGCTGTTTCCAGCTTCTAGTTGTTTTCAACCTGAACGCTTTTCGAGAGTATGGTTTCCAGAGGAGCTGTAGATTGCTGGGGCAGCCAGTGGACCATGAATTTGGGCCACTTGTCTGGGAATTGGAGCTAGAACCCAAACAGAAATTATTGAGCAGATACAGAAATTCCTCAGTGGGACTTGATGCCTGCTCGAAGGGAAAAAGATAAGACTGAACAATCCCTGCCAACCTTGACATCTTTGAACCATAGACCCTTTTCTGTCTTGCAAATTCTTAGAACTGTGACTTTGCAGGAGAGACGAGATTTTGTTTCCAGCAGTAGGATGGACAGCTGCATATTTAGGAGGAGCTCTGGTATGGTACAACTGGCAACCAAGAGGCACTGTAGGACCAAATACACAAAACAATCTGTAAGAAGCTAGAAACTCTAGCTGTTTTTGTTTGTTTGTTTGTTTGTTTGTTTTAAAGCTGAACACACAAAGCCGACAAATGAAAGACTTCATATTGGTGTCCTTCCTTTAAACAGCTCTTTTAGAAATCCTGCCTTTATGGCTGTTAGAGAATGAAGAAACAGCATTTAGTCTTCAGAGTAAAGGTAGAACTGTCTCTCAGTCCTTTCCAAACATGATAAAGCTAGCATATAATACGATGCTCCTTAAGAATGATGCTTTGTGTGAAATGCTGAAAATGCCAAGGATTATCAAATTCCGCAGAAAGCATCCTATCGAGGAAAAACACTGATATATTCCCAGGAGACCTATTTAAAGAGATTAATATTCCAACTCCTTTCAGACATTCCCAGCAGGAAGTAAAAACTTTAGACCTAAGCAGGTTTTAAGATTTAAACTGTGGCAGTGGAAGCTGTTTTAAGGAAACATGCTTATCTGTAAACAGATGAAAGAGAGGACAGACTGGCTTTGGAGTCTTGGAGCTCTGCAATAAGACATTAAATAAACCAAGATCTTATTTTAAAATGGTGAACCACATCCTGAGCCGGTGTAAATTATGTAATTCCTTTTGAGTGAGTGGAATTATGCTGATTAACATCATCTGAAGACTTGTCTTCCTGTTTCTCAGAGTGAATAGATTTTTTTTAAAGTCTGTAATAATTCTTTACATTTTGATAATTGGCCAGATATGAATCTCAGACAATGAATGTGTGTTTATTCAAAATCATGAGTAAAGCTACTAGTGTCAAGAAAGAAAACATAAAGCAGGTTCACCAAAGAGAGAAAGAAAAACTAGATAATTACAATATTTGTTGTTGTTGTTGTTGTCAGTCTTCTTTTCTTGACAGCAGACTGTTGGAATCAGAGACACCGATACGGTTACTTTAGATAAATCTTCATTTTAATATCCTCACACAGGGTATTTTGTTCAACGTGGTTGAACACTGCAAACATATATATATTTTTTTAATAATTTCTGCACATTAATTTTTTTACTGAAATGCTTTAATTTTACAAGCTGGTCCAAACCCAGAAAATATTCATTGGTAACAGCAACGTTGAAAACTTTCTAAACAGTTTTCAGGCTAGAAAGACTACCTGTTGTGTTGGATGCCTGGATTAGAAATAATATCAGTTTCACCAGAGTAGCCTCTAAAGATGCTCCACATGAGATCTCAACTCCAGAAGCTATAGAAAGGCAGTTGGTAGTAAGACAGGTTGCACTGATGTTACTACTTTGGGGTGGTCTCTCTCCAAGCCAGAGCTGGAAGTAGTGCTCTCTGTGAAATGGTTAGGATTGTGTGAACTCACCTCAGCCTCCTGGATATAAAGTCCAAAAGTTTTGCTTCAACTAATGATGAAAACTGGGTTTGATCTAAGCCTGGACACTGTATTGACCCAATCAGGGGAACCCCTGTGTACCCCGTATTCAAAAACTCTGCTGAGGGCATGGTAGTCCTGGATGAGGACAAACAACAAAGTGTTTGACTGCTAAAGCTGGAGTTGCTAGACCATACTTAGATTGAAAGAATTCCTCACCACTATTTAGATGAAGACAACAAAAGGCTGGGGAAAGAGGGTTGCATCATCCTCATTTTACACATGGGAAAGTGAAGCAGAGAGGTGTTTACCTTAGCTTTCAAAAAAATGGTCGCACTTAATCCAGATTTCCAGTCAGAGCCCTGCCCACCAGACCTTTAATTAAGATAGAGTTTTGGCCTGAATTTGAATCATTATTCTCTGATCACATGAGCTAGGCAACCATAAAGTTGGTATTTTATCTCTGTCATAGTGAGAATGAAATGATAGTCAGAGATCTCAAAACTGATGGACTTTTGAAGCATAGAAGGTGTTTCCGTATATGTGAGCTAGCAGTGAGCAGACAATGCAACTGAATCTTGAGGTTCAGATCAAAATCTCAAACACAGTTCCTATCATGAAATGTTGTTTTCCTCTGTTTTGGGAGAGATATGTGCTGTTATGGTGAAATGTCAGGAGCATAAAACTCTAAAATCTCATGTACTGAATAGTTCTCATGACAAATGATGCCTCAGGGTAGAAATGCAAATAAAGAGATACTTGAAGTACAGTTGCTTGTGGATTAGATATTCAGGACCTGCTTCTCAGCTCTGTTACGCTGGAGCAAGCTGATATGACACACAATTAAAATCAATACAATTGTGCAGGCATAGAACTGGTCTGTATGGAGTGGAGAATCAGTGCCTTGATTTCTTAGGAGGGCAGCCACTTGCCAAGGTGAGTCCATGTGTCATAAAACACTGATGATTTTAAAACAGGTACCCACTGAAGCACCTGTACAGCTTCTTTCATTCCAGTTGACTTTAATGGGGAATGAGAGTGCTCAGAATACTATGGCAGGAGGCCTAATCTGTGCCTGTCTGCAGGTCTTACTTATGTCTGGCTTATGCTTAAGGGCCTGATACTGCTGTCCCTATGTGCATTCCAAGAGGCATCAGTGCAACAGCTATCATGTGAAAGGGTGCAGGATCAGCCCACATCTCCTTCATTCTCCAGCTGCTAATTTTTAAAATACGCCAGAGGAAAAATAATGTGACTAATTAATTATGCTTTTTTTCCTTGCAGCTCTTTAAATGTAAGGTCAGATTTCTAATGATGTGAATTTCCATTGAGAATTACTCATGAAAAACCCAACCAAACATTTTTGCTCCATACAAGAAATTCCTCTTAGAAGAAACATTAGAAACAATTAAAACATTTTGAAAGTTAATAAAGAGCACTCTGAAGTGGGAAAAGGAAAGCCATGCTCATCTATTGAAGTGTTCAGATGTAACTGTTCTTATAGTGTCTTCAAGGGAGTCTTTTAATATTAATGTAGTTGATTGGAATTTTGCATGATTGGAATTGAATGGAATTTTGCACAAATTCATTCTGGGAAGGTTGTTCATCGAGATTTGTGTCTTTTACTTCCCTTCTGGCATTTTATCCTTTTCTACCTTGAGGATGGATTTTCAAGCTGAGCAGCCCTAGAAGGAAGGAAGCAAAGGGGAAGGGGAAGTGTAAGGGAAAAAAATCCAGGCTGCAGGTTGCATTGCTGCTGCAGCAGACCCTCCAGTGGCAAGATTGGTTTGCTGCCTGGCCATTTCTTCACTAGAACAATGGCCGTCTGCATTGCTGAGGAGATGCCTTCTTGTCCCCCTCATCTTCCTCGTGGCTGTGCATACATATGTGTATGTGTAAGTGTGTAAGGGAGTTTTCACCCCCTTTCCACTCCCTCCTGAAGGGTAATTGGAGAAAGAGTCAGAGAAAGGAACAGCTGGCAGGTTATACAAATGGTTTCAGGGAGGGCTCACCCAGGGGGATGTATATATCCTTGCTCACAAAATGGCAGCCTGCAAAGAGATTTACCAAACACATTCTGGCAGATGGACTTCTGCTCCCAATTACCAAAGACAGATGCAACTCTAAACAACAAATCCACAAACACTTGTCGTTAAGGAACTGCACTTCAGTCATAATCAAACAAAAAAGTCCTTAAAATGTCTACATCTTCATGTCCCTCATGCAGATGGAACTCTGAATTTCATGTATGTTGCATTGTACTTTTTAAAAAACAATTGCAATTAATGGTGCAAAATGTCACCTCTTCCTCCAGCAGGGAGTTTTAACTGGGTTCTTTAAACATTCATTTGGAACATGGCTTTGCATCTGATTCAGAAGAGGTTCTTCTGTAGTACTACAAACTGAAACTCTTGCTGAACTTTAACTGTGAAACATCTTAGAGGCAGTCAAGAACTGTCTGTGCTACATTTTCATGCCCCTGGCTCTAACCGTGGTGTCAGGGGAGTGATTTATGGCTCAAATAGGTAAGGCTTTTGGCTCTAGGCACGTTGAATGTGCATTGCATGTGCAGTCATACCAGACTTCTTTGTGTATCCACCAGCTCTTTCTGATAATTTGACTCAGCAAGAGCAGTCCTACTTGTTTACAGCTAATCACATCTTAAGCTTACAGTTAAGCTGTGTAGCAGTCAGTACCTTATAATACGAAAACAGTATTTCTTTCACTTATTGCTAATGTTGGCACCTGTGTTTCAGTCTGCTGCGTAGTTAGGGTCCCTTTGTTATTGTTTTCTTCTTTTTAACCAAAGTTGACATTTTTCCACCCATTCAGTAGCTATCAGGACATTTGTAATCACACCCAAGAGAGCCAGTGGCTGTGCCAGACTACCTGCGAAACTCAAAGCGGAGTTGGTTTAAGGAAGTTCTCATTTATTGCCGCAAGGAAAGCGTTCATTTTGCAAAGGAAAATATCTGTCTTTAATCCTATATTTGGAAAGCCTTAGATTAGGTCTGAAATTTGGAGAAAGGGTGTTTTTTTATTTGAAGCGAATTACATATTCTGTGTACTAACTGCCGCAAAAAGAAGTGGAAAAAGTCCCAAGTGCGTTAAAGTTACCATGGCAATCATCTAGAAGTTTCTGTGACTGGTGTCTCAGGTATGGATTGTAGACTGGCCTGCTAGGCAAGCAGAATGAGAATGAAGAACCATAAACCAACTACAGTATCTTTTTTCTGATGAGGACATTGCCTTTTGGGTAGGAGCCTTTCAAACACTTTCAGCTACCAATCCTGGAACAAAGTGTTCACATAGAAGTGAGAGTTCCTCTAAGATCCTCTTAAAAGTTCTTCCTTTGTCTTTCACATCATTTTGCTTCTTCCTTGTTCTCGGTGGCACAGTATCTGTGTTGTAGCTCCCTGACTCATCCTCAAGTTTTTCAGATTGTTTCAGTTGCTTTGAGGGCTGTTTGGACCAAGGTTTACTTTTGTGTGCTAGACCCAAGATGTCCTACTTGACTAGCCCCTCAAGAGCTGGGGATTAATTCTTGTCCTCAGTCAAGTGAGAAAACAGTTGCAGAAACAGCAGCAGTATTTGGTTGTTAAATACAAGTCACTGGAATATTCTGCCTATCTGGAAACAGTCTTGGTCATCACATAAGAATGCGATGTCAGAAATTACGTTTGAGCTTCCTTGGTTTGACAACATACAGAGCATGTGTCGTGTGTTGCTGAATTCCACAGGCCAAATGCAATTTTTTTGTTCATAGATCAAAATCTAGGTGGCCACCAATTTTTTTCTGTTATGATAAAGAGAGGGAAGCCAGAGGAGTAAATAATCGTGGTACTTACCATTGATACTGCAGTTCCTTTCATCTTCAAAGTGCTTTGTAAACATTAAGTAATTAATCAGATTCTGAACAGATCCTGGAAAGGCAGTGAGACAGCCAGGTATGGTGAGCATTTGAGACACACATCAGTGACAAAGTCTGCAGCTACTGGGATTAGTGCTGGGAGGTGTGCAGGGTGGAGGGGAACGGGCCCAGGACCTGCCTTGCACTGGGAGGAATCTTGTGAATGATATAATGTCTGTGTGGGGGCAGGGGAGAGACTGATGGACAGGACAGGAGGAATGTCATGACTGATATGAACAGCTGTTCATCTCTAAGACCTTCTTAGAGCTCATCAAGAAATCCTTGCATTTTCTAAATGCAGTGATCAAAAAAAGAACCTGCAAGAGATTCAAGCATCCTGAGCAAGGAACAAGACCTGTGTATATCTATGAACCTAAAAGGCATAAGATACTGCATGTACTACCATGCATGCCCAGAAGTCTTGTCTGCCCCTCTCCCCAGGACATATAGCCACAGTCTAATCTCTCCATGAAAAGACCCATCTGTCCAGGCTGTTCAAGTGACATTTGCACTTCAATGGCCCGTGATCATCACTGTTCAGTGGCTTCCTCTATATTACGAAGAAAGAGGGACAAAATTAGTTTTTGTGCATTTATTTCCAGTTGCCTAGTGTGAAGTGATTTTAAGGCCTGTGGAACATGAAGCAGCATTTCACAGAAATGTCTTCTTTCTCTCGGATGGCATCATGATTACATCCCTGCTACCAAAAGAGAACAGAAGGGATTTCTAATCTTGCAATTTCTGATATCCTGCAAACCAAAAAGCATTTGACCTCTCTTCAAACTCAGGTCACTGTTAGTTAGGGGACTGCCCTTGTGGTGGGAAACTTAAGTTCTGCCTTTTGCCTTGGAATTTGCGCTGTAAGTATCTGAATATTGTTCAGTTTACCTACCTCTTCAACCACTACTCAGATGCCTTTAGCTGGTTGTTGACAATTCGGATAGAAAGGGAATCATCTCACTCTTTTCTCATCACAGCATTAACTACTCTGTAGGTTTTATATTTAAAACAAAGGACTAATTTCTTAGCATGTCTGTTGAAATAAATAGGCATTCAATTCTTCAGGCATAAGTATATCCAAAACTTAAAATTAAGGGAAAAAAGTAAAGTTACAAATGAAAAGTGAAAGATTTTTTTTTTTCATCTGTGTTGCAATGTAAGTAAAAATTAGCAACAATCACAATAGCCCCAAGATGTCTAAATATATTTACATTTAACCTTTTCACACTATGGCTGTAATGTAACAACATCTGACTTTTAATTACTAATGACATGTAAGCTGCCTTGAGGAAAAGTATCATGTAAACAAAACATTGTTTGTTAGCTTTATTCTGGCACATGTGCTGTTCATTAACAAATTAAGTTAAAACTTTAACTAATTCTGTCTTTAGTTCCTGGGAGCAATAATACTGACAATTAATGATACATTTTACAGTTTGCGCTTGTCTCTGTAGCCTGGCCTACACACAAATAGTACTGGTTGAAATAAATTGGTTTCTAAATCAATTTAATAAAATCATTGCAACCCCCTTGTGCGGACATTCTTAAAACTGAATTAAGCTAACATGATAGTAGCCATTCTTAAACCAATTTATGTGTCCTCGCTTGGGAGCTGCTCCAATTTAAATAAATTGATTTAGAAACCGATTTAGTTAAATCGGTGTAATTTCTGTGTGTGTGGATCAGACCTTAGATTCATCACAAATTACTCAGAGTATCATTTTATCCAATCAGAATGCATTATAGAATGTTCATGGTTGTGAGAATAAACCAGAATCAGAGGCAAGAATTGGAGGTGAGAAGTTTCTATGAGATGCTTGGTCAAAAGACAATAAAGAGTTCACTTCCAGGTCTAAATTTGTGTATCAGTGGAGCTGCACTGATTTATCCAGGTTGAGGACCTAGCAAGGTGTCCTGGAAAGCACCAAATATTGTTAAATGGTGATAATGTGATTCTGTTCTCTGATAGTATGCCTGACTTTGTGTGAATCAGACCTTGCACCCTTAGTTTGTCATGCCTACAGATGGGTCTGTCCTGTCTGAGGCTGCAAAGGACAAGTACAAGAGATCTGTGTTACTTGTGCTTGATTTTTGAGGTGCTTATGCCAAAGTATCCTGAAGGGGAAGTGAGTCCTCTTAGATCTTCAGAAATTCAGGATTCAAATAAAATCTCATTATGCAAGCAGTCTGGCAGCAATGTTTTACGTCAGCAACCAAGGCAGAGCAGGGTCGGACATCTATTGTTGGGTAGCCATCACTCAAAAGTAGAAATTATACCATGGACCATGAAAGCCTCTGTTCCAAGCCTAAATATGATAGGAAGATTAGTACCTTGCCAGACGCTTCATGGCATTCTCTCTCTTGTTTGTAGATTAAGAGATGTATGGATCCATGTTTTCTTTGAAAAGAAAAAATATGAATCTACATGCCAGTAGTCTGAAATAAAAGCCAGGAATATTTTCCTCATAAAAATTATATAATTAGTGCAATAGAAGTAGTAACTTATTTCTGTCACTTAGGAAAACAATTGAAAAATAACTGTGATTTTTACTGATTTAATCAAGGAGCATGTGTTTAGTTTTACCACAAATGGACCTGACTGCACTAGGATGATCAATATTTATGAGTACAGTCATTCAGACCAAGGGAAGTTCTCAACGGCAGTCAGGAATTTTTTTATTTAAAAAAGAGCATACTGATCTGAAATAGTGTATTTGTTAGACCTGTATTTGCTAAAGCCCTTGTCCTTTGAGAATGTATAGAAAATTCTACCTGTTGTTGATACTGTAGTTGAGCTCTACCCCACTTTCAGTATATTAGGTCCTTGGTTTATTGTGGTATTTGAACAAGGCTTACTATGGACAAAACCCCCTAGTTTTGCAGCACCGCTTTGAGGCCAGTGCATTATGGTCCTGATGGACTTGCCTAGAAGTAGAAATCTTTAAGAACTGAGCTATGACTTGCTCTCCTATTACCACTCATTGGAGACCACAAGAGTCAAGAGTGGGACTCCTAATTTCCTACAGTGGTCCGGACAACACAACTAACAGTAAAGTACTTCTCTTTTTTACATTAGAAACAAAAAACCAAAGAGGCACTGAGAGTTGCTGGCAACATTATGCTCTTTGGCAGGAGAATTTGGAGATATATAGATCCTGTTATGAGTTTGTCTTCAAAAGCATCTTGTCATCACAATTTTTTTTCCATGGAGGTGAAGTATTTATTTCATTAAAAGGGTGGACCATTAATAAGTTTATTATCTTTAGGTCTTGCAGAGGTTTACTTTTGTCTCTTAATTGAAACAGGGTTCTTTTTTTCTCTAGCAGGAAGAAAGTCTTTCTTTTTATGAAAGAACTGATTTAGCATAAAATGTATTTAGTGTCAGGGCTTAATAGAATGAGTAAATCATCATCTAATACAATAATATAGGCTAGTTAGAAAAAATGTCAGAACATGAAGTAAGCATTGGTACAGTGAAATCCCAGCAGCACATCTAACATGAAAAGCTGACTAATAAAATTCCTAGTTTGGCTAATAATTTTTCAAAGCATTAATACTGCAGCTACTGTGTGGAATCTTCCACCTTCAGCACCACGAATTATTGTGACTCTGAAAACACACTGTAAATAAGTTATAAATGTGCGTTCACAAGGATCTTTATGTTTCCTTTCATTACAATGAAAAACTTCACATAATTAAGAACCTGACTTCTACTGCCAAGGAGGAGTAATGGTTAAAGGTGGATATGAAAAACGATGCTGAGTGTGTAAACATGGAAACATACTTGGAGATAAATCTTACTTCCAAATCTATCCCTGTCAGCTACCATCTGAATTCATATTGCACAGAGAGGGTATATAGAATGCTGCATCCATCTCCCTGAAAAGTGGGGAATATAATGTACAAGCAAACCCAAACCTCATTAGCTATTATAATTTCTTCTGAAGGTAGGTAGTTTTCAGTGTCTTAGTAAAGTGCATTAACTGTTAGGCTTTTTAAATGCCTCATAATAAAAGTGCCAGCTGCCGACAAACTAGCCGTCTCTCCTCCTCCTCCCACTGCACGCTGGTTTTATGGTTGCTAACGCAATTTTTATTAGATATTCTGATTTAACTAGCACAAATTTAAGTGTGTAAGTTTTGAAAATCTGACTATGAGAGACAAAGAAGGCTGTGTGCTCTGCTATGTCTTTCATTAGGAACGTGAAAAAGTGAGTGTAGCCATGGAGGCTCTCACAGGCATTCAGGGCAATGTAGTTACACTTTTTATGTAGCAAGGAGCAAGCAGGAAAAGCATCTTTAAAATTACATAAGATGTTTTACCTTTTTATTTTATGTTTTTTAATGACTGTGTGAGTACTATCCCAGCCATAATTTTGAACATCTAAAGTAAAAGATCTTACACTGGAATTGCTTTGTTTATTGCTATTAAAGGCAATAGATTTACGTGACCTTATATTAGCTGAAGAAACACTCTCCTTTTCCAACCTCGTTTGTGTTTCCAGTGATGTTAATAGGACCTGTGTTGTTATGCATGCAAATGAGAACGCGACTGTTGTAATTCACACACTTGTATCTCTAACTAGAGTCCAAAGTCAGCTCTGATTTGAAATGTCTGGAAAAGGCATTTGAGTGAATTTAAGTTGCTTTCTTCTGATCCTTTCTTTAGTTAAGATGCACTGGTACATTGGCAGAATTTACCCTACCTGAGATTTAAAGGGTTTTGTTATTCCCAGATGAGAATGGATGATTAAAACAGTCTTGTGTAATGTCCTCAGTTTGGTAATGTTTTTTACTGGATATGGGTTTTCCAGATTCATTTTCTATAGTGTATTTTTGATAAATTAACTTCTCAGCAGAGTCTTGTCTCAGTTCCTGCTCTTGTCACCAGCTCTTGCTACTTAGGATGGAAAAGACGTCCATGGCTACACAGTGCCAAGTGTCTTTAGTTCTGCTTGATCTCAGTAGTTATTCAGGATTCAGGACATATTTAGGAGTGTCTAGGAAATACACCTCACCCTATAGATTATCTCTGTTGATAATTGTAAACCTAGTTATCTGTCTCCTCTATGGAAGTAATAATCACAATAATATCTGGGTATTTTGTAAAGGATGAGGTGTGATGCAGTTTATCAGTGTTTGAGAAATTCTTTGGGATCGCAGGAAGAAACTGGCTTCGCTAGGACTCACTTTGTTACTGGTACTTTATTGTGGCTGGTGCTTCTGCTTTCTCATGAAAAAGGTTATAACTAGATCAATGGTTTTCAGCATGACCTGAGGGGTCTGGGAGAGGTAACAAAAGGCTCAGAAGGTCTGAGGAAGCCAATCATATTATTGCTATGCTTAAATCTATTGTCCTGATATTAACACACGCACAAGAAAATGTTAGGAGTGCACAAACAGGAAAAGCTCTGTTGCTTTGCATTAAGGTTTTAAGACCATGTAGTGGTATTACAAGCATTGTTTGTTAAACTGGGCACTTTTATACAAAGGGCTTCTTTACTCCTCTCTGTCTGTGATCAAAGTGGTCTTAAAACCCTTGTAAAGGAGTTTTACATTGCACTTCAAGCCTCTTTTCCTTAACAGAACAAAGTCCATGAGAATTCAGTCCAAAGCGGCCAGCGTGAGTTTCGGGAGCTGCCTGTGAGCCAGGTGGCTCAGTCTTTGGGGAGATTTCTTTAGGATGAGAGAGAGGAATTCTCCGAGCTAATGTAAGTGGCACCTGGGTAAGCAATAGACTTCGCAACAGACTTTACTGCACAGAGCCCTGCTGCTTTACTGCCAGCCTTATTGCCTCCAGTCATGTCCCACTGGGTTTCTGTGTGCCTGGGCCCTCGGCACAGTCAGAACAAAGAGTGATCTAAGTGGGAAAGGAAGGGAGTAAGAGGAATATATCAGGGGAAGACAATGCAGTGCAAATGTTGAACAGTGGCATCCATGTGACTCCAAAATAACAATTGGTGAGCAACAAACAAAAATCCACCTAGCATAATAGGCAATCAAAGTGCCGGTGAAAATCAAGCTCATTTGGAAGATGATTTGTTAGTGTTATTTGTGAAGAATGATGCGAAACTGCTGTGTACTTCTTTCTTTGCGTTCTTTGTGCTCCTTTTGTTTGCATGAGCTGGAATATGTTATATTATACGTCTGTGATAATGTTAGATCTCACAGGCAGAGGAAAGAAATGAGATATGGGACAGGAGGGACACCAGTAGATTTTATTATTATTATTGGTTAGAAAATAAGAAAGATGGAGTTTGAACATATTCAGTATTTTTAATCAAGATTTTTGAAGCGTAAATATTCTCCCTCTGTTATTCCCTTACAGATGGGAATAGTAAAGTGGTTTAAACCTCGAAAGCATGTGTAAGTAATCTTGAAGTAAAAATCACTACAGGATACTGCTTTTAGAAAACAAACCCAGTAAAACTAGGAAATCAAGGTCAACCCAAATAATACCTAAAGCTTTATTTAGTTATGGAGATGTGCAATTAAAGCAAGCCGAAACAACCTTACCTTATCCCTCCCATGGTGTCATTCAGAAATTATATATTAAAGGATGTGTAAAAACAAATGAAATTACACAGTGTCTGGCATTTGTCCCCAGTTTTTCCTCCTCCTCTGATATCACCAGAGATCAGTTTTACAGTCTTCTGGACTGAGCTTTCTGTCTTGGGTTGTTGATTACAAGATGAGTTTGTAAAACCAGCCACTCGCTGGCATCCTTGGTTAGTCTAAGAATGAGGCCTCAGGACTGACGCGTATAAAGCTGCTTCAGTGATTGAATATGCAGTTCCAGTATTCAAAATCACTTCAGCGGGGTCAGGAAAGGGGAATAGAAATGTTTTGATCCAGTGTCTCCTGTCCCCAGAGGTGACTGGTTCACCTTGAGTGCTACAGGTGGAGGGTGAAAGTGGCAGCGTTGTTCCTACCAGCCAACTGTAAAGCAGAGGGGCCACATGAGCTGATAGTTCCTTCCCTGTTAAAGCAGGCCTGTTATCAAGGGGATCTCTTGTTGATGATAGAGGATTTGGCCAGTTCCTTTCCACAAAATCTCTTTATTTTCTTCTTTGAAGGATGATCTCATTGTAACATGTCCTCTCAAAGCTGACTTTGATCAGTGCTGTGTACAGTCAGGTTCATGGACGTAGGCTGAGAATCTGTTACACCTGCCACTCAGTGCAGTGTTCTGACCTTAATAATTTTGGCACTCCACATGCACAACCCAGCATCTACAAATGAAACTTTTTTTCTCTTGGCAGGCTGTACAGTACTCATCTGAACTGTAATTTTCTGCTGCTCCTCTTCCCTACTGCAGAGTTTTTTTAGCTTTATAGATTTAAAACTAGTCATGGTGTAGCTTATTTCGAAGGGATGCTGAGATGCAATGAAAGAAGCTTGCCAAGGTAAAAAACAACAAAATGACCTGGCCTGTTTGTTTTAGGAAGAGCATTAACAATTCACTAAGATAAATTCAGCCATGGATTGACTGTGTAATAACATTAATATTCCCCCTGCAGTTATACTTTATTGATTTGTACCGGAATTATATTGCCTTTCCCTTACTGCATTTTCATAGTTGGATTGATACCATGAGGCTTTATTGTCACAAATTCAAAATTACCTTTTGCTTTCTCTTCCACATCACTTCATTGTATGTTGGGTTTGAGAGTACCTAAAAGGTGGTATGTGTGTCTCCTGGGTGGTATGCAGACCACATCAGCGAAGTCTGGCAAAGAGCAGGGAGCTCAAAGACAGGGAGTTTGAAGCCCTGATTCAGTGGCCGTAGTTGTCCCTACTGCTGCTTGTCTGAGGCCCTCTGGCCCTGGCCCATGTGATACCACTTATGCCAGAGATGTTTTTTGCCGCAGGAGGATCTGGCTGGTTATGCCTGGGTCAGTTATCTTTGCTCCTTGACTTCTTTCTTCCTGGCATATGTTGTATTTATTTTTGTGGCACTCTAGTTCCTATGTTTAATCCAAATTTGTCAGTGATCTCCACCTTTATCTCCTCCTCTGCTTGCTTCAGCTCACATTCTTTGTGATGTGATCAGAAAATCTCAGTATTTTCTGATGTCTGCCTATGTTAAGCCCACATTAGCTTTCAGTTGTCCCCCATTACTAGAAAGCCCCAAATTTAAAATTAAAATGTACTATCATCCTACTCAGACCTACTGTTATCCTCCTTTTTCATTATTCTAGTTTATTAACATTTGAAGGCCTGAGAAGAATGCAGCCAGACAATAGAGGACCTTGTAATGTGATGACTCAGATGCAGACACAGCAGGCAGAGCTTCAGAAGATTAGAAATGGTAATACTTGTAATTAGAAATTCTGCAGTCAAGTAATGTTAGTTAGGAACTCGCAAGCAGAATTTAAGTACTCAGATTAATCTATATGGTGTGAAAATAATTATGTCAAGCCAAGTGTTTCACCATCAGGCTATCTCTGGGATCAGTCCCTTGGATCGATCTTCATTGTGAATTCTAGTGATGCAGACACAGAGTGCAAGGCATTAGTGAGTAGGGTGTGCCATTAAATACAGTGCATAACTGTTCTCTCCTGCAATTGTAAGCGAAACAGAACTTCCCAGTTCTGGGTTTATGGAGGTGCATTTACATACTCAGCCCATCCTTGTAAACCGTGCTCAAAATGCTGCAGCATTGAAAAGCACTGAGCTGGGCAAAGTTTTCGGTAGGTACAGATGAATACCCATTTTTTTGCTAGCTGATTGGTAAATACCATTTCCATTAGACAAATATGTCTTAATTTTCTCCAGTGCTGAGCGCATATGTTTCCTATTTGTGTCTCCGGGAGAGTTGTGGGCATTGAACACCTTGCTTACAATTTTCCTCTCAGGGAATTTGTCATCGTATAAAGCAGTAAACATTGATTTTGTAAGGATCACAAAAGCATTCACCTTTTAACTAGCACTGGAAATATACAGGTGTGGGCAGAATAATTAATACTTCCAATTTTTTTCCCTGGTTTGGTTCTCTTTCAGCTCTTGGATGTTACATAGAAAGTCAGGGATCCCCATGCCTGGGTATGGCTTGTTCTCTGTGTTTTGTGGGTTTTTTTCTGTTTGTTTTGGTTTGGTTTTTTGTTTGTTTTGGTTTTGGTTTTGTTTGTTTTTTCTTATTGACTTGTACTCGCAGTTTCTGTTTTTGCCAGTGTGACTTTGCTCTTCAACATGTGCATACTCTATGTATTTCTCATGCTAGTTTTCTGAGGTCCAGCTTTTACACTGGCTTTCTTTTTTTCTGGGAAGATTATAGACAACCCTCTAACAAACCCCTTCAGTCACTCCCCTGCAGATACTATACGGCCAAGTTGATTTTCTAAGTCCTCAGCCAACCCAGCACCTTAACTGAAACCACTTGAGGTGGAGCCATCAAGATATATCAGCCATTTATTTTCTGCAGGCTGGAAGATGCATGAAAAAGTGTTGTCAGCACAGGACGGGCTCTGTATACACTGAGACACTCAGTGACACAGCAATCTCATGACGTATACCAGAGCTCCACATAGGCAGCCTCCTGCATCGTCATGCTCACCAAATGCTTCTGTATGTTTTAGCAGTTAGAAATCAGGGGCTTCTTAAGTTACGGCAATTAAAAAGGCTGCTGCACAAGATCACTTCAAAAAACTGTCTTTTCTAGAACATGGGAAACTAGGAACATCAGTTCAGAAACTGAGCTGGAAAAGGTGGTGGATTTATTTTAATGAGCATTAAAAAGTGTCAGTCATTTAAATGCAGCTGTAGAATCAGTCTTTCAGTGGCTACGTTAAACAAATGTCTGTGGGGGAATGTCTAGATACACTTGAGTGCATTTGTGCCTCCCTCAGAGCAGGGGTGCAGAAATAGCTGCCTAAGGTCTCTGGGACCCAACATTTTCTGTGTTTCTGTTTCTTTATTTGCGTAAATAATATATCTTGATCTGAAAACTCTACTGGAATATATCCAGAATACCAGGTTATATCATTGTTTCACTTCCACTGTAGATCATTATATTTTAATACTGTAATTGACATAATTAGAAATATCGATTCGATTTCAAATGAAGCAATTTAACTGTAAATGTGCCAAGAGGCCAAAAAATAATCAATCTACTGTTGCTTTTCTTGCATGAATGAATCTTGATCCAGAGTCAGCAGGGTTTTCTTTCATTCTTTGGTTTGGATCAGTTGCCACTGATTTAGTATTGCTCCTGAGTCATGTATTTTTTGTATTCCTTGGTGTCAAAGAGTTGATAAAAGGTATAAAATGAGTGTGTTAAAATAATCTCTGATAGTATCATTAGAGGGACACAGCGCACTTAAAATGTGAAACACTACTCAGTTTTAGTGCATGCTTCTCCAGTGGGAGGTCGTATGATAAAATTTAAAATAGTGTGAGTATAATCTGGGTCCTGGAGAGTGCAACAGAATGACATTCTGCATAAGAAGAGAAAATTACAAGTTATGTTAATTGTTGTCTAAATAAGGGAGAAAAGCGAAGTATTTATATTACATAATTTGTAAAAAAAATACTGTGTTTGACTAGATGCACGTGTTTCTGAAACAAGGGCTATGAAAAAACATTAATAAGGCACAAAGAAAATCTTGTTGCTCTCCAGAGTGGAAAGAACAGATTTGAGTCTACAATTGAAAAAAACATAAATAAAATCTACAAGCAACCTTTTAATCAGCATATAGATTATCAAATTATCTTTTTGTATCTCTAGCACATCAGTGTGATACTTTTTCTCATAAAGCTTTAGGAAGTTCCTGGATGGCGTTTCTATGTAGTACTTGAAAAGAATGTGCTACGCTAAGTATCCCTGGAGAAAATGCCCAGTCAGTTCATTGTGGTGGAGGAAAAATAGTGGAGGTTCTTTCAGTAAAACTAAAACTGTAAAAGTAATCTTTAACTATATTTAGCATAGTAAGATTTTTTTTTCTTGGTACATTTTAACTAAAGGTCTGAAGCTGATTTTCAGTTTACTACACAGTTCCAGTAAAACGTGCTGTTCTTCCTAAAAATACGGACATAGAGGAGAACAGAATGTTTAGTACCACTTAGCCAGGAGTTGGCTGTGTTCATAACTCCTGCCACAAATGTCTTTCTGCGAATGCTGTTTGAAGCTGGTTACATAGTTGGATTCATGGCTCAAGAAAGGTTCAATGTGGGCTATTAAACAAGCTTGTGCTTTTTCACGAGGTTAGGCTTAAAATAGGGGATGGACACTGAAGAAGAAAGGCAAAGAGTGGAGGAGTGCTAGAAGGCTTGGTTTGTGTGTCACTGTCATTGTGGCACCGTGTCTTCTTTTGTGATGCTATTGTGTATGAACTTGGCATTTTTCTTGGTATGACATTTGGAGGCTGCTTTCTCCCCTCCCCTCTCCTCTCACTAGTTCTATATAGATATATGGCCAAGGAGAGATTTAAAAGGCCAGAGACAGATTCTGTTATTCTTTAAAATCAATCACTTTTGTTAAGTTACACTGACAGTAGTATCCGAAGGAAGATTGAGAAGTATAATGACATATTGCATTGCATATTTTTATGGCTGTTGTTTCCTGGATTGGAATGTTCTTAAAATACAAATACACAGTCCATTTTCAAAACACTGTATAAAATCTGAGTCAGAAATAACACATACGTTGGGCACTTTAGAAAAGTGGTAGTTTGACAAAAAGTCAAGAGTTTGTTCCTCTGTGGGATTTTTTGTGATTCTCTGGAGGAATGATGCTACAGAAATAGGAAACTATTCTTTCAGGAGTCTCACTAGTTTACTCCACAGATCCAGACATCTTACATCTAGAAGATTAAACTAAGAAAAAAAAAAATCATTGTATTTGAAGACCAAGTTTTTTGGTTTCTTTCTTTATCCTTTCATATGAATAATCTTTAAGATGCTTGAATAAGAAAGTAATATCAGAAAATCGGCCAAAGACAAACTAGGAAGATATTTATTGAGGAGCTGGTGCAGTTATTACCTAATTGGTGAAATGATGCTTAACATGTCAGGCTCTATTGTACAATTTGCTTATAAAAAAGAAGACTACAAAGTACTGAAAATAATAAAAAAGCAATCCCTATCCTAGTACACATCAGTTAAGTGGTTGATTTTAGCATATACATGCATATATATACATACATACACATAAATATATGTATACCTACGTATACATGTTCTCATCTATATGTGTGTGTATTTATCTCCTTGATTTCATTAGCTGATGCCTGTTAGAGTATTTCAGCTTGTTTACACTTGTTTTAGTTAGCATGTAAATTTAAATTGCCACAGCTAACAGGAATAGTCACGTGTGTAGATGAGTATTTTGTTTCCAATGGCAATACTATGAGAAATGTAATGCAGTCTTTTTCACACTTTCCCTTGAATTTCTATTATTTCACTTTCTGAAAGTAATTTTACCTCACAGGTATGTACTGATGTTTCTTTTAGAAATGTGTCAAGAGAAAATCTGTGTGTTGCATATGCCTATGTAAGATGAGCATGTCAGACACTGCTAAGTTGTCACTTCTTAGCGTGCCTGTTAATAATTACATTACCTAAAACCAGGGGAAATTGATAATATTTAATGACTAGGCAACAGTGTAGGGATAATAAGCATTTGCTGTTTCATGTATTACTCTCTATGCATTTTAGTAGTAGTCCAAATTTAATACAAACATATTTATTCACTTTTTAATGGAGTAAAGACTGACCCTGAAGCGTTATAATTTTAACCACGCCGGCGCAGAATATCAGAGCCCTGTCTAATAACAATCACGTTTATCAGTCCATGGGAGAATAAAAGCAGATGTAGCTGGTGAAGGTTCTCATCTGATTGCAGTTATTGATGAAATTCTGACTTCAGCAGAAGCAGGGCAGGGTCCTACAGCAGGATATAAGACATAACTAGTGCTTTAATTGATTACAACCTCCCAATTCAGCACAAGTCAAACATTTCAGTCTTCCCTGAGCTTGATTTAATTTGTTTAAATGTCGTGTGCTGAAATGGTGGGGGCTGTTGGTTTCTTGACAATCTCGTTGGCATTTGATCAAAGTTAAATGTTGCTTGCACTTACCATGAAAAAAAAAAATGGAGAAAAAATTGAGTATTCAAAGGTAGAACTCGTGCAGGAAATGTTACCATTTACTGCGTAGTTATGAAAGCCCCCCCCACCTCCACTGTGTCACTTAACCCCAATTTAGATGAGGAAGAGATTTGACACCTGCCAGCTCTATAGTACTGAAAGGACATTCAGTTTATTTCTGCTCAGAAGACTGTGTGCACAGCCCACTATGTTTTTTACTTCAGTTTCTTTCAGAAACAGAAGAAATGCCAATATAGTAAGAGAAAAAACAGTGACCCCGGTCAGCCTGCAGAAGATGCAGGATTGGCTTCAAAACTTTTCCCAGCTTACAATTACTTTCACACTCTTAATTCAGACAGCACATGTTTGGAGAATGGTTCTCTCTCCTGCCAGACTCTTTTGCTGGGTTTTTGTTTGTTTTTGGGTTTTGTTTTTGTTTGTTTGGTTGGTTTGTTTTGTTTTCAGTTCTGCTTCCTGGGGTTAGGCTGAAAGCAACACAGTAACCAACGAGATAAAATATAGATAACCCATCATTTGAGTGAAAAAGAAAGATTTTTCAAAAGAAGTTAAATTAATTAGAAGACAAAGGTCTTCCTTAAAAGAAAATAATTAATTGATTTTTTTTTTCTGATTGACCATAATGAGAAATAAGCCTTTCTGAAAATTGCAGCAGTTGTTCCATTGACTCCTAAAATATTTTTGATTTTTCTTTTTCTTCATCAGCAAGGACTAAACTCTTCCTCATATATCTTTTAAAAACCCACATTTTAATCCTTGCAAAATTATTCAGAGTAATTTGCACCACAAAGTCCCATACTTACAAGCTCTCACTGATTCAAAATCAGGTTTGCATTTGAAAAAAATGGTAGTTTAAACATTGTAACTTCAAAACTATCCTGCTTTCTGCAAATCAAGTTGAATTCTTCTCCATTACATATCATCTACAAAATCAAGTTACTGTTATAAGAACATAGTAACTGTTGCACTGAGTCAGACTGGACGTTCATCCAGGTCAGCACCCTGTCTGCATTAGTGGCCAGAAGTGAATGTGTAGGGACAAAGAGAAGAGCAAGACAGGTATATGGGAAACTTTCTCATAGACTCCCCGACCATCAACTATTTCATCTCAGGTTTCCTGAGCCAAACGTAGTTTCCTTGTATTTAGACACCCTCAGTGGCATTCTTCACCATGGACATGTGTAGTTTTCTCCTGACCCCATGTGGGCTTTCAGCACCCACAGTGTCCTTCCAAAAGTCTCTTTCATTTTGAACCTGGCTTCCACAGGTTTCAGTTGATGGCCCATTGTTCTTACGGATGAGACATAAGCAATGAATCTCCACCTGCTTTCTCTGAGCCACTCAAGATTTAGCAAACCTCTATCATATTCTCCTGTGTCAGCTCCATGCAAAACTGAAGAATCAGAATGCTCATAATTTCTTGTATAAAAGGTATTCTTTACCTTTGACTACGATATGAAGCTATTTCAGTACCATATTGACCTCTGAAGCTTTCCTTTTGCAATGGCAGGATCAGAATAATATTCAGGGTGCAGAATGTCAGGACTTGCTTTTCTAGTCTATCATCTCCTTCATTTGTGTTTGGCTTTCATATAGCGAATGAAATTGATTACAGCAGAACCTTCCCTTTAATTGTTTTTTCTAATTTAGAAAGAAAAGCCCCACCAGCTAGGAAATATGGAGAACTTTATAACGAAAAATGTGGACTTGGAGTAAGGGAGAGGGATTCAGGCTTCCCTAGGAAGAAGAGCGAGAATGGCACGGTAGGAGAGTTGAGAAAGTGAAAAGCAGAGACTGTAGATGGCTTATTGTTGCATACTATAAGTATATTTTTTCTCTTTCCTCCTTGCAAAACTTGCATTTGGAATAGAAATGGTCTGCAAGTTTTTCTTGAGTTTCTTCTTTTAAATTTGTCTTTCACCTTAACTTTTTTTTTTTTTTTTTTTTTTTTTTTTTAAGTCTAGATAGTCATAAACTGGAATCTGTAGTTCTTCTCCTGGTAGGTATGCAACTTTAAGGACCAGATAAAGTGCTCATTAGGTAATACAAAATTTAGAAAGTTAGAATCTGAATGGTTTGTTAAAAGAAAAAAGCTGAAAAAAATCTCATCAAGCTCAAATTGTTAATACATGCCAAGATGGCCTCAGTGAAAAAAAGGAGGCAGTCAAATGAAAAAAGCTCTTCAGATGTGCACAGGCATGAAACACAGGCGTATCAGGATTCTCTGGAATATCTGTTAAAACATAGCTCCCTCAAGCAAAGCCGTGGCTCTGTGCTTTGAAAGATAACCATATAGCCAAATCTCCTATTAAATGGATAAACCCTCAAAGATAAAGACACACCTCTATGTTGGTCTCGCTGAGCTTATTATTTTCCAATTCCACTCTATGTCCTCATTTGACATATTCAGTCATGTGAGATGCTCCCCCTGATGTCTGGTCTTCCTTGCCAAGTTTTCAGAATTACAACCACAGTTGGAAGCCATATGAATAATCTCTTTTTATGAGCAGCAGATCCACAGATCCAACCCACAGCAGAGACCGGACTATCTCAACTATCCAGTCTGCTTTAATTTATTTTACATATACTTATTCAACTTTTTCTAAAAAGTGTTGAGAACATGTCATCCAAACCAAAAGCAGCGTGTGCTATTTATTTACTGATCCAGCATTTCTGATAAAGCCTCTGTCTTATGCACTGAGACTGACCACTCAGCATTGAAGCTGTTCCTTTTAGAACAGTGGTTGGAGGGTTCCCAATAGCAGAAGTGTGGTCACTTTCTCTGATTTTATAGTTCAGGATCTGATGTTATTTTTGATGCATATAAAGATGAGCGGGAAAATATAGAGCCTTAAGTATTATTAAACTGGTTACAGTAAGGCATTCACTCCTTCACCCTGATTCCAGCACCCAGATACCTTTTCAAATCTGATTCCCTGTATTCCAGAACCCCAAATCTTTTTTTGTGTTCAGACATGGGAGCGCTTCAGTCTCAGCAGTTGTGCCCAGTGGCTGAAAGTAATGACACGCAGAAAAAGACTCCTGTGAGTCTAGTCCTCTGAAAGGGCAACACCGAGTGCTAAAAGTCACCAGTGTCCTCACATAATTTAAGCATATTGATGAATTTAATCTAGAGCCTTTGAAATGGATATAATGAGGAGAAAAGGGAGAGCTTGAAGATTATTACAAGTCCACTGTAAGCAGTTACCATTAACTACTCTTGTAAAAAAGAAAAACACACAAGAAAACCCCAAGAGACAGTACAGTGACTTGCAGCTCTCTGAAAGACACTGCTCATATTTCTTCTGTGATTTGCATTTGTGTGCAAAGTGTATTGTGAGACAGCCCAGTGACTTAAAATAATTCGTTAGAGACCTATCGTTAAAGCAGACCTACACTGATGCAGTCAAAGGCACTTATTAAAAGTGCCTTGGTATATGCTTGTGCTAGCAATGGGCTGTAGTAGAGAGTTCTTCTGATAGTTGTAAATAAAAGACCAGTAACAAAACAAATACTTGGCTTGTGGTTACAAGTTCCCTGTTGTGGATGTTAGTTAAGGGGATTTTGTTGTTGTTAGGGAGAGGAGTTTTTAGTGTTTTGCCTTCTTTCTGAGCTTTGCTGCAGTTAGCAAAACTCTAAAGCACAACATCTGGCAATATTATATCTGTAAACAAAAGGTCATTACTGCCTATATTTTCTTTCATTGTTTCAGTTTTGTTCAAACAAAAAACAAACAAGTAAACACATATCTCTGTTACTCTGAGTTGCTGGTTAAAACAAACATTGCAATGCTGTGTGGGTGTCTTAGAGCAAAGAAGTGATTCAAACGGAGGGATTTTTTTTTAATCACATATTATTATTATTTCACAACAGCACTAACAGGTAATCTATGTATTGAGCACTATAAGAAAACTTGGGCCCAGAGTCACAAAAGCACTTAGGATTTAGGAATTCAAGATCCTCTCTATGTGAATCCAGGACACAGTGTCCTTGCTGAGCTTTCATAAGCTGAGAAACACTTCCAGGCACAGTCTCTAAAACCGTGAGTAGCGTATGAGTGTTGATCCTCAGGGGGTGCAAAATTGGCTTCAGTTTACTTAATACACCTGCATATTCACTTTTTTAAACCATACCTAGTCCTTAACCCTCGTGCATAATCTGTCAAATGTGCATGTGGTTAGTGATGATTGAGAGAAACATTTGTGCTCTGTCACTGCTTACAGTAATTGAAGTCCTGGGCCGTTTTGATATGCAAATGTTAGAAAAGAGAAATCTGAAAGCTTGAAGAGCTTGTGACTCACCAAGAATGAGTAAGGACTGAAATACAAGTTTTGAAGAGCAGCATAAGGTAAAATGCTGCTGGAAAAAATTAGTTTCATTGTCCAATTTGAGTATACAGCATATAAATGAAGCACGGCCAACTTTAGCAGGGGTGTAGTGTGTTACACAATACTTGACTTTATTTTTAAAGCCCTAGCTGTTGGAATAATGTGATTTTATAAATTCTCCACTTTAATTTGTATAAATAATTGCATTTCTTATGATTATTCCTGAAAGTTTGACAACACCACTTCTACAGAATGAATTATTAAAGGGGGTGAGGAAGGTGATTTATTTCTTTTTTAATGTCTCATATTTCTAAATTGTTTCCGTGATTAGTTTGAGTTATTTGTATATGTGAGTTTTGTCAATATTCTGAATTTAAATGAAGTGATATAAAGTTATTGGTTGATTGGTTTTTAAATTTTGTTCATTTACATTCACTACGAGTGTCCTGGTTCAGAAATTTTTGAACAGTGATGTTACTGGTGGAGTCCTCTTAAAAATCATGTGTAGTCCTTGCACTGCAGTGTGTAAAGGTATTTTAAGATTAGAGGCAAGGTATCTGTTGAACTGGAACGAAGGCTATTGGCACTTTTTCTCATCTCTCTCCGGTGAAGAACAATGCAGTTGTAGACTCCGCACTTTATAGTTCCACTACAGTTCCAGAGTTATGGTAGCACAACAGTGGGAAGGCATGTCATAACAACAGCTGATCTTCAAACCGTTCCCAGAAGAACTGAAATAACTCCGTTTATTCATGGAAATATTCTCATCAGATAATCTAATTATGGAATTTAGTCTCCTCTGCCTTTAGGTTCTCAAAACCAACGCTCTGTTTACCAAGGTTAGTTTAGGATTTTGATTATTTGTTAGATACCTTCCCTTGTTCTTATCTACGCACACGCAAAACGTGGGGGGAGGAATGTGCAGTATGGCTCATCTTATTCACAGAGGACCAGTTTGGTAATAATCCAGAATGCTGGTCTCTCAGATTAAAAAAAACAGTTGTTCAGAATAAGAGTTGGATGCTGGGTATGTTTTTCAGATCTTGTTATTTTTGAAAAAGAATTTGATTGGGGCAGCTCATCATAACTGACACCAGAACTAATTTAAACCTGTAAAATGAGAGTTTTTGGTTCCCATCCTCTGGAGAGCCTCAGCTTATTTAAAGGCTGAAGTGACCTGTGGGACTGCTTAGCTTGTTTTTGACTTCACAGAACTGGAAGAAACACTGAAGGAGTAGGATTTCTCTGTGTAGCAATGAGCCATATGGGGAGTTTGTGTAATACCTCCTTGTGGGAAAAGGAATGAAACAAGATCGTGATTCTCTGTTCCTTCTTTAGAAAGTCCCTCATTACAAGACTTCTGCTTCTGGAAAAGGCTCCACCCTGTGACATGCAGAACCAACCACCTTCTTAATAGCAGATACTCTGCTATAACACACACACACACACACACGTTTGGCTCCATGCCAGGCTGTAATTTGTTTTTGACATCTATCTACTGACTAATGTGACAACCCACACAAGTATTTATTTCCAGAAGGAGGAATGCATAATGAGAGAGTAGCTCTCCCAAGTTCTGAGGAGCCGTTTAATGAAAAAGAGGGGGAAAGAGCAGCCTCCCACCCTTCCTCCCAAATGACAGGTTTTCAAAGCCCAAGCACCAAATTCCACAACTTTGAAGTTGGCCTTTTACGTTTTTTTAGATACCATTTTCTCTCTGCTGTATCTTCACAGAAGCTGGTATTTGTTCTTTGTTGGGCTGGGGGTATTTGGGGACTTAGAGATGTTGCCAGAATGCGAATGGCTGAGAGCTGAGCGAAAGGCTGGATTGCATGCTGCATTGCACACGAACGCCACAATGCTCCTGCACACTCAGCCTGCTTTGGCTCCCTAAGTCTGATTAAAACAGAGAAATCCTAGAGCAACAAGGCAACCATTGGAAATTCTGGCCATACTAGAGGCCCAGTAGCCCTAGCAAAGGTAGCTACTATTGCAGGTAAAACTCCTGTACATTTCAGGTTAGAAATCAGGCTGAGAGCTTTGAGGGGGAGGGGGGAGATTTAACTGTTTGAAGGGATGACCAGAGGAAATAGAGGATTTGCTGTTTCATAAGAGCCTCATACGAAAGCAGGAATTCCTTCTCTGGAAGGTCAAGCTTTACCTGAAAATAAGTTATTAGTCCTTAATTGGTTAAATGCTATGGTGGTGTTATATGAAACGTCAGAGTAGCTGAACTGGATCGTCCTTTGTAGCCTGAGAATCTATGAAGGCCAATGTGTTGGGTTTTCTTCCCTTCAGCTGTCCCACTACTACTACTGGTGGGTCTTTGCTTGGATGGGAATTCATGTAGTTCCAACGTAGGTCTGTAAGTGTGCTGCTAAATCTTCAAAGTCTGCAGATTGTGCATGTTACAGGTACCTGGTTGATGTGCTTATATTCTTCTGATTTGCTCCTGGTTATCCTTACGTTAGTATGTTTAAAAGCAAAACCAGTGATAAAAGATTTTGCAAAGCTATTTTACCAAAGAGCAATGCATCTTACTGAAAGTTTAACACAGTGCCACAGGCGAGCTTCCCTCTGACTCAGCTCTTTATTAAGAATAACTGTTCATTGAATATCGATTTAATGTAACTGAAATGGGTTTTATTTGCACACCATTATTTAATATAATGGGTTAATTTTATGTGAGGCAACTGTCTCCTGGGAAAATCTCCTGACCTGAATCAAGAGAACTTGGCTTCAGTGTACAAAATTCTGAAGGTAAAACATAACTTACTGGTAGGTTGTCTGGCCCTGTTTGGTTTTGTCCTAGCATTGAGCTGGGTTCAGGGATCGGTAGAGCAAACATTGCATTTCCTAGAAATACAACAAGACAATTTCGCCCCATACCTAAGAAGAAGCAGTCAAAAGTGCTCCCTTATCTTATACCCCAAGTGCAGTGCCCTCTGTGCATAGAGGTGTCCTCATGGAGAAAAACAGAATCATCATCTCTGTCTTTCAGGAAAGGAACATCTGGGTTAGCAGGCAGCTTTTTTTCTGCAGCTGTGAAAAAGGCATAAGTGGCTAGAAGCTAAAGCTGGAAATAAGATGAGGATTTTTAAGAGTGAATGTCATTAACCTAGTAATGCAGTAGATGCTATTACTTGAAATCCCTAGATTGAGGTTTAACTTTGGTTTCAGAATGGCTTCTGGGAAGAAATTGTAAGCTCCATGCAGAATTCCCGAGTTAGGTTTTCCATTTGGTGCTATGTGATCAGTTAGTTAAATAATCCTGAAGTTGCCTTAAAGCAATTAGCTGTGCACATAGTCATGTCCAGGCCACTCTGTGATAACCATCAGGTTGTCCTAGCCCATGAGATAGAAACCAGTGCCGGTCCAAAGGAGTTTTGGTGTGTACCTGCGCCAATGACTTTTGTCCCTGCAGCAGATTTTCTGGTAGATGTGCATTACTGTGCCTGCCTAGTTAAGCAGTTTTGGGTTGGAACCTGACTCACACCCTGTGGCTTGAGGCACTGATGGACAATTATAAGAAGTGACCTACAGATCTAACAGGCTTAGTCTAGCAGTCATTGCAAATGCTCTTTCATTGGAGCTTCTCCCAAGAAAAATTGAATCAGTTTTGCATTGTTTGGGCCAGTCTCCAAGGTAAATGTGACTGCTTTTCAGAGACAACTGTTCCTCAAGGTGCTAATGAAGGTGTGCAACCCTCATTCATTCTTGCGCACATGGTAGGAAACAAAGCAAGAGGCCAAAGATAATAAAAATGCTCTTGTAGCTTCCTGTTATCTCCTGTGTTGGAAGTCAGGCATGGTGGCAGGCAATGGTTAAACGCATTCCTATGCCTGCAGATGGCTGTGAAGAGATGCCCTTGAACGGCTTGTATTTTTTCATTAAAAAATGTATTTTCTATGGTTTCTTGTGGTCCAGCAGACACGTGCCTCTTCATATTTTAATATAATTGCCCTAAAACTCACTTACCTTTTCTTACTGTACCAACCCCAAAGCCAACGTGTTCTATTAGTTATTGGTCAGTTGAAAGAAACCAGGCATTGTTAGAATATTTTTTTTACTTCAGCATGAAAAGGGTTTAGAAATCACTTTAACAACATTTCTGTGAAAAATCGTAAGAAATTTACTGTCATATTGCCAGCCCTTAAAGAGAATCATGAATGAGTAAAAAAAAAAAAAAGAGGCATCTAATTATGGTCACGATGATGTGAGGTTGTTTTTTTTTGTTGCCACAAGCCAACTTTTGCTTGTTCTTGTGCTTTCTGCCAGGACAGAGTTTGTCCAGATCATTTTGCTCTGTCTCCTGCATAGCTGTAAAAATCCGTGTTGATAAGGTCATACCCAGGCTTCATTGCTCAGCACGAGCAACTTGACAGTATCAGCCTACCTCCTAACCAAAATTATTCTCGTATTACCTTGCAGTCTCTCAAGGAAAGCCAGAACTTTCCAAGGTAGGAGGACTTCTGTGCAAGGCTGTGCCAAAGAGACAACTGCATGTTGCCTGTGTACCAAGGGGAACACATCTTAGGACCTGTTTTGCCTTTTACCTTTATTTAGAAGCAGGAAGAACTATCTGGCACTCTTGGAAAGGGGGAAGGTGAGAGTACCAAACTTCACAGGCAGTGTTGGCCCCCACTTGACGAATGCTGGCTGGTTGGCAGCCCATCTGTGTGTGGGAGGGATTATTGCTGCAGGTGAATGGTGGCAGCAGATCTAGATCAGGGATGGCAGGATATTTTGTCAGATGACAAGTTATACACCATCATGACTGCCTTAGAGTACTGAACCACCTGGACTGGAGATGTCTATACCTAAATTGCCTGTCCCTGAGATCAATACACAAGTTCTCCCACTTTTGTCACTTAGACTTATTCTTAACATGTTTGAAGCCAAACTAAATGCTAACATCAGCTATTTGTGAGTTCTCTGTGAACATCAGGAGATGTTCAAGGTCTAAAGTGTAAAGGCCTGGACTAAGGCAGGGTGAGTCTGATTTGTGGTTTGTGAATGGAATTCCTGTGCCTCACTTCCCACTAAGATATCCCAGTTTTATACAGACACATCTCTCAGGATAAAGAGCATTTGCATGACCAGACATTGCACTGTTTGGTTTTTCTGAGCTTGGATTCTCCAACCTTCATCACCTAATAGGGATGGTTAGGTTAGAATCCCACATGCCTAATGTCAGTGGAGAGAGAGCTCCTCAGAGGACAGTTCACCTGTCAGGTGGGGTGATTTTCCCTCTGAGGTGCTTGTCTCTGTCCATGTAAAGGCACTAGTAGGATGTCCCCACAAAATCTGTGGGTCTGTCAACTCACAGTGGGGTCTCTGGGGTTCCCATGGAGTGACACAGAAGCCTTGTGCTTTGCTCCATGTTTGTGCAGGTTCTCACAACTGACAATGGGGAGAGCCTCATTGAGCTAGTCTGCCTTGCTTGTAATTATTAAAATAGTGACCAGAGAGAAATTAGCAAAGTCATCTAAATACATTCAATTGGATTTCTTTCTGCTCTTACACCAGGTTGAACCAAGACTAATTCTGCTGAAGCTCATAGGTGTTAGGCAGCTGTAGGGGAGAAGAATAAAGCTCAGTGAGCATGTAAACAGAAGCAGAAGTTACTTCCGACTCTGTGGTCCAGCAGTGCTCCGAGGTGGAGGTGTGCCAGTTTTAAATCTAAAGTGACTAAGTTCAGTGAGGAGGGAACTGCAGAGGCATAAATCATGGAAGATGAATAAGGGTCACAAAATCTAAGGCCCTTTTTTTCATCTCCGTGGCCCGATAGCTGTCTTGCTGGGAGAATGGGCACCTCATCTCCCCTGTATGCCAGCAAGGAGGCTAGTCTGGGTATATATGTGTGTCAGTGCAAAATATTTGGGTTGTTTTTTGTTTTCCTCAGACCTAGGGTTGCTCTTGCAACAGCATAAAGACCGCACTGGCTACTGTGAAGCCATGGCTGTCAGGATCAAAACGCTGGTTTCATTCCTCTCTGTACTCCAGTCATTCTCGACTATACTTGACCTGTTTTTCAGCAGCTTATGCATGGGTGGCACTGCAAGTCCTATTATACTCACAGACTGTATGTTAACCGGCAAACTCTCTTAGGAAATTGCTCACATGTCTTAGAGCGCCTTTAAAAAAAAACCCAAAACAACAACGCAAATCTCTCAGCTGAGAACATATGTGCCCTGTTTCAACATATGTGCCATCTTGTGTTCATCCACACCCTCCCCAGATAAGCAATCAACTAATAAACTTCTATCACGTTGAGTTTTACAATGGAAATGCTGATAAGCCCTTAAGTGCAGTGATGTTAATGGATGATACTGATATAATAAATACCAGGAGATTCAGTCATGCTCACTGCTAAAATACTTAGGACCTTCACTTTCTTTCCAGCTTGGAAGTTTCCATTTACAGATTGCTTTTCCCACTTATAGTTTTATCTATGGATGAATTTAGCAGTCTCTGTCTCTTGCCACTTTGTCCACCTTCACATTAAAAAACCACCTCTGATGCTCTACATACTTCTTCCTGAAACTTTTATTTAAAAAAGCAAATACATTGGCCTTTAGCCTAGCACAGCACTGCACTCCAGCATATCATGCTTTTGGTTCCTGGAAAGAATGCTGTCAAATAACCTTAAGTTTTGAATGCCTTTCATTTAATGTCCTGTTTCTTGTCTGCTCTCTCCCTTTGCATTTGACTGATTGGTTTTTTAATAATTTTTGTTGAGTTGTTTTTTTGATGGCCTCCATTCTTGTGGTTCATTTCTTATTTTTCATGTCAGCATAAGACTCAAGGTAGTGTCTTGTACGTGGACATGTCTACATTGGAATGTTAGCGTCAAGCTGTGGTGTGAACTTGCAGTGCATAAGCTTTGTTGGTTAAGGTTGTTTGTAGCTAGTAGTTGTTATTAGAATTATTAAATATAACAATACAATGATTTTAATAATTGAGAGAATTATTTACCTTGAAACGGTGGTTGAGAATACTCCGTGTATTCCCTGGAAAGCTATAAATGCTTTAAGACAGGTCAAATTTTAGATCTATAATCCTCTGAGGGTTGAGAGGGTAATTTACTTACTGTGTCCATGCAGTTTTTAGCCCCTCTGCTGAGTCTGCATATTATCACTGGTTATGTTGTAGGCAGTGGTCTGCTGGAAACAGGGCTGTTTCCACACAGGCTGCTGAACACCCAACTGAAGAAAGTGAGTGTTATTATTACTGGAAATAGTATCGCTACAACTTGTTGGCCTAGCGGTGAAAAGCATCGTGGCTTTTTACTCAGTCCCTTTGACCAAGGTGCGTTGTCCTAACGGGCTCTTGTGTGTTCTCTTTCTTTTGTCCTTTAAGCCCTTCTTTTTTATTTCCCAATTTCCTCACAATTCATTGTGAGGTTGCCGAGCCTATGCTCATAGCTGCCGAAACACCTTGACAGTGCTCCTCTGGAAGGGTGCTTTCCTTCTATTGTCATTCTTCCTTCCAACTGCCTCCTTCTGCGGTGCTGGCCCAGTTTTGCCTGCCACTGGGGTGTGAACTGAGGTGGGTAACCCATCTGCATTAAAACCTATTTTTTTTTCTTTGCCAGGTTAGCTTTAATTAGTGGAGCTCCTGTTTTATTGCACAGTTAGTTGAACGCTGGTGCAGTCACTTAGGTTGGGACAGCACAGGAGGCGGATCAAGAGACCAGGGGACAGCTTCCTTTGAAAGCACTGCTGGTTTAGAGTGGTGTACAGTGTTTGGCAACACATGGTTTGCTCCCCTCACCTCCTGGAGGAGGCCATCATTATTAGACTTTATTTTATTTTTCCACATTTCCTTCAAAATATTTTATTTCTTCAAGTAAAACAAAGCAAAACATAAACCAAAAAAAAACCACCAAGAACAAACCAAACCAAAAGCAGTGGCGAAAGCAGGAATAAAATTATACAGGGCTGGATGCAGTCATAGTATCAATAGAGACGCTGTGCAGAGAGCTACTTCTTCCACATTGAGTGTTTTTAACATCCTCAGTCCTGCTCAGCTGGAATCTACTGGTGTGAGCAAAGCATCATTTTGCCCCTTATCCGCCCCATCCTTTTTCTATCTCACGCCTTTGCAATTTGCACCACTGCAGCTCAATCTTATCCTGGGGAGGGGTTTATACCCAGGATGATTTTGGAGCACAGGAACTAGAACAAAGCCTTTGTTTTTCTTTCCCACTTATGGTTTGACCTGTATTTGAACTCGGATCTTTAGGGGCTGATGCACAAACCTGCCATGAAACTCCACGGCCGTGTCCTAATCCTTGCCTTCTGCTCTGAAGAGATGTAACATGTTCCACTCTTGCAGATGAAAAGGTTAGCCAACTTGGAAATGTAAACCAAAACTGGGTGTGCTGCAGAACTGGAAAGCCAGACCATCAGCTTCTTACTGACCACCCTATAATTTTTTTGTGTCCAGCTTCTTTGCAAAATGACTTTTATCAGAAGAAAAGCTATCAGCTGTGATAAATGTTCCAGGCAAAGGATTTGGGTGACTGATTGCAGTAGAGTTCGTATTAAGTGGCTATGATGTTTTGCACTCCATAGCACACAATGGAAAATGAGGCCAAGAGGATGTTGCTGATTCTGATCTTTAAATGTAACGAAGTTGTGACAAAGTTTGCTAAAGCTTCTCTCATTCTCTTCTCGCCTTTCTTTTGTGCCCTTGAATCCTTTCTAAGTATGCACACAGATCTGTGTCACTCTGTGCAGCTCCCTATATAGCTCTCACAGCTGAAGTATCTAAGTGTTTTCCACTACCATAGCAAGAAAATCGACATACAGAATGTCTTTCTTTCTCCTGTCACTGTTCGTGGTAGTAGTTTAGAAACTAGTTCACACACTTGCAACTGCAGACTACCACCTAAATTTTACAGATAATTCTCATTTTATCTGTGTTATATAGTCACCTCTATCTTTATGTGTGAAGGCAATGGCAGAGTTACTGTGTAGTGTGTCCTTGCTTTCTCCTTAGCCATTGTGTTCCTCTCCTATTGTTGTTTTGAAGTGGGCCCAGTCTGTTCTTTCTCATTCTGTCTTCTACATTCCATTTTATTTACTACCATTGGCATGATCTACATTATTTATTGCTCATTACTCTCTCTTTGGCCTCTGAAATAATGGTTGTGAAGTGTCTTAGTTTCATCCTAGGATCTACACAGTCCTTCATTAGCAGCTCCTTTGTCTCTTTTTAATATTCTTTCCCAACACTGCTGCTGTATACCTTTCTTTCCCTTTAAGCATTATCTTATCATTTGCATTTCCATTAAGTTAGAGTGAAAGCATATAATTCCCTTGTTTCTTAAATTTACCCAGCATTTTCAACATCTGCTAATATATTTGTACAGTTCAGTCATTCAAAATATTTTTTTTCATGTGTTCTCTGAAGTCTCATTAAAAGAAAAATATTACATGCTGTATCCCCCTCTTATTATGACTGATCAATTATCTGTATCTAGTCAAATGGTATTACTTGTGATTCTCAAACTGTAAAAGTTTGCTTTTGATTTTTCACATGTATGTACTCACACAGCATTCTTTGTCAGGCTAGGGGGCATTAGGGAGGGGAGGTTAATTTTTTTTTTATCTGTCTAAACCATCCATGTCCCTAGAGAAACTGGGCTATTATATATTCCCCATTAAAAAAAAAGAGCATTATATAGTGGTCTGAGCACATGACAGAGGGCTTGGAGTTCCTAATTTCCAGTATCCCCTACTTCTGTAAGGGGTGATATTTGATCAGGTGTTATTCATTCAGCCAGGTTTTGAAAATCACTTTGTGTTTTTGATAATCCATTGTTTGATATTCTGCCTTTTTGAATACTCACCTCTTGAAAAATAGAAAAAAACACTCACTGCTGTTGCTACCTCAAGTGCTGTGGCAGCCACCATGCCTGCACATTCAACTGTAAGATTGGATAAACAAGGTGGTTTGACTATTCAAATTTATGTTTTAATGTAGGGCACATGGCAAATGAAGTGGTGGAACAGAGGAAAAAGTGAAGTGAGGAGCAAGGGTGCTCTCTTGATGACTAAAGTTTTGGGTTTGCGACATCAAGGTTCAGTTTCCACCTTTGACTTGATACATCATGTGAGTGAGTCCCTGTGGCCTCAGTTTTATCTCCTGCAGCTTCCATCCAGAGCTGCTGCCTCTGGAGGGGTTTCATCAGATCAAAGGGGTATCTATGAATGATGTGAGGATGCTCAGAGGTCCTGGGAAAAGACAGAGACTGTCATCCTCTGTATATTAAGGGGTATTAGAATGTAGAAAGTCTTGGGGTGGAAGTCCATTGTCAACTCATCTTCTAATTTACTTCTCCAAAGCACCTGCACAATTGTTCATCATTCTCATTCCATAATTTATAATACATTGAATTATGTTACAATATGGGAGGAGAATCTCCCGGAGACTTGCCACTTCAACCCTTTTCTGTCCATTGACAAGCTCAGCTCCAATAGCCCTGTTGTGAAAAATTTGGCCCCCTGTGTGTCTGCTTTCCCATTCATTCCAGCTTCTTTGAACGCCTTTCTTCTTCAGACTTGTAGCACCTCTTCTTAGAGGTGTATTTATCAGTTGTGTGTTTCTTGTGTCTGGCTCTGGGCTTCGCTACGTTTCTGGATCTGTAGATTACTTTTTATGCCACTTGTGGAAAGGAAAAGACATGTAATGAACTTTGTACCCTCCACTTAGTTTAATGTGTGGCCAGGCCCAAACACACAGACCTGGAAAAATGCTTGGAGCTCTGAAGTCTCATCTTCATCTTCACAAGGGTTCATTTGGAGGACATTAGAAAATATTGACAGGCAAGATTAGATAAATTGGCAGCCACAATTCTGTTGGATTAAGATGAAATAATATGATTTAAATTGCCTTTGATAACAAACAAACAGCATTTAATATGTGTTAGCCAGTCAATTTTCACAATACCTTTGCAAGGAAGATATGTTATCAAGTTGGGAAACTGAGGCAAAGGCACTTATCTAAATCTTAAAAGACACTTCCAATTACATTTAGTTCTGACGTGCTCAACCAGAAGTAGACACAGGTCCAGCCAGAGGCTGGGGTGGAAGGACACTGCCAAGCCATATGGGTTTATAGTTAGTAAGGTTTGCAAAAAAATATTCATAATGTTGCCTTCTTGTTCTGTCCTCCGAACTAAGCACTCTCTTCAGGTTTTGTGACAAAAATCTAGAGCTCAGTTTCATTCATGTAACCAACATTCCCTTGCAAAAATGAGCAGGGTCCCCTGGGTTTAGGATGCATGAGCACAGGGTGCCTGTGCCTCTGGCCGCTGCTGCCCCAGTGCCAGGTGGCAGCTATCCGGGTGCACACCAGAGCCTGGATTTGGACTGAGCTGCCTGGACGTAGACACTCAGTTTGGGCTCTTTATTTCCCCTTCTACTTCATTTGCTTTCTCCAAAGCTATACTTTGGAGCATTGGAAAATTGAAAGGTTTCTCTGAGCAGTTTCATGACTACCATGCAAATATGTCTGCTGTTGGAAAACAGTAATCACTCCAGAGTAACACAGTAGTACTAAAAGCTTGTGCTGTCAGGATGAAATGTGTATATGTAGAATTGCTGGGGAAATGTCTATACGAGGTCTGGAGAGGAGGCAGGGATTTTTTTTTTTTTTCTTTGCAACTTATCCAGAATTTCTGATGGGAATCCTTCACAACTGAAGCTCTGCCTTCCCTTGGGGGAGATGCAACCATTTAACTTCTTTCTTCTTTATATGTATACCGAGGAACTGATGGTTTGATCCCATGGGAAGTCTGTATCTGTTCACGGTTACATTTGTTCATTTCAGGAGTATTCTGTGTTATCTGGGAAAAAGAGAAAGAAAAAAAATAAACAAAATGATTTGGCGTAGTTTATTGTGTTGCCAATTCTTCCTACTGCACCAAGGAAGATGTGCATTTCCAAATTTGATTTTAAGCTGGAGTGAAGGAGGGAGAAATCAAAGAAATGATTATCGGGTTGGGGGAGGGGTCGGGAAGGGGGGGCTGGTGAGAGGAATATGGGAGGAGGGAATGTGAATCAGGAGGCAGCAGCTTTGAAACTGGATACAATAAATTACTCTAACTTATTGTTTATTCTTCTGATTGCATGCAGTCGTACCTCTTTTTGCCTTGCTTGATCACGTGAAGCAGCATAATTTTAAGCAAAAATGAGAAACCCCTGAGTTCACATCTTGGTCTGGAGACATACTAGGGTGCAAACTTTAATGACATTCATGCAGAGGAAAAGAAAATAGTGAGGCAGAGTACCGAAACAAAGGGAGGCAGGATATCAAGAAATGCAAGCTTTGATGCCATTTAGAAAGGGTCTGGATCCCATGATTTATCTAAAACTGACAAGATGCCCCTCTAAAAATGCAAATGTCTGCACTGCATCTTGTAGCTATAATGAATGAGTCTTTCACACAATGGAAACATTCAACTTGTTTTAGGGCACTTACTGTGGCTCCATATGCTGAGCTGCATGCTCCTGGCCTTTAATCACTCTGCCTTTGTTTTTTCAAAACTTAAATTAGAAGCACATTAGTGTTTATGTGGTGTACACTCGGGTTTCATTTTTTGTGTGTTTGTTTGTGGCGAGTTGTTTTTGTTTTTTAACATTAACTAAGCCAGATGAATGGAGTCCTCTTGAATGCACGGGACATGGCAAATAATGGGAAACTTAAGCTGGCAACAGCAAAAGGATGTAAATTTTGAGCTGCTAATGGCAAGTAGGACTCCAGCTTTGGGCCTAGGGAGAACCCATGTTACACAGCGGGGAGCCATTTAAATCCCCCTCTGACCTGCCAAGAGGATGCCTGTACGCTTTCTGGTTTATTCCAAGTGAGATCAAGCCAAAGTTTCCCTTTGTTGTAAGTTTGGGTTTAAAAGAAGCATTTCATAGATGTGCAGACTGAGCCTCTACGGACCTCATCCAGAGCACAATGCACGCCATCCAAAGGCTGTCATTAACTAGGTCCTTAGCACAGGCTGCATTTTACTATTAGCAGTTTGCTATGCAGTTTTTCTTGGGATTAAGGGAAAGAATAGAGATCCATCCATCAACTAATATAGGAAAGCAACCACTCTTTCCTTGAAGATTTTTTTGGGATGGGGTTTATCCCACATGCCTAATATTTAATTTTCTGGATGCATATATGCTAGTGGGCACACATGTAACTCCGCTGCAAGTTTTAAAAGCTCTCACAGAAAAATGGGCTAATTAATAGGAGTAGGAGACAAAATGCCAGCTTGTAGATTTGTTTCCCCTGCAGAAATCGGCCCCCCTGTTAGACTGCTCCTTCTTGATCTGATGTAACAAGAAGAGAGAGTCAGCTGTGAATCAAGCGCCTTGTTCTCATTTCCTTGATCATTGACATGGTTTGAGAGAGAGAAAGGAGGAGGGATTATTTGTGAGGTTATTAAAAAAAAAAAAAAAAGAAAAAAAAAACAACTAGCTCCCCCTCCTCCTCTCCTTCAAGATGCACAGGCATTTCCAGAATATTCCATAATATGAATCTGACTTTTCTCATTAAATATTGTACTCTTTCCCCCCTACTCCTTGTTAGTTAAAAAGTGCTGTTTACAAGTCACTAAGCAGATAATTCCAAGCTTTGACGAGCGGATTGCCAGTTAGCAATACAGTTGAAAATGCGTTGTTTTTTTCAGTCAGCAAGCTGTTTAATGGTTTCAGAAATTAAAGGCTAATTGCACTTGAGTGAATACGTGCTTTTCTAAGCCCACTGTTACCATTATTAAGGTATTTACCAGTTCGGAAAATTCTCTCTTTACATAAATCTGCTAATTCTTCATTGCTGCCCTGCCCTGCCCTGCCCTGCCCTGGAAAGCAACCACTCCAAGCGTTTTGGCCACATCAGACTGACGAGCTGGGGTGGGGTTCTTTGGTGCAACTTTAATTGTTTCTGGTCATTGCATTCCTACGTGATGGTTTTGCTTGCAGAATTGTGCAAGTTTGTTCATGTAACATTCACGTTGTAAATGATCTCTTGTGAAAGAAATTGCACGTCGATATTCTCATTATGATATCAGGGAGATAAGGAACTTGATTCTTTTCAGAGAATAAGCGAGAAATACAAGGGTAGATTTGGTAGCAGAAAAAGTTTAGCTTTTGTACACTGCAGTACACTTCTGCAAGATATAAAATTTCTGATGCATAGGAGAGCTTGGGAATGGTTCTAAACCAGATATTTAATACCAATAATATTAATGGAAGCCTTTCCAAGAGAACATGGCTGGTCAGAAAATCCAGAGCCATTGCACCTTAATAGAAAGACTGTTTCATTATTTCCTGGCATTTGCTTTCTTTCTAATTAATGTCATACACAGAAGGGGTAATCATTCAGCCATCTTTCTAGCTTAAAAAGAGTCAAAGATTAAAAAACAAACAATTACCCAATGTAATTAATTTGAAAGGGGATTTTGGGGGGTACATTTAGAGGGAGGGGTTGCCCCCCTCTTCTGATCCAGGCAGTGTTTGTCATTCTTTGGCAGGAGCGACTAATTTATTGTCTGACTCTCCAATCTGGATTCATAGAGGGTGGCTTTCATTCCCTCCCCCGCCACCAAAACTCTTCTGATGTGCTGTGTGTTTGTTTGGGAAGGGAAAGAAGAGGGGGGGGAAGGGAGAAGGTTATGTGTTTCTGACCTGCTTTACTGCTTTTCAACTGAAAGTAAATTAATGCACACACTGGATTCCCCTCTGCTGTGCTGATTGGATCCTCGTGCCGATTAAATATTTCACACTGATAGAGAGATGCTGAAAGCACTCAGCTGGTAATGTGGTATGTACATCAGTGGTACAATAACTGACTTTCAGGTTAAAGTCAAACAAAAACCCCAGTTTGCTGCAGTTTTGATTAGAATGAGTTTCACTTTGAATTTAAATCCTTGAGCCTGCTGCAGCGATGGCTAATTAACTGAGATCTGATGGAGAGAGAGGAATACATTCTTACTTCTAATGACAGGCAGCCAGGAAGTTGTCAAAAAAAAAAAATAAAAAGGAAAAAAGAGAAAGAAAAAGGAGAAGAAACCAACAGACAAAAGAAGCCTTAAAAAAAATATAAAGCTGAGATTGTACTTCAGCACACGTAAACCTCCCTGCCCGCGTTTCACACTCGGCCTCCTTCTGCTCAAAGTCCGCCCCTGGAAAGGCTGTTTCGATCGAGTCCCAGATTTTCTTCAGCTATTTTTTTAATCCTCCTGACAGAAACTAACACCCGAATTACACCTTCTCGGGCAGTCACTACCTCCTCGTTTATTAATTGCGCTTTTGGGGGCTGCATCTAGGAAAGGGCGGGTGGGGTGTGGGCTCCACGCTGCGCTTCGAGGAGGAGAGGAGGAGGAGGAGGAGGAGGAGGAAGGCTTCCTGCCCCTGGGTACCGCACATCATCCCATGCTGCGGTGACCCCTCCCTAGGGGTCATTAGAAATACTTCTGTCGAGCAATTTCTCCTCCCTCCCCTTCTTTCTCCCCATCCCTTTCCCGTGCCCCAGCTTGAGCATCGCAGGCAGAGCCCTTGCATCAAACTGACAGGTCATTTAGCGAGAGATTGGCAGGAGGAACCACCCCAGCCTTCCTTAAAAAAGCACCTTCTCCGTTACACATCTTGAGCACCTTTACACCAAAATGTAGTGTTTCAGAAACAGTGCATAAAAGTTTTCCATGTGAGGGTCTTCATCCTTAGTTGTATGAAAACATGTTTTAATGTCTTCCTTTTGTGCATAGGCGACCTGGTGCCCGAGGGTTGTGTGCAAAGGGAAGCATTTTTTATGGGAGTCCAGGCATAAAATAAGAGACTACGGAGCCTTTTGCCTCCATAAACATCCACCAGACTCCTGTGGGTTTCCGTGTATATGTACGTATGTATGCTCAGCCAAAGCCCTGCACATTTCTGTTTCAATGTGTAAAGTTATGCAGGTGGTTGGTTTGTGACTTAAGGCACAGATCAGGCAGGATCAGCCATGTACACAAGTAGCAACTTGGAAATACATGAGAAATACATGGAAATTCATGGGATGGTACCAAAATCCTAAGACATTATATTTAAGTGCCATAGCTGGTGGCCTGTCCACAATGCATTTGTATGTTGTCACACTTTAGATATTAAATATTCCATTGTTCAAGAGAATTTTATTGTGACAATTGAGTAAATGAACAGAGGTCATGGCCCTCATTGCCGGAGAAGTCTGTTCAGCTGCTTTGCATGAGGGGTCTTAGATTAGTGCCGAATGTTAAATTATTAATTGTCAAGCCATCATTTTGATTTGAAAGTGGATTGCCAGTCTCCTGCAAGCTAAATAAACTCTCAGGTTTATGCCAAATGTTTTCTCTTAGCCATGGGGCCACTAAGGAAAAGAACTGACATTGCTCTGAAAACAATTGCAGTTTTTCACAGCGAAACTGCTTTGTCAGGAGAGCATCATTCTAGAAAGATTAATGGACTGAAGTCTCTATATACAGCATGTAGGTGTTAAAACATAAATGTGATCGACAATGAATTTTAGGTCTCGTATTTTATGATGAAAATGTGAAGGTTTGTTCAGAGGCATGCGTCCGCTTTAAATCACTGCCACAGCAAAAAGCAGCCACTAGCAGAGTATTCTCCCATTGTAGGTTATGACCGTATTCTTGTTTGGGATATACGTGCGAAGTTAAGTTGACATCAGATCAGTAAGGATTTGAAGATGTGACGTAAGCTGCAGCAGAGAAAAAATGAAGGAACCAAAGCCTTACACTGGAAGTGTTGCTATCTCTGCAGAGGGCAGCTGAAGTCTGGGTACACATACATGTGCATACGTGTAGTGTATGGCTTAGTGTGTGTAACAACACTGCCTTCAAATCCTTGCTCCCTTTGCTCCTTCCATTTCTTTATTCACTAAACAGAATGATTCGTGATATGTAATGGGAAAAGTAGCATTTGAGTAACTGCTAGTAGGGTGGCTAAAACTGTTGCCTGGTTGCCTTTACGCCTGCAAACCTTTACAGCACAGACCTCAAGAGAAAGGAGGGGTTGGGAAGGGGGTTTACATGTACAAATAAATAGAAAGGCCAGAGTTATTTTGATACATATGGAAAAAAACATTAGCTCTGCTTTGAGCAGTTGAGACCATGCCACGTACAAGACGGGAAATCATAAACAAGCAGCAGCTTTCCAGCACATTGTAGTGTGTTTGCATGTGACTGGCATACATATTTCAAACTCCGGTTTGCCTGTGGCATCCTGCAGTGAAAATTAAAGTTGTGTTGCTACTGAAAAGGCACTGCTTCAAAATTGGACTGTTATACTGTGAATGAGAAGCAGCGACCTGCTTTCCAGCATTTAAAGCCAATATTTTTTTTCCCCCTCTTTTTTGGCTCTTCCATTATATCAGCACGATTTCAGCTGCAGTGTCCAAAGATTGCTTAGTTTCTTACTATTCATCATTCCAAAAGTGTCAGAGAATACGTTATGCTGACTGATTCTCAAAATGCAAATTTTCTTTCTTTGTAAAAACCAAGACTATTCTTTTAATTAATCTGGCAGAAATAGAATACAGCAGATGTAGGTTTTGTTGAGGATTTTTTTAATCTCTCATATCATAATCTTTGTTTCTGCCAACACTCCTTTATCAATGTCTTCTTGGGGGTATAAAATAAAAATGGACATTACAAAGAAAAACTGCATAATAGCTCGTCTCCTACTAACATAATCTGATTAAGGGGGTTATTTCTCAAGTTTTAGTAGGTACATTTTCAGAAAATTAATAAATGAGACACAGAAGAGATACTGTAGCTGCTTTTCCCCAAACTGACAGTTTTTCTGTAACTCTGTTTTGGAAGGTAATATTGAGCACCTAATCCTTTGTATATGCCTTCCATATTTAGTTTATAAAATTTGCAGTTATTTAAATACATTTAGCATAGTATTGTTCCCTGGGGAGGTGACTGGCGTGGGCTGATTGGTCTTTGCAAGCCTATCACAGGGATGCTTTTTGTTTTTCTTGTATTTACTTAGAAACCCCCTGAAACCTAAATGAAAACAAGTTTTTTATCAGGAGATGCATGTTCAATTTTAAAAGCATTTAATATTCATCTAAAATTAGACAAACAAGCAGTAACCCATGTTGCCTTAGCTTTTTTTGTCACATACATGTGAATAGAGCGCTTTTAATGCAGATAGGAGAACAGTAGAAATGGGTTGGATGGTAGTTTGAGTAGTGAATTTTTTTCTTTGTTTGCAGCATTTCTGCTTCTGTACTTCTTGGTACCATTTCTTCCTTTGGAACAAGATAAAAAGCAACTACTTGCTATTGACTTGTGTCAGGAAAGTCATAATCTACTTCTGCTTATTTACTTGCATTTCCTCTAAGCTGCCAAGTATTGCATGGGATCATGGAGTTCTGTTTGCTTGGATGTTTTCTGTTGCTGAACTGCCAGAGAGAAAAGTCAAGCTGTACTAATACCATTAGAATATTACACATTAGAAATTTTATTTAAGTGAAAATCTGAAATCAGTACAGTAGCAGTATTTTCATAAGAGGTTTTTCATTCCGTAATAAAAATATTCACATTTCTGAGGACAGATATTAAAATGTATCTCAATACAGTGACCTATCAGGGATTGCAAATGCTCTTAGTTCCACAAAAAAAGAAACCCTGGTGCCACTGACGTCAGGAGCAAACCTCTGGTTGTCTGCAGCAGAGCTAGGATTTCACTCGTGGACTAACTCCTGTTAGGTAATGAATTTATAGCACTGTAACCAACTACAGCATTTTCTGACAGTCTGTGAGATTAGTTTTTCACATGACAGAAATCAAAACAAAAATACAACCACAAAGCTGAGCTCTTAATCTGAAAGCTTTGTATGACTGTACAGGTTAATAAGGGGCTGCACAAGGAGGTTTTTGGTAGAGTTTGGCTCATACCTACATGCAATCGTTTCACATCTGTAGCAACATACCAGTACAAGGAACACCGGTGGAAAATTGTACAACGAGATGGAGAATTAGTTGTTTTATACAATTTTGTCGTAAGCAACTTTTTCCACCTATATAAAACACACAGGAGCTTCTTGGCTTTCACTTGAGTACTTTTAAACTAACAACCAGGTATATTTCTGTACTGAAAGAAAAGTTCTTTCCTCTTCAAACCATCTGTGACATGCAACAGCATAGTTTGAGGAAAATATTGCCTATGCTTCCTTAGGATGACTGTTAGGGTAATGGAAAATGAAAGGTAAAGACAAAAATGAGCAAAGCTTAAACAATTTATATGAAGTTATGATTACTAGAATAATGCTGACATTAAAAAGATCATTTCTTTGTATTAAAATATTAAGCAGGTATCCCTGATAAAGTGCATGCCTGCTATTCCATGTAAACATAAACCCTACAGTTCCTGGAGCAAATATATTTGACAATTAAGTCTTTACAGCCTTACAGTGTAAAATGGGTTTAAAGGTAAGAAGGAAGGTATTTCCTTAAAAGTCATTTTTTTACTACTAGGCTTGTACTTCATGCCCAGGAGTAAGATTGTCACCGAACTAAGCATGTCTGTAACTTTATATGCATATATACAAATATACATGCACACTGTATTTTAAACAAGCACAGCTGACAAAAAACCAATTACTTTAATAGTACAGCAGCAGACCTAGACAGGGGGTGACGTTTCCTGAAAGGTGACACGAGATGCAATTGCACTGAAGCCAATGGGACTGGTCAGCGAAAAGTTAAACATGGGCAGAAGCCTTTGCAGGATTAAGCACCTTTGAATTCAACTCTTGTAAAAATGAGATGTTTAATACTTCAAAGTACAAAAAGAGGCTTGAACCAGAATTATTTTTTTCCACATATACGTAACCTGCCCAAATGGCATTAAATAATCTCAGAAGCTGTTCTTATTAAAGTGCAACAGCTTTATAAAAAGTGAGCATTTTGCAGACACTGGCATTCACCATGTGGCAATTTCACAGTGCCTCTAGAAATCTGAAATACAAGTCTTCTAAGAGATACTGAAAACAGAGCATAATCAATGTATTCCTATTACAGATGACAGAATAGCCACTCTGTAGAAATTTAAAAGTACAGTTGTTAAGAAAAGCAGAGAACTGTGAGCTATGGAGAAAACTTAGCTTGAGGAAAAAAGAGGCAAAACACTGGAAAAATAATAGAAGTTTGTGAGAAGGAAAAAAGTTAAAGGGGAAACAAAAAAATGACTCGAAATTAAGTCAGGGTTAAGGAACATGAGATGTAAGCAAGCACTGGAGTGAGGCAAGCATGTGTAATGGATTTCGAGACCAACGGAACAGAAAGTTGAAAAGAACATTCTTTACGTCTAAAAGCCTTTTATTATTAATTAAAGCTACAGTATTATCTAGACCTATAGCAGAATCATTAGTTCCAGGCATAAAGAGATATCAAAGGAAAAAAAAAAGACTGAAAACCCCGAGTGAAACCGCAAGTTCCCGAGCGAGCAGGGGAAGCCCAGCCTTGCCCCTGCCCGCCGCCTGTCCCTTCCAAGGAAAGAACCGCAGCTGCAAACAACCCCCGCTCGGTGCGGGCAGGGCCGGGGCGCTTCGGCCGCGGGGGCTCGGCCGGCCGGGGGGCAGAGCGGCGGCGGGGGCCGGGGGGGGACCGGGGTCCGGTTGTAGCCCGGCGGGTGACGATGCCGCTTCTCTCTCCGCTTCTCTCCCCCGGCAGAAGCTGGCGGTGCGGAGCTGCCCCGCGGCCGTGCTGGTGGGCAGCGGCGCCAGCGGCAGCGCCAAACCCGGCGGCGTCCCGGCGCTCCTCAAGGCACCCGGCGGCGGCGGGAGCCCCAGCGGCAGCCCCGGGCAGGGCCTGGCCATCTCCGTCCTGCCGGCCAAGGCTCCCATCGCGATGGTGACGGCGCACCTCAACGGCGGGCTGGGCTGCAGCGCCGCGGAGCCTCCGCAGAGCGCCCCCATCAACCTGCAGACCACGGCCAAGCTGGTCGGCGCCCGCCAGCCGCCCGAGCTCGGCTCCAACGCCCAGGTAACGCCGGGCGGGCGGGGGGCGGCGCGCTGCGGGCTCCGCCGCCGCGGGGGGCGGGAGGGGCGGGCGGGGGCGGGGCCGGCGCCCTGACGGGGCGCGGGGGGGCGGCTGCTGGGAGGGGGTTACAGGGGTGGGGGACGAGGGGTCTCTGAAGTACCGGGGTGGTGGAGCCTTGCCTCTCCTTCCAGGTGCCCCGGGGCACGGAGACTCGCCCTGCTGCCCTGGAAGGGGGAGGGCTTCTTCCTCTGGTGCTATGCGGCCCCTCCGCCCCACAGCCAGTGTGGGTGTTTGCCCCTTTGCGGGTACGGGGACTCCCCAGCACTGCCCGGGGTAGAGTAGGTGCAAAGCAGGCAGGGGAGGAGGGAGCGGGGCTGAAGCACGGTGCTGAGAGTGTCCGGTGGATTTGGGGGACAGGCAGGTCCCCTCGCCTCTGCCAGCGTGGATGGGATGGGAGCCCTAGTCGAGAAGAGCTGCACTGAGGGATGGGGACTTGGCTACCTCTTGTTGCTTTCCCCCAGTTGCCCACCTTCGCTGGCAACTTTTCTGATTAAGAAGCAGTCCTTAGTAACAAAGTATATGTAAAGAATTGTTATTTGCCGTGTTGTGAGCTTAGATACTGGTCGCAGATCTGGCTGTGCCGTCATTTCAAGTATCTTTGGTGTGGTGCCAGTGTCTTCCCTCACTTAGGCAGAGTGAGTGAAAGCACAAACTGTATGGGAGCTGCCAGGCTGTTGCTTCCAGGACCAGGTGTATGTATATGTTTAATGCTTATATTCACTGTAATCTAAATATGAAATAAATGAATTGAATTATTGAAGGGAGAGTGGAAGAAGAAGGGGTGCTGTTTGCTGGACACATCGTTCTATGCAGTCCATTAACAGCCACAAAAGACAAGTTTTTACTCCAGTCCTGTTGTGTCTCAGGAGAGGGAAATGATGCTAATTAAGTTAAAATGTGAAGAAAGTGACAAATTCTTCCTAAAACTTTGGAGAAGAGGATGTAAACTCCTGTTGCTGGCAATTGGAAATGTGCATTTCTTCTGTACTTTCTGCACGCAGAGGCTGTGGTAGCCTGGTTTTGTGTACTTTAAATCCCCTTCACAAGCTCAGGCTATAAACCTCTAATAATCAGGAAAGAATACAATATGGATAAGGGCAACAGGCAAACTTTGTCTGAAGGTGTTTGTAAATGAAGGTTATGTTGGAATGCGTGAGGCATTTTTATACTCAGGAAGCCACGTCCTAAACACTGGACAGGGAATGACCATCACCTACTGCATCCACTAACAAATGAAAAGCACATCCAACCACTTTGGGAACCAAATAGTCCTGTCACTTTTTCTGGAGAAATGGCATTGTCTTTAGCTGTTGCACTAAAGTAGCTGTGTGCTGTGTGAGGAATTTGGTTTTGAATTACCATTCTGTATTCATGCTGGGTAATTTCCTTTATTGAAGGTGTTGTTTATGCTTTACTGAAAAGATACTTGAAGCTATCTCAGTAGATATTTCTTAGAATCCTGGAAAATAACTATATAAATGATAATCATATAAAAGATAAAAGTTTCAATATTTCAATGGCCTATCATTTTGTGAAGGACTATCTTTTACTGTCACTGTCAGGAGCTATAGGAAGAAAAGAATCAAAACAGTGAAGGAAGAAGCTTGAAATAACATCTAATGTATTTAGCTTGAATAGTGAAATAACGGTCTCAGGTGCTTGAGAACAGTGCCAGTTAGAACAGTTGGCTGCAAACTTGTAAATTCCGCAAGTGGTGTTAGAGGAAAAGACTTTCTAACCTGGGAAACTGTTGTGCTCTTGAATTGTCCACGGTGCTTCCCATTTATCTTTTCCAAAGGGCAAATGGGTCGCACTTCCACCTTCCACGTCCCCAGACGTGCTGCGGTCAGCGGTGTGTTGCAACCTGCTGAAGCAAAGCCTTTGATGCTTGTGCCCTGTTTCTGTTCTGTGTTCTCTCAAACATGAAACAGCGTTTGCCCTGGCATTGCAACCTTTCTCTCAGAAAACACATTTGTTTTAAGCAGAAGCTTACTATTATTGGAATGGGAATATTGTCCAGCATTTGGGGTTTGCCTTGGTTTTGCTAGAGGAAGAGCTCCAGTGTTTTCTTTTAGAAAACGGTAGTTTTGTGATTTAGTGTCTTTGATTATGATAGTAACTTATGGAAGAAGAAGCTGAGCAATGGCAGGTTCCTGAAGCGGATGACTATAGTGGGCTTATATTTTGAGAATGGTAAGCAGGCATGGATAAACACAGTTAGAAATATTGAATATAAAAAATGCAAGCTGACCTTTGGTCCTAAACTGTCAGAAAGCTTAGTGCTGGATTGCATGTTAATTATCACTCCTCTACCCAAATTAAATATTATTTGCAAGGTTTCTTTTTCTGTCCCGATATATATAAATAAAATGACTCTTCTTGCTTCGTGTTTGGTATTCTTGATTGTTCCTGGAGTGGTGATTACAAATCAGTAGCAGTAAGCCCTGAGCTACTAGCACTGTAGCGTCAGAGGGAAATTTCATTGTTGATATATATTAATAAGCATTTACTTTCCCCCTTTTTTTTTTTTTAGTTTGTTTTTGTTTTTGTGGCTTTGTTATTGCTCAGAAAAATATTTTTTTCTGCTGAAATGTATGAAGTTTGTGAGATGGGGGTTAATGGCAACCTTCTGCAAACTGGGTTAAGGTGGCAAGCTGATAGTAGTAAATGAGATTACTGGTGTAGTGTAGCCTATTCCTCTGCATCTGCAAAGTGAGAGAAAGGGCAAGGGCATGAAATATAATGTTATGAGTTTCTGAACAGTGGTTTCTGCTTGAAAGCATTTAAGGAGATCAGGATGTGTAAACGGTCATCTCAAGTAGTATCTCGCAGGAAGAATGAAATGCTAAATGAAACTCAGCAGAAAAAATAGGGCATCAAACACTACCATCTAAATACAGAACTTTCAAATATAAATAGGATTAAATGTAAGTTTGTTACACAATTTTCATTTGGGCAGCTGCGTGTCAGCAGTTTCATTTTAGGCTGTTGTCTACCCAGCAGATTTTTAAAGTTATTTTGAAATGTTGTTGACTGTAATGGAAGCCATATCTGCATTGAAAAAAAGGTATCTTAATAAATACACGCATAACACATACTGAAGGATTATTTAGGTATTTATCACATCTTTTATTAGAAGCAGGAAATGTTGTGATATTAACAATGACTGAAATCTGTAAGCATTGGAAATCATGAGCTCCACAAACTAGCACTAGGTCTATGCTATTCCTTGGCAGCCTTTCAGTGTCAATCCAGTTTGTGAAGACATGACTGATGGAGCTACACTGATGGAAGCGTACATGCAGGGATGTCATGAGTACAGCTCTTTCTCCCGCTTAGAGAAATGAAGCTTGGAGCTTCATTTGGATGATCTGGAGCAAGTTATGTTGGCAAAAGCTGAATTTTGCTGGCATAAGCTGAATTTTGCTGGCATATGCTGTATACACGCTAGGAGTGCTTTGCCTTCAGAGAATAACTATTGCTGTTCCATATAAAGAATGCCCTAGAGCTACTGGATAGTTGTAGGATATCACCATGCCTGTACCTACAAAGTACTGATGGTATAAAGATTTTAATATAAACCTCTCAAATTATATTTTTATTGTAATTGTATTCCTGTGCTATTGGTTATTTCCTATCCTAGCCACCATTTCCTGACTGAAAGCAGGATCTGAGGTTGCTTTGCTGAAGGACAAAGTCCCATCTGCTGTGCTGGAACAATGTACTGGGTAAAGAAAATGCCCCTCTGCTACCTCCTCATTAGCTTCTAAATAGCAAAACCGAGGGCCAGCAGGCATCCCAGAGTCTAGTTTGGTGAAAGCAGAAAGTCTTTTGGCCATTCAAAAGACAGTTGGATCATCCAGCTATTGGGAGAACAAGCGAAGAGGGGGGAATGCAGCTGTCAGACCACTTGGCTGCTTTTCAGGCACTGTAGCGAAAGAAGAAAGCACTGGAAGGGCACCTCTGCACTGGACCACGGAGCACCATGATACGGCGACAAAGTGGCTTCACGTAAATGTGGCACAGAGTGGCTGTGCAGAGGCAGTGGATGTCCTGGAAGCAGTACACTGGGGATGGCTCGAGGTAACCTTTGCCTTTCAGGCAGCCCCACTTCTCTAGTTCCAGAGAGATGTTGTTTGCAGCTAGCCTGGCTATCTCTGCACAGCCCAGTGGTGCTGGCTTTAAACTTACCCATAGCCTTGAAATGAGGGTGCTGCCAGAACTGGCTCTTGCTTTGTCACTATAAACAGCATTCTCTGTGTATATCTGTCATGTACTCTATGTGCACTGATCACCTACCATAAGTCCCGGAGGCTTCTAAAGTGCAAAGTTGTTGTTAGGTGCAGGAACATTTGGATACTGCTGTTATGAAAGAGCTGTCTCTTCTTTGTGATCCTGGTGTGATGCTCTCTCCCCTGTTACTCCATGCAGCTCTTAGAAAACATGTTAAGAAGGCACTGACTCACTGTCCATCAGGACTTTACAAGCAATAGCATAAAATCTGCCTTCTGCTTCTCTCCGTGCTTTCCTTCCCACACGTGGATTCCCTGGATCAGCTGGAGAAAAGTTTGGCAAACTACACCATGCATGTGTGCTGTTGAGTCTTGGGGCTTGTCTATACAGGGAGGTTATTTCAAACTAAAATACAGTATGAGGATTTACAGTGCTATAAATTCTTGGCAAGATAGTAAACTGTTCTCCACAAATGCTTCATTAACTCCACAGCTTAAAGAACTACTTATATCCGTGTTTAGATTGAGCAGGCTACATTGGCATCCATTTTTTTTTCAGGAAAAAGTGGCTTTTATATGTGTAGGAGGATGGTCATATATACTTCTTTGATACCTGTGTATTCAATTTACTAGAAAAAGCTGCATTCCAGAAGTTTAAGAACATACCTCTGCCTGTGGTGGCCATTTTTCAGAATAATTTATTTGTAGAATGATTTATTGCCTTTCTCTTCAGCATCCCACTTATAGTGCTCCACTCTGGTGTCTGTAAAAGTGCTTCCTCTGTAATAGGAAATCCACCTGCAAGTATGACTAAGTCTTTTTGGCTTTTATTTATTATTTGTATTGCAGTAGTACTTAGAGGTTTTATTTATAGATATATTTATCCGTATTGGTTATGTGGCTATATTTACCTTTTTTTTTTCTATAATTCATGTTACCACAGTGTCTAAGAACACAGCAATAGTTAATTTATCCTCACAATATGGAGTTCTTATGACTAAGGTGCTATTATTCCACATTTAGCTGTTGGAAAACTGAGAAACAAATAATCCATTTATGCTTCACAGCAACCTCCCAAGGGTTGCCTTGGGCAGGATCCCTGTATTGACAGCCACACTACTGGCCTTTTTGGTCGCTTTGAGAATGCATCAGACATGTCCATGCTGCACGTGGCATCCTTGGGAACAAGAACTGTCCCGCAAGTTCTTAGAGGATGTCACCGCCCCTTTTAGCCCTTGCCATAGCTCTTTACCCATCTCTCTCATACATCTTGATCTGCTGCTCAATCATCATCATCCGCATTGATCTCAATGTGCCAACATGCAGGCAGAAATGATGGCTACTCAGGACAAGGAAGGACAAAAGAAAGATCCACACGCTACACATAGACCTAGTTGAGGGGAAAAGTAAAGACACTGTATTATGGATTAGGAGCACTATGGTCATTTGGCAACCTGCAGGAGGACCAGCAGTCTTGTATGCACCAGAAGTGTGTCAGGCTCTCTCTAATGTACCAAAAAAAATGTTGCACTTCTGGAGTCTGTGGCTTCTGGTCTTATTGTTACACTAGTTATGTCTTTCTCCAGGTATGGCTTGATCAGCAATGGCTCACAAACTTAAAGATGTTGAAGGGTTTTGTTGAGGCGTTACTTGAGTTTCATTTATCTGGCACTGTGCTGGTTTCTGGCTATCTCTCCTGGAGGAACAGAGCAATGATTGTTCTGTGTGGTTGACAGTTCCTACTGACTTTCTTCAAATAGTGCCTTTTTTTTTTACAATCTCCTCCAATGTGAAGAAGGGGTTTTGTCTCCTGGTGGGGCCAAACTAGCACTCTGAGCCATCTGCTTTCGCCAGTTTATGAGGGCAACTTGGTGTGGTAACAGTGTTCTATTAGAAATAACAGTACAGGAGACAACTACACAAAAATCCTGTAGCAGGAAGATTTTGAACAGACAAACCCCAGGCTGAGATGGTTATGGTACTGCCCATTTCATCATGCCCATGGGTTCAGAAAGCAGTTGTTGTAGAGAGAGGAATTCTGAGGTATGGCCCTACTAGACAGTGTCAGAGGAACATCCAGATTGCTCTTAAGAACCAAAGTCCTTCTCTGGGATCCCACTTGAACTGCTGTGCAGGACAGTAGCATGAATACGGAATTTTGCACCGAGAGCTTTGCAGCGATTGTGACTGGCAGAGGTAGTGACTGAGATTCTCTGAAGTATTCCCTGTCCTAAATCCCATTGGAAATTCTACTTGTGGTACCTGGGCCCAAGTGTCTTGCCTGGGGACACACAGACACCCTTACAGAGCACAGAGTTGAAACAGAGTCTTATTGGCGTATCAACTACTCGATTAGCCTTCCTGTTTGGTCTCCACGGCAGACACTGAAGGCATACCTGTTGGAGGGAGTGTCTGCTAAAGGGCATATGATACAAGCAACCAAGACAAAATTTGTGGGGGAATCAGTGCAGAGAGATGAAGTGACTTCTGGGGGTCACACAGCAGGAGAGAGCCCAGATTCATCCATCACTATCCTATATTTCGTCTAGCAGACCACATCTCTCAGGCTTTCAGAAGGATGTCAGCCACACTGTGAGTATGGGTAGGACAAAGACATTGGATTATTTTAGTTTTGGACCTCGAAGGTTTCAGTATCACATGTTCAGTCTCCTGGATCATCCTTTGATAGCTTTAAGGCTAAGTTGTCTTCAGGAGATATTTGTAAATGTAGAAGATGAGAGGTGGCTCAGCCAAATTAAATTAAGAATAATAACAAAGAAAAAGATGGGGAGAGGGGCAACCCCAAGGATTCACAGACCCACACACCATCCAGTGTTCCATTCTGTCATTTGGGCTGTACTAACTTTTAACTATACCACTAGAATGTTGTCAAGAGTACAGTAAATTTAGGAAATGAATTATAGGCTATGTGTGACAGATTCTGCTTGTATTTACACCATCTTAGTTGCAGGTTTCTTAAGGGAGGTACACGAATTTATTCCACATTTAAATATGGTTAGTAAGAGCAGGATTTGGCCTTACTACTCTCATATATACTGCATAAAAGCACTTTAAAATTTGTATTTCTTGCTAAATAGCATACAGTTACATCCTTTCAGGTTAATTAAACCGTTTTGCAATGCCGGTTGCTGTTGATGGGATATTTAAATGTCAGATTCAGAATAAGCACTTATGCTTCTTGATTATAAATGGCTTCCTTTTAAGTATCCTAGACATGCGTATATGGTCAATGCATCTGAAGTGTGTGAATTTCTGCTTTTCTCAATCTGCGTTTTCATTTGGTCTACAATAGGGTCAAACACGCACTGGTATCAAAGCCTAAATAAAGACTCTCAGCAACTGAATAAAACCTGATTAGGCCCAACATGGTATTCCTTACATAACCAGAAATTTCCAGTGAAGGGTGTGCAGTATTCAGCAGGAAAGTATAAGAAAAGTGGACTCACACTGACTGTCTGATGCCTTTTTGTTAGAATCTAGGAGCAACCTTTCTAAATTTGTTCCTGTGGGAACTTGGAAGCAAACACCACTCTGCCAGAACCTAAATGACCAGGAAACAATAGCAAGACCCAATTTTGCAGACTGTACTACGTATGATTCCATCCTCTGCGACCTCTGTGTCACTAAAGGTCCACTCTGCAGGTTTATGTGAAGTGGGATGTAGGTATGGATGTGCTACTTCAGTGTTTATGGAATGGATTTTCCTCCTACAAGTGTCTGGAAAGAGCCTCTAATGAGGAATGTGAGTGGAGGGTGACTACAGCTACTTTCGTTTTGTCAATGATTCCTGATAATACAGAAGAACGATGGAGCGCTCAGCCTATTTGTATATCTAGGTCCTTATAGGCAGAAGTAATTAACTGGCCTGTTTATAGGGAACCAAACAAAAGAGACCAGGTTAAGGAGGAAAATGCATTAGCTTGAAAATCATGCCTTTTCTTGAGAGCTATTCTAACTTCTTAATAAGGAGAGTCTTAAAATGTAGGACTATATAGGCAGTCCCGTTATGGAAGTTCCTGTGATATTTTCATACATGCTTATCTATCATCCATGTAAACAAAGTTCTGAGTCCCTTGTACTAATGCTGAGAGTTTATAGCACATTATTGTTTTGACGCTAATCAGAGTAACTCCCATGGAGAGCTTTGATGCACTTCAGAAAACCAAAGAATGCTCTGAAAATGGTAATACACTGTAGCTATTTCATTGTAATTGGAGGCTGTCTGTGCCTCACGGAAATTACCAGTCAAGCATTCTTGAAAATGTCAGAATTTTCAAGTTAGTTCCATTTAAAATGGGGGAGCAAGAATGTGAGGGGATGGATAGAAAATGTGAGGGCTGTGTGATTCAAACTTGAAGTGCAGTTTGTAATAATGAAAGATGATCAACTTTGGGGGTGGAGAAATCATCTCCTAGGTTTTCTAAATTACAGGATGCATAAAAACATCCACTTATTCTACATGTACTGTTACTTTAATAAAAGGCACCACTTCAGGAAATTAAAGGCTTTGGAATATCGCCAAACGTTTTAGTTCTATTTATTGTCAAAAGGTGGGTTTTTTTTCATTATCCATGGAGCTTGTGGGGTAGTTGAATAATTTGCAGGAATCTGAGTGTTTGATACCAGACTGCAAACTCTATTTATCTTCTTTCAATGCTCATGTTGCAAATATAAGCATGATAAGATTTCCTGTTCATGTTATAATTGTGTCAGGATTTGGCAATTGGTCTGCTACTAATCTCATAATGTGCATTTGTGTCTATATTTAAATTAATTGGAAAACTATATCTGAAAATACTGTTCTTAAATTATTTTATGTATAAATGGGGAGGAGGGAAAGGGAGGCTAGATGGTGTAAATACAGAGTGCTGATGAACGCTCAAGTAGTAAATAGAAATATCTTAGAAGCCATTTCTGACAGTAATAAAGACAGCAATTTGATTTCATCTGTGGATAATAAACTGGTTTCACATTGCAATAAAAGCGGTGCTTATGCTATATTAATATTTATTAGCACTTATTGATGTTAGGGTTTAGTTGTTGTCTTTTCTTCACATCACAGCCATTTTATAAAAATTCAAGTTAAATTGCTACACAATAAGCAATTAAAAATGTTTGTGCCTGTGAAAGAAAAAAATATTTGTCTGTGGAGATATTCCTATAAGGAAGGGCAGACCCTTACTGCCTAAGAATCTAGAGAGCTGTGCTCAAAATTATGGAGTTACGTGAGTTTCCATTAGTTAAAGATTTGGCACTCTGAATGCATATTTCAACACGTAAGCACTGTTCTGCTGTTTATATCAGAGCTGTTTGTATGAATTTCCTGTTGTTTAACAATATATTTTTGTATTCCTTGCTTTGACTGTGTGCAGTGCCTCATAAAAGTAAGAGATTATGTATTATATTCGGTGGCTTTTTTTTGTGACGTGTGAAGGTTTGCCAACTTGCAGGATAATGTGAGTCAGAAAGTGATCTGATCCAAATTTAACCAAAGTTGTTCATCTCTAAATTTAGAGAATAGCTGAATGGCAAGGCAGTTATATTTGAATTTCCATCAGTGACAAGGACAGAGTGTTGGCGGATGCCTGTTAACAGCTATATTGTGTGGTTTTGGTACTCATATGTGTGTGTATGGGTGGGAAAAGACTGGTTACTAACTTTTATTTATCATGAGCCTGTTTCTTCTTTGACTGCTTTTAAATCACTCTTGGGGTTGGTGTTGCTTCAGTGCACATAATTCTTGTGCAGAAGGTCCACTGTGGACCTGAGTCACATTTTTGCCCTCTAAGCAGAAAGACTTGCAGTTGGACTTGGATTTTTATTATTATGAAAACTGAAACATAGACCTTTTTAAAATAAGCCAGGTACCAGGCAAGGTAAGACAAACCAAAATTCTTTTTATTGAACTTACAGTCAGGCTTCAATATCAATGATTTTCGAGAACAGATTCAACTTCTGTCCTTCACTTGAACGTAAACCTGAGTTTAACATGTATATTATCTTCAGTAGGATTATTCATATGCTTGTAACTGAGTTTGTTTGTATTTACCTGCTTTTCTGTGCTAGAGTCTTAATCTTTTTGATTATTCTAATTCTTTGGCAAAATATTTTCCTTGGAGGTTTGGCCAGTGAAAGCAAGAACATGTCCCCACTGCTTTTATACAAGACATTTAGTTAATGGGTACAACTGTTTGTTTTGTTTTGGTTTGGTTTTCCTCAGTAAGATCCTTGTTACAGACCTCTGTTTAGCCTTTTGTCCTGTTTGATTTTATTAAGAACCCAGTTCAGTGACTGTGTCATCAAATTTGCACGTATAGTGATGGATTGTGATATTACAAACAATTTGATTGTTGCATCCCTCACTGAATCAAACAATGAGACTGCCTGGATTGGAGATAAGTTCATTTTCACATACAAGATCACTGAACTAGCAGTGATTGAATAGGTAATACCAGAAAGTGTAGGACAGCTTTGATAAGATTTAAGTAGCATTGTGTTTCCTGTAGTTTGCTGAAGTGGTAATGGTGATTTAAAGGTCTCACCTTAAATGTTTCCCATCCTTATGAGTGTAAAATAAAACCACAAGTCAGCCTTGTTCAACTTAATGTGATATGCACTTCTCTTTAAAGAATCAGTACACTGAAGTGTTTTTAAAGGACAGCTATTTTAGCATAGTAGTAATGAGAATATTGTAGAAATTTGGCAGGGATACTACAGGGTATGATTTTAGAAGACTGTGTGGTAATTGATTAACATGTTCTCTAATAAAATCCCACCACCTTTTTTGCTGACTTGACATGTTTTCTTCAAAGCGAAACATTACTATATTCATTTCCCTTGCACTTGTCATTTCAAAATATAAGCAAATAATCTATATTCTGTTGACTTGTATAGCTTTTTAGTGTTTCTTGTTATACAGGAAATTAGACACTGCATTTGTTAGTATTGCTGGAAAAGAAAAGCTCAGCCTCCCTAATAAATATGGGAAGATAAAAAGCTCAGGTTTCTTCTGTATCTGTGTTCTTAATTTGAGTTTTAAAGCCCGAGTAGGTGGCTCTGAGCCACCACTGTGATGGCTCAAAGTGTTTACACTTTGTTTTCAAGTCTTGAGGAATATGAGATCAAACTCTGGTTCCTCTAGCATGAGTCCAAAAATCGCTTCTAAATTTAGAAGTAAATTCTAAATGTATTTAATTTATTATTAAATTTATTCAGGGAACCAGAATCGACCTATGTCTTGATATGCATGATGTCCTTTAGTAAATTTAAGTTTATAACTCTTCTTAATAGCAAAGTATTTACTCAGCAAATTATATGACCATTTTCAAATACGTGTATTTGGAGTATCACCACTGAAGTCAAATATAGCGATGCTAGACTGTTACCAGCAGTTACTGTACAAGTTTACATCCCTAGCATGTCTCTAACCATTTTCCTAACAATACAATAGGCTTAGTATGTCATTAATTATTATTCTGTTTTCTTTGAAAGGGAACCTTTCATTTAAAACAAACAAACAAAAACAAACAGAGATCTTTGTGACCTGTTCATCCCAATTTTCTTGATTTTCAATTTACAGTGTCAGGGTAGAGACTCTACAGAACTTTCATGTGTGCAGGTAGAACGTAACTGAAGACATGAGGAGCACCCCTTACCAACATTTTTCTTTAAAAATCAATAGAAAATTCAAGTAGTAAAGTTCTCTTTGCATTATCTTGGCAATTATTTTGGATTTAAGATACTATTGTCCAATTAAAACCAAACCAAAACAGAACACAGTTTTTCCCCTTTTAGCTTTGGGCATGACTGGGTTGAAGTCCTCAACTCTGCAATGATCTCCTGACAGATACCCACGCAGACCTTCACTGAACTAAGACTCATAAAAGTTCATGGTTCTGCCTTTATGAAGACATTATTGTTGTACTGTCTAATTTGCAAAGTTGCAAGTTGAAAACGTAGGATTTGTTTTCTCACTGTGCCTTTTATTTATTGCAAAAGAGATTCAGACTAGATCTTTGGAAGTATTTTAGTGTTGAAGTGCACCTAGCTGTCCAGAGTTCAAAACTTTGATCATCAAATTCTGCTGGGTAGCTACCAAGTCTGGACCCAGGTGAAATCCATAAATGCCTCTGTTTCTACTGGTCATATTACCTGTGTCCCAAAATGTTTGCACTGGGGCTCTGTAAGAACTGCTATTGTATTAACAGGGTTGAACAACAAGGTGGCCAAAGTATTGATTGGAATTGTCAGTTGTCTTTTCTTCCAAGCATTCTCTAACCAGTGGGCCATGAGACCACGTTCTTTCTTCTCTCACTGATGGATTTAGGAGAACTTTAAAGAAGAGTCTTTCTATGAAGTATGCTCTGATAAATGGCTTACAGAACCATGTGTAGGAACTGAAATCTTCCTTGTCTGGAATAGGTGATTGAACTCCTGAGAAATTGGTGGAAGGGAAAGATGGGAAGGAGGAAGAAATGAAAGGACAGATTTCTTGGAGTGTGTTTTGAATGAAAGTGGTTGAACACAGAGCAGTCTCCAGGAAGGGGCTCAGGGAGGTGAACCCCGATGAGCACGAAGCAGGTCTCCTCTTTCAAAGCAAAGTACCAAGGTCTGGAGTCAGTAACACAACATAACACTCCTATTGAACACATCTGTCTAGATAATTATCAAGACATCTATCTTCTGCCCTAGGATGCTGGTTTGCAAATTTCTTCCCAAGGTGCCCCATCATACTCTTTGGATACCCTACACATGGAAACCTGGATGCCTAATTGAGATCTGCAGTAAAGCGCCTAAGAGCTGGGCATTGTACTGTGCAATACCTTCACGTGTTTGTGGATTCAATTCTAGGTACTGAGTTGTGGACACCTCATTGGTGATGTTGACAGGCTTGCTGAGAAGCAAACCTTTAGGTGTTCAGAGCGTATTAATGGTTAAGACTGAAGCACATGAGGGTTTGACTGTCTTTATGGTTTGACAGCAGCTAAAGGAGGCAGGGCAGGGGCTATCCAGATGAGAAGGTGATTTTGAACTCTTTAGCTGGAGCTAGGTTGGACAGGCACGTTGCACTTTTTCTGAAACTCAGCCTGCTAGAACCTTGGAAGATGTCCCAGCATCCAGGTTTATCAGCAAGAGAGGAACCTTTGCTGACTTTAGTGTTTATAAGGCTCATTTTACTAGCACTAATGTTAATGCAGCATCTCAAGAAGAAGAGATATTCTACTCTGATCTCTAAGATTTCCTGGCCTTGTCATGGTAAGGAAACACTGGTGTTCACTTTGGTATGCTTACAACTAAGGAAAAATAGTATGTGTAATGTATTATTATGTGTTCTGAAGTGTGTGTTTGTGTATTCACATACATATGGTATATATATGTATCTTACGTATATATTTATGAATTTATTTGTATAATAATAAATTTGCCAAATCCTGTTACTGTCCGAACAAATCAACATAAAAGATCAGCCTTTTTATTTGGATCATCAAAGAATCAATTACATTTGTAAGTGAATATTGTTGAGTTTATCACCCTCCAAAACAATTAAGGTGCTGCTATATTTCACTGTTTTCTTCTAATTAAAAGGCGGCACAATGATTTTTCACATTTGCAGTCCTAGAGCTGTGGAATACCAAAGTTAAGAATTCAAGATCCATGCTGTATTAAAGCAGTATTTCCCACTGGATTTGGTTGATGGGCAAGTAGCTCAATATTGCTGAGTAGTCTGCCTAAAAATAAATAAAGCAAGCTTATGGGATGTTCTTGGGAAAGTTATTCCTTCCTACTTGCTAACTGCTTATATTAATGGCAGAATTTTAAGATTGGTCATATTTATACACACTTTGTATGGAATTCAGGCAAAGTCTTTATGTTTCTTCCCCACGTTCTATACTCAAAGAAGTTGCTTTGGGTAAAAGAATTCAGTTAATATCGCTGAGCTGATTTAATAGCTTACGGTCTCAAAAAATGTTGGAACCATCATTCAATTTTTCTGTTCTCCTGCCTTTGTGGTTTTTGTCTTTCCCTCCCTCCCACAAGAAATGTTGCTTTTTCCCTGGCCTTTGTTCTGTTGCTTGTTGGATACTTTCCTAAGCTAACTTAACTAGCAGAAAACTTTCTTTATCTTGGTTTGCAAGCTGAATTAGCTCAGCTCGGGGCCTGACAAAAGGGACTGTGTGGCAGAGAGCAATTAGATCGTCTCAGGCTGTCACTCCCCTCATGTTTTCCAGTTATTCAGAGTGGCTGAGGAATGCATAATAAAAACTCACAGCAAGAACTGCAAAAGCAGCTCTGAGCCCTATGGGTACTAAAATGGAATGATCTTAATTTTTCAGTAGCTCCTATTAGTCTGCATGAGCCGTTCTGATATGTGAGGATTCCTAAATCATTAAGGAATGATGATCTTCTCCTCCTTTATTTTTCCTTCACCCACCATCTCTTTGCATACCCTAATCCCCACGTCCTGCAACTGGGGTAAAGCAGTAGTACTTTAGCAGCTGATGGGGCTCTGTTGAAGATTTTTTACTCATGCTTGAACTCGCTTGAGATAGAGGCTAGAATCTGCTTTCTGCGTCATGCTGTGCACACGTTTTCCCCCTTTACTCAGAAATATTTCTGCAGCCTGTGAACAGGGAATAAGTAATTTGAAGACATTAGTCATTAAAAACAGGATCAACCTGGAACAGTTTAGTAGTTCAACAGAAAATCTTTTATGAATCAGCTGAGCAAGAGACTATAGGTGTGATCACAGCTACCGTGTGTTGTTGTTGCAACTCAGTGAGACTATACTCATTTGTGCAAGAGGTGGAGATTTAATTAATTGGATACGATTTCTGAATAAATCTTCAAATCACAGAACAGGTATGCGCATGCTAATTTAGTTCACAGAGCCAAAGTTCCTTCTTCTTCTTCTTTTTTCTCTCCTCCAGAAATGTATAGTGTGATCTAATGACTGAGGGAAAATCCAGACTGTTTCCCTGGATAAAAATAACAGTACCTTAAAAAAAATGATAACCAGTAATTGATGGAAGCTGTGTTTAAGAACAGGCATTTGGCACGGCTATCCATCCTTTTGTGTAAGTAACCAGTGGGATTTCTGAACCAGGGAAAGTCATGAACTTTATTCATCACGATTTCCTTTGCCAGAATATATGCCCACAATGTGTTCAAACTGAGTTTGTATTTTTGAGTTTATCCTGATGGGAATGTGCAAGTGGCAAGAAGTAGAGATAGCGGTCTGAAAAATCTGAGAGCCATGGTAAAAGCAGAGATAAATTAGGTGGTGCTCTGAAAAACCGAAGAGCCACGGTGAAAGCAGAAAATTGTTTGCCTTATCTCTGCATATACTCCTCTGATACCCTGGTGAGCTTTGATAACTCTGTGGGTTTCCTTGCAAATGAGCGGTGGTGAAAGGGATGAGTATAAATACCTCAGAAGCAATTAGGAGTTTGGTCACATCATGTTTTTCAGAGCAGGTTTGGAATTTAAGGTGGTACCTTGTCTCCTGCTCCTTGTTGCTGCCCTGGTACTGGGCCTTGTGAGGGGCAGGGGGAGCAGTTGTCGGCTGTTTCAATGCAAAAGCATCTGGCATGGTTTCTGTTGTTGTTAATTGGCTGTGATGGCGCTGGGTTTAAATGGTATTTCTAGTGCCCAAAGAAAGGATGGTTTCAAAAACACTGGTATTTTAAAAAATCAACAGGGCTTGTGTTTCTGATTGTCTACTTTATAACAATAGTAAATGTGCATACAAGAGTGTGATCAATGAATTCTGAGTAGAGAGACAGGAAGTGGGTAAAACAAATCCTTTTAAAAGCTGGAAGAGAAATCTTTACATTTCCATGAAATACTAATTAAATTAGTTTACACAAAATATGCGTCTGAAGTGCAGTCTCTTTGGGACGCAATGTGAGTGTGAAATTGAAACATGCCATAATTTCACCAGATTATTAGAAATACAATGCATAGTGATTTCACCATATTTTGAAAATGAAGAATGATTTCCACAGATTTTGGTTGAAGTTAAAGTCTAGAAGGAGAGAAAAAATATGTATGCAAACATATTATGCAGGAACCTCCAAGTTATATTTGAGTGCACAGTGCTTTTACTGGTGGACTGTATGGAAAAAATAATAGCATTCGGATGTTTAGGTTAGCTAGAGGACAGCAACTATCCTGGATTATTGAGGTAAGGTGCAGCGAGTTTTTAGTCAAATGAACTTGAAGGTTGCGTATAGTGCTTGGCATTTATATAAAGCAAGCTCAAGGTTGAATGCAGCATTCAAGTTGTAAAATGGATGTAGAATGGGTAAAAAAACCTGCAATTACTTCAGTGACGATCCATTCAGGTTAAGAATTTTCATCTTTGCTGTTGCCATAGCAATCTGTTCCCCTGTCACTACCACATTAAAAATCCATTCTGTAAAACTGTTGTTGCCAATATTGAACACATAACAGACAAAAACATTTTTGTAATAGCTTAGGTGTCTTATTTGCAACACGAAGACCTAGATCTCAGAGAGATGCATATGTACTTTAAAAAGAAAAAGATTAGTATTTCTATAATGCATTGTAGGAACACAATATTTGTGCTGCAGTATTGATGTCAGTATAAAATAGTTTGCAAATAATACAGCAATGCAGTGTCAGTTGAACTCAAATAATTGAACTGTTCTGCTAAGATATAACAAACCCATATGTTCCTGAGTTAAATATTTATTTTGGTAGCATGCTGTAGTGAACGGCTTTTGAAACTATGTGGCTGTTTAACCTTCTCCTACTCACTGAGTCCAATTCTCTTCAGTGATTGACCTCAGTGATTTTGTCTGTACTGGTGTAATTCTGCAGTGGGAGGAGAGTTGTGTTCCCTAACAGTTTTATGTTTGTGATCTAACCCTGAATTGCTCATGTACCCAAGCTCAACAATGAGTTTGTACCAATAGTGAATTGTAACAGGTCTTTAAGCTTTTTTGAATACATCCCAATGCAGGGACGAGGGGGATGAAGAGGGAGGGAAGTAATTTGTAATTCAAAGCAAACATAGCAGTGGTCTGACAAATGTATTTACCCAAACAGAGTAAAATGTAAATACCTTCCAATAAAGCAGAGATACATATCTGTAGATTCATATAGATGTGTGAGTATTAATTCAGGGCTGAAATGCAGAAGTTTACTGAAATCATAAATGTGTGTAAATCATGGATTTAAAAACTCAGGCATTGACTGAAGAAGCTGTAAGATAATGGACAGTAGAAAACAGAATGTATGGCCCTTAGTCTGATCATCGACAATGTAAATCTCATCCTTGTTTTTACCTCAACATCCTTTTGTCATTAACCATCGCTAGCCTTCATCTTTTGAATTCTTATTCTCTGTCCATACCATACTTCTTTCTTTCACTTTTTATGTCTTCTACTTGCTGCTATCCCAATAATTTTATCCCTTAGTGCTCTTTGAGAGCCTTCATCCAGTGATGATGTTGATCCACCAGAAGCAGCAGAGAAGGAGAAAATATAGCCAATAGTTGCAATGCTATTGGATATTAATAGAACAACTGAAGGTGAGAAGTGATTTTCTTTTTTAATTGCTCTTGGCAATATCTCCCAAGTTTTTTATTTTCTTTTGGTTGCATGGGAGGAACTTCTTTTATTGTCTTTTAATGCAACAGTGTCCTCCTGTTTTGGGGCTTTTGGGTTGGTTTTCTGTTTTCAAATTCTCATAGTTATGATTTTCTTAGTGAGTAAATTGACCGCTTAAAAGACGATTTAATTTGCTTCTCTTCCCGTTTTTGTGATTCGAAATGTGACCCTTTGGAGCACGCTACTGGATGACATTTATCCAAGAGCTGAGATTGCGGGTCACCTACACAGTGGACCTGCTGTGGTTCCTATCTGAGGGCATCTGTGGATTGCTCAAGCAAAAAAAGGTGACCCTGACATGCCAGATACCTGTCTGCTCTGTATAGGTCACTGAAGATAGGGCTTTGGAAGGGGTTTGTGTTGCAGCCATATGTGTTCATTAGCCATTAACTCCTACAATGGGTGCTGCAGTGGCTGAGGTTCCTGTTCCAGTCCAAGACTGGGGCTGATGCTTGAGGCAGGAGTTAACAAGGGGTCATGGGCTCCCAGATGCTGGACTGGGATAATAAGTGCTGCTGGATGTAAAGTTTGTTGAATTATAGACAGCAGGAAATACAGCTTGCAAATTTGTTTATATTTGAATAAAGTTCTCGGTGTAAAGACAGTAAATCTGGCTCAAATGTATCCAATCAAATCAAAACAGTTCTGAGGCAAACTGAAACTTTGCTCTTCACTTTCCCCCCCTCACTGCACATTTCAGTGCTCTCACCACATTGCAGGTGTTTCAAGGGGTCACCAGGAAAGCCCAAATAGACTTAGATAGAGGAGAGATTTGGAGTTATCTTTGACTTTTATGGACCTTTTTTATTAAAATGCTTAGAGCTGTAAATGTAGTAATAAGAAACTCATTTATCTTGACAAAAGTGCTGCCATAAACTATTCAGAACTCATAAAATAACCTTTAAAATTATTGTTTCTGCTGGTACCGATAAATTCATACAAAGTGCTTAAAGGTCAGGCATTGCCAGAAAAATGTCTTTTCAGCTTGTTAATTAAAGGTTTATAAAAATGTGCACCAGCTTGCTCTTTGGACAAACTGGAAAAAAGGAAGGACTGAAAAAAAGCCCCACATGGATAAAAATCATAGTGTGGAATTAGTGAGTGACGAGTCTTTGATCCACCAGGCTTACCGTGGCAAGCCTGGACAGTTTGTGTGTGAAAACAGGTGACGCTACTAACAGGAGGAGAAAAAGTTTATTTCCCTTTTTAGAAGGGAGGTATTTTGATTATTTGCCTCTCGCAGCCCGTGGGCATGAGCTGAGGGCACAGCTAGAACTGAAGTCTTAAGGTGAGTGTGGGCAGTATTTGTCCTGTCATAGCTTGAGCCATGGGGTGTTTGTCCAGTTCTCATTGCCTGGCCAAGAACATCAGATAAGGACGTTTGCTTTTTGTTTGCCAGGCAAGTGGTTTTATCTGCTTGGTTATTTACCACTTAAACTGGAACAAAGCTGTGCTCTGAAATGCGCTGAAAAATGTACCCAACCATCCATTCTAGCACCTGCTCCTCCTTCATTGCACAGACCACAACTGCGCTTCTCCCTGTTTTATACTTCACCTGTTCCACCCATCATCATGGACACACCCTGGTCTGATCATTAAAATCTGACCTAAAAGTTAGATGACTCGGATGGGACTCTACATCAACAGATGGTATGAGGTTAATCGATCACATGGATTAGACACTGGAAATAAGAAGCCTGGCTTACATTTCCACGTGCACAACAGTCTAGCCCTGGCAATATTGTTTTACCCCTAAATCTCGATTTTTTTTCATCACTAAAACAGAGACAATAATACTGACCTAGGTGAAATACCCTAAGATAACAGATGAAATGTGTTACAGGAAAAGTATAGAGGTTTCTGTCATTGAATTCTGCTGATACAACAGCTTGAACTATTTATTGCTCAAGCTGGGAAACAATAACAAAACAATGTAAATAGTGAAAAGTAAAATAGATTCCTGCGTATCTCTCTGTCTGAAGATACTATAGTGCTATTATTAATGTGAGATTAAAGTTTAGAATTTTCCCTTGGCCATATGATTTTTATACTGAGATTGTTTCCTTGAATATTAAATAACAGATCCTTACTATAAAAATATTTGTAAACACGAGGCTGCATCTTTGTCACTAAAAATTTCATAACCTGAGAATGCCATAATGCGTTTTTGTTCTCTCGGGATTGCTGCAGAACTCCAACTTCAGGAAAATAAATCTGAATAATTTTTTGAGAGAGCAGGTGACAGATAGTTCATTTCTCTGATGCCCACAGACAATACATCCTTGCTTTGTCTTCAACTGGAGCTAAGAGAACAGTGCAGAGTAGTTTCTGGGGGTTTCTTGTTGCTTCTGTTGTTCCCATACATTTGGAGCCATGGCTCAGTGTTTTGAAACATAAAAGGCAATTGGCCCAACGGTGTAGCCAGAGGCTGAAGTGAGCTCTTTCTTCACAGGACAGAGGCATTCTTTTCTAGAAAGGGTTAGTTAGTTAGTTTGTTTGTTTTTTTCCTTGCGATTGATATTTGAACTAGTACAAGAGCTTTGTTATTCACACAAGGAGTTTTTGTGCATCCTACCAATTGATAACTGTATCTCATCTTCTGAGAAGTTGATTCTTATCTTTATAGTCAATTCTCACTTTCACTCATTGTCGGCACTTCAGATTTCAATATGTCATATTCTGTTGGCCACTTTGAAAATCCTTACAAATCCACTTGCATCTGTAGGAATAGGAATATTAGAATGTATATTTTCAAGGTCAGGGGTAGCTAATATAAAATTATGAGAGGTGCAGCCATACTTTAAGCATGACCTTCCAGAAGGAAAACCTCCATGTTTTAACTTTTTATGGAGGGTATATGTACAGCCCAGGAGAAGTTGTGGTGCTCCTCGTGTTTCCAGGGAAAACTCAGACGTCACTGCATTGTGAAAGAAATCTCATTCTATTTATAAACAGTGTTGGGATGGAGGGAAAATATACATTATATTTGTGATCAACTTTCAGTTCCTCTAGTGTGGGTTGGAAAGTTAATTTCGGTATTCGCCTTAAAAAGCAAAACAACTGGCCTGAGTTAACTTTAGTTCTTGCTAATATAAAGCGGGAAGTTGTGATGTGTCTAATAAGTGGCAATAGCAGAAGGTGGCAGCTCAAGTTCTTCTCTCCAGACTGCAGGAATTCATCACATTGTCCTTCCCAGTGGGCGAGGCTGTGATATGGTAGAAGGGGCAAATAAGTCATTTGTTCAGATATAGTATCCTTCTGGTTGGTTTTATTCCATGCGTCACCCTACAGGGATAACTGCAGTGGAAAAACCTGCTTTTCTTCCTCACTCTGGTACCAATACCTTCACTTCTGCAAGAAGGTGTGACTTGTTCTGGAATCCCTAGGTAGAAATGCTGCTTTCTCAGCCCTACCCCTTCATCTCCGCTCATAGCTCAAGACAGTATTTTAGTGGAGTATGTTTTTCCATGCATAGTCCAGGGTACTGATAGTTCACGAGCACTCAGGAAATATTGTCTTCCGTGTTTGTAAGTGTGTAGCCCTCTTTGTTGTTTAACTCGGGCAAATCTTATGCAAATTTGAATCTTTGCTGAATATATAACATGACACCCCCAAATGTCTCCAAGAGGAGCAGCAGAGTTAAAAATATAAACACTGTAGGAGAAGTTAATTAAAAATATTATGCATGATAATGCATGGAATTCTTATCAAACACTGTTGTTAGAATGAAATAGATTGTTTTACCACTCTGTTGTTGAGGTTTGAGCAGAATGCGTCGGCGTGGGCCTGACACAGTGTTGCTTTCCTTGAGCTGATTACCTTATAGTTTCCTTTCTGTTGATGAATTTCATTACCAGACTGGTGTAATATTAGCATATTTTATCCTACTGGCTGTGATCTGTCACTTTTGTTTCAAGGAGAGTTAAATTTAGAGAAATTCAGTCTGTTTTTCTTTCCTTAGCCATTTCTAGCAGCCCGATAAGTTTTTGTGATCAGTGACTAAGTGTCTCTTGCTGTTACAGTGAGAGTCATCTTCTTGCTTAGATTGCCGTGTCATCCCAGCAGCAATTAAGAAATGTTAGATAGAAATTATAAAACCTTACCCTGAGAATATGGGCCAGTTAACCAAAATATGAACTGTGATCAAGGGTGAAGAAATGAAAGAGGTTGAAGGCAAAAAGTTGGCAATGTGTTCTTTAGACCTATGGCCCAATCTTAAATTTACAAGCTACCTGTCCTTTTTAATGGAGAAAATAAAGTTCATATTATTTGCAACATCTCAGATGCAGTATTTTAGGAGCCTCTGTGGGTGAGGCTTGAAAAAGGGGTGCTGTTTAGACCATCTATAACAGAATTCATAAATGTACATCTATAGATAACTGTATCACTATAGATAGATGAAAAGTCAGCAGAGGATTGGGGCTAAACAGACACAGTTTGTTGTTTGTTTTTTTTTTTTGGTGGGGAAACTTGTCTGTACTTGACTCTGTATTACAAGAAACATATGTAGCTTACTCTTGGTATCCAACTGTATTCATAATGGTTGAAGGTAATACTGGGTTAACACATATCATTCCTCCATCTGTGAAGTAAAACTTATGTAGAATACAGCAATATATTTGCTCATAGAAAGAGCTACCTCAAATATTTTAAATAAGCTTTCAACAAAATTGTTGTACAACTAAGAGAAGGATGAGGAGGCAAAATAAACGTTGGTAGTAATAGGTGCTGCACTGACCCACATGGATGTTGTTTCAGCTGAATGTTAGGTTACAGTGTGCTATAGTAGATTTATAGGTAGCTTTTGGTTTTAATAATTCATTATTTACTATTTACTAAGACACAGTGGACTTCTCTTGTGATCCTGGCTACCATGAAATGCATCATCTTGCCAATGCACATGTTGAAGTTTCACTGTGGTACGTTTCACCTTTCTGTTTTTTGAAAACAAGCTGGTGCCTAGAGAGCCTTCAAGCCATGGCAGCACACTTGTATTTCCTTTGTGTACCAAAAAATCTTCACAACAATGAGATGTATCCTTTGCACTCAGAATTACCAAATGCATTAAGGAGACAGTAGGCTTTAGTTAGCAGTGCTTTGTACAGAAGGTTAGAGAGAAGGAAGGGTCTCTGGCTCTTTAGCAGGCGAGCTTCAATGGACTGGTGTATTAAGCCCTTCCATCATGAATTGGGAAGAGACAAAGCAAAGAGCTGGAAGGGAACCACTGGGTCAGGCAGACTCTATCTGGGGAAGCTGTGCAAGTGTTTTAAGCTGTGTTCAACTGTTTTTCTTCCAACAGACTTTGGGAACAATCACTGCAGTGCCCATTAAGGTTCCTCAGGTCAGCTCCTTGCAGAGGTTGGCAGGACAAGGACCAGCAGTGCTACCTCAGGTACAAAACACGGTTCCAAAGGTGGTGGTGGTGGTGGGGGATGGTTTGCTGAATTAATTTTGCTGAATGAAGACTCACCTTCAGTGAGCTGAAGAGCAGAGTTGTGGTTTTCTCCAGTTCGTGAAAATGAGATAAATCAATTTTCTTCTGGGAGCATACTGTTAGTACAATGGAAAGCTATAAAAAATCTTGTAGATTCATTGTGGAAGAACAAAGCACATATGGCACACTGTAAATTTGTGTTTTATAAGATGAATCACAAGTCACAGAAGTGAAAATCTGCAATTATTTAATTAAAAAAAGTGTACAAGTATCAACCTTTCTGATAAAGATTTAGCTTCACACATTCTTTTACTAACTTACTTGCCGGATCCCTGTCTACCCCACTATAAAGTTTGGGCCCGACTAACCCAGGTGCCAGACTGAAACAGGATTGGCTGGGTAGGAGTGAAAGGAGAGTTACACTCGCAGATTTTTAAAATTCTGTCAAAATGTGTTTTCTTTTCTGAATATCCATTACTGTTTCCCTAACCACACTTTATTCCCAGTTTCAACCAGCTTTCTCAAAATTTTGGATGTAGTTTTCAACAAGTGTTTTGCTGCAGTTCTGTGGTTTGCTTTTCACACTCATTATCATTAAGCATAAATATATTTCTCCATGTGTGGTATTGACGTCAATGCTGGGCATTCCTATTGTTCCTTTATTTTTTTCCTAATATTTTCTTAGTGGCAGAATCTAGTAGAAGATCTGTGAGCTACATCTGCCTGGAGGAAGGAGTATTTCCAAGATAGACTTCTTAAATTCCCTCTTTAAATTACATTTTGTGGAAGGCAAAGTTGTGAATATAAAGGAAGGTTACAGTTTTCTTATCAAGTTCAAGACTTTCCTTTTCATTTGTTCTTACAGCATAATAACACATTGATTTCTGCCATTTTGGGGCGTCAAAGATGAGCAGATTGCTCCTGAAAATAGATGAGGTTCAAGAGCAGCTGATAGACCTGTAACAGGAGCTTAAATTATCATTAAGGTTATGTTTCAGCAATGATGATGGCATTGCAAATGCTGCATTTAGAGAAGCAACAATGTTCTATACTTTTGTTGAGTCGAAAAATTCTTGTTCAGTGTTAGATTCAATTTTGAAGAATTGGAAAAAGTGGAGGAGTCTGATTTCCTCAACTCTTTGAAAATAACACGTAGTTTCTGTCTTGCTGTTTAGCTTATGGCAAAATGAGATTCAGGTTAGACATGAGAAAGAAATTTTTTACAATGAGGGTGACATTAATAAAATACTGGCCCAGGTTGCCCAGAGAGGTGGTCGATGCCCCATCCCTGGAGACTTTCCAGACCAGGCTGGACGGGGCTCTGATCTAGTTGAAGTCTCTGCTTGTTGCATGGGGGGATGGACTAGATGAGCTTTAAAGGTCCCTTCCAACCCAAGCTGTTGTATGATTCTATGATTCTAGTATTTTTGTTTGTATTTCACTTTGTTTCACTCCTTTCCTAGCACAGCCTTCAATTTCAGACCTGTTTTTGCAATTGTACTTAATACTAATGAAACACCAACCCTTCCTCAGCAGCCCTGAGCCATAGTTCACTAAATTTTCTATTTCATGTAGATAGCATGAGAAGTAACTACATAGCAATCTCATTTCTGTCAAAACTAAAAATGAAGTAGGCAGTAATATATAGGACCACATTATCAGAAGTACATCTTACGTTCTGAGGTTTTTCTGACTTTTCAGAGGCCAATACATTCTCCTTCAGCAACAGCCTGCCCCTTTTACAGGCTGTGTCTTCTTTTGCAGTTCATCATGGTCTATATATTCCTCTGCCACTCAAAGCTTATGGAGAACTCTAAAATTTCCATCTTGTTTCATAGTGGGGAACGTCCTCCACCCATCAAATCTTTCTGCTTGATGTCTTAAGAGAGGTCAGGTTTTCATCTACAAGTGCAAACTTTGGCTTCCAACTAAATAGTCAAATGCCTTCAAAATACATTTAATATAGCCGTAAATCAGAGTGATGTAAAGCAGTGATTCCCCAGCTATGGCTAGATACAGGTCATCTGTAAGTGAGCAGCAGCACCATATCACTGTGAAAGCTCTCGTCGTAACTGTAGGTGAGTGCATAGTCATCTCTGGCAAATAGGATTGATAGGAATCTAGGGTCCAGGAGAACTGGAAAATTCATAAGGAAATATAAAAATGCCAGGAAGCAAGGCCATGTAATACTATGAAGTTATTATGCTAAAGAACATCTCTTCCCTCTTCTCCCTCATAGCTCTGAGAAAACAAGTGCCAAATCAGACATTATTTTTGAAATTAAGGGATGTATAGTATCTTCTAGGAGGGGCTGGAAAATGTGCAGAATTAAATCCTATCACAGTCCATGTCCTCTCAGCTATTATTTATCAGACTTGGTTACAGAGCATATGGGCTACTATCCTCCTTTTGTCCCCCCTGGCTGACATGCATGGCTCCTGTACCTTGCTCTGAACTAGTGGCACAATCCTACGGTTGTAGGTCTCACTTTCTAAGAGGCAGCCTTACTGCTGTCTCACAAGCATACTAACAAGCAGGGTCCCACTGAGTTTGGCATCTGCTAAAACCTTTACTCTGGGTGCCCACATAGCAGCAAATGAAAGGGACAGCTTTTTCAAAACAAAACAACATTCATCACTCCTCTACTAGGAAGTTGATAGTATTTTGCACAAATAATTAAAGCAGTACAGGGTCCATACTCATGCATATTAGCTATAGTTGAATCTTGTTCTGTTCCCCAACCTTCTTTTATGTGAAGTTCAGCTTTAACAGTGAATTGTGTAGAGCGCTAGTAGCAATGAAACCATAGCAGCAAAGGCTTCAATGAGCCCACCTGCATGCCTGCCTACTTACTCAAGCAGCTGAGTTGAGATGTAGTTTCATAGAGTCATTGAATAGTTTGAGTTGGAAGGGACCTTCAAAGGGCATCTAGCCCAACACCCCTACAATGAGGAGGGACATCTTCAACTAGATCAGGTTGCTCAGAGCCCCATCCAGCCTGGCCTTGAATGTCTCTGGGAATGGGGCACCTATCACCTCTCTGGGCAACCTGGGCCAGTATCTTACTAACCTCATTGTAAAAAATTTCTTTCTCATGTCTAACTTGAATCTCCCCTCTTCAAGTTTAAAACCATTACCCCTTGTCCTGTCGTAATATGCCCTTCTAAAAAGTCTGTCCCTGTCTGTCTTATAGGCCCCTTTTAAGTACTGAAAGGCCACAATAAGGTCTCCCTGGAGCCTTTTCTTCTCCAGGCTGAACAACCTCAACTCTCTCAGCCTGTCCTCACAGCAGAGCTGTTCCAGCCCTCTGATCATCTTGGTGACCTCCTCTGGCCCCTCTCCAACAGGTCCATGTCTTTCCTGTGCTGAGGGCTCCAGAGCTGGACACAGAACTCCAGGTGGGTCTCACCAGAGCAGAGCAGAGGGGCAGAATCACCTCCCTCGCTCCTTTTGGTGCAGCCCAAGATACAATTGACCTTCTGGGCTGCAAGTGCACATTGCTGGCTCATGTCCAATCTTTGATCCACCAGTACCCCAAGTCCTTCTCCACAGGGCTGCTCCCCATCCCTTCATCCCCCCAGCCTGTATTGACACCCGGGGTTGTGCCAGTACAGTGGCAGGCACAGTGACAATCACCTAAGGCGGCTTGATCATGTCCATACATGCTGCTGCCTCTCTTCCTGTCTATGGAGGAGTAGAAGGCCTGGACAAATCTTTTTTGGGATCCCTGCCATGTTAGGAGCCTACTTGTCTTGAGTTGCCCTCTGGAAGGGGCTTCACTCTTAGCCAGGCAGATGGCACTGCTGCTCCAGGTGCATGTAGAGGAGTGTGATTAATCCAGCTGAGCGTCTGCATTCTTGACAGCATGATTGCTGCCTGACGTCCTCTTTTGGCCAGTCTCGTCATCTCTTTGGGACTTCAGACTCCCTTTAGATTTAGATACAGGCATGAGAAGAATAAATATTGCCAGACTGCTGGAAAGAAACTGAGGACTCCTCCATTTAAGGGCTCCACATTACATCCAAAGGAGTTTTATATTTTTGCTGCTTTAATTTATCGTTATCTGGACTGGCTGTTTTGATTTAGCTCTATGCAGTCAGGCAGGAAAACACCACACAAGTAAACTGAGGCACTTAACAATACTTATGTAAAATAATACATACAGCGTTCTCATTTTCCACATTTCTACAGATACTTGTCGTTTGTTTTGTTCATTTGAATGGGTTTATGATATGACCCCCTGGGAGCTCTTCCATATGGGGAATGAAGCTTCAAAATCTGCGCATTCACAAACGGCAGCAAAATTCCATCACTTATTGCAGAACCGCTATTAAATGGTGAGCAAACAAACATTAATTACAAGTTCATTGCACAAGACAAACAATATTTCTTTAGGCATTCATTATTTGCCAAAACAAGCCTCTTTGGCAGATTTCTTTTTTAATATATATTTTTCTGCTTTTTTCTTTTTTCTTTTTTTTTCTTTCTTTTTACAGAATATGAAGTTATTTTTGCTTTCATCAAATAAATAAAATTTCTGCTATGAGCTGTGATGTGTAGGAAGTTAATTCCAGGTAGGCTTTATGTTCTTACTTTGGCCTTTGAGGTTTCCAGCTGGGTGAGATGTTTTGAAACTTCAGACTGTCCTCTGCACTCTGAGAAGCAAATCCTGGAGGTCCTCTACTCAAACACTCTTGAGCTGTTCCTCTGCTTTATGTGACCCATCAAATGTAAGGAAGGGGTGGCCTTATATCAGATTGGGACTCCAATTTCCAGCTGCAGATTGTCTATTTTTAACTGGTTTACAGTAAAATTTAAGTCTCACTGTAGACACCCGAAGGCATATGGGAAATCTTACTTTCTGTTCTTCGAATGGGAGATTTTAAATGAAATTAAGATATTAAAATAAACCTCTGATTTTTTTTGTCAGTAATTTGGGCCCAATCCAATTCTTGTTCAAATTAATGGAGAGACTGTGATGTTTTGAATAGCGGTTAAATCAGATTGTAATGCTGTTTCCCTGACCTATTTTTCCTGTCCTGGTTGAAGGGAGGGCTTAAGATGGCTTTGCTCATGACACTCCTGATTAGAGCAGAGAGTCATGTAGCAGACACCTGTGGTAGAACTATCACCCAGGTTAGCTGAGAGAAGAAACAGGTGCACATAACCACTTTAGATGAAATGTTTATGTTTTTCAGTTGACTCTAGCAGTTCTGCTGTCAAGTGCTGCTTATTTTTTATCTTCTGGAGTGATTTTAATATTCATAATTCAGTAAGGTCTGAATTTGGTAACTGGGCTGCTTTGGGATAGGGACTGTTTTGTTACTGTGTGTTTGTTCATCACTGGATACCTTGTGAGCCCAGCTAAAGAATGCGGTCTTGAGATGTTCCCAAAACTTAACTGCATGTCCTCATTTCAAAAATTTCTTGTCATAGTTCTCACAAGCACATTTCCACTGATAGCTGCTGCTTCTCTTTATGTGTGTACCAAAACCAACCACTACTCCTGGCTTCCCCTGGTGACAGGGCTTCAGGAAGATTTCTTGAAAAGACAATGACTCCTATAGACAGAACCCAAGCTGTGTGATGCCACTGTGTACTGTAGAAGAAATGTGTTAACAGATTGGTCTGTGGCAAAGCTCCTCTCTGTTTGCATCTTGGAAGTCTAACAAAAAAAAATATGTGTAAGGTGTTAAGACTGTGCATAGCCATTAGAAAATGAAAAAATATTACTAAATGCAAGTCAGCCTTTTGAGAAACTGGAAATGCAGCTAGTAGGTACGCACGTTTGTATAAAAAGTTATACGGAATTGTGCAGTGGACAGACAAGAGCACTTAATTGTTTGTTTAAGTATGGAATAATTGAATTGAGTAAAGTTGTTATTACAATACCAGGAGAGAAAAGGACTCTAATCCCCTAAGGGATGTCACATACCTTTCTGGTATATAACCCTCAGCACTTCCAGGGGGATATGTTGGAATGCTAGTGGAAGAGAAGAGAGGTAATCTAATTCAAGGTAACTTAATCAGCATGGTATATGACCAAGCTAAGGGTTTTGCAACAGTATTTAATATTCATTGACTGTATGCATGCAGAAAACAGGAACAAAATTGCTTTTTCAAAGAAAGCTTTGCAGAAGCCTGGCTGAAAATGTAGTCCTTAACAAATGCAGTTGTTAATCTGTTTTATTCTACATAAGCTTTTCTACTGTGCTTGTCACTGTATTTGGAGCACCTTCCAGTAATGAGTTAAGCACAAAGATTAACATCTGTTGTAAGCTATTTCTTCTCTCATCCTTCCCTTTGGGAAGCAGCATGTGCAGCTGAGAGTTCTGGTTAGGGATCCTTTTTAGCAGTTTGCTTATTTTTAATAGGCGTGCTACTGTTAATTGTATGCCACTGTATATTTCTGTCAGAGGAGCATAACATAGAAAATGTTTATTGTAGAAAGTGATTAGGTTTGTGCCCTTAATTTGTAGAGAAGAAGGCTGAGATGCCTGTATATATGAGCATCAGCCTTGCCGTAGACACGTGCTGCACCAGACATGTGGCCACTGTGGCATTTCATACTGACTCTTTAAAGGGAGAGCTTTGAAAATTGGGATGAAAACACAGACTTTATTGAAAAGTCTGTGGGAATCTCAGTTATGCACTAGTGGGTAGGTTTGAGAGGTAGCCTGTGTTGCTGAGAGAGGCATGAGTTTGTTGGGGCCTGTGGAGTCCTCCATGGTAGGTATGTTACCCTGCTGTAGTTTAGCTGGGACAGATGAAGGTATGACTAAGGTGGTGCAATAAGAACTGTTCCTTGTGGATGGTGGTGTGACAGAGATGGGCACTGATGAGAAATCCAGTCTTCTACAGTATGGGCAAAGATGAATGCATGTGGTGTTTCAAGGGGGACTATACCCAGGTGCAAATTTTCCATAGTACCTCCTGCTGTTACCTCTGCCTGTCTGAGTTTCAGAGTCAGTTGACCTTAATGAGAGAACTGATCCAGACTGGTGCGGAAGGAGAAGCAGAACTGGCTGTTGCTGATGCTCAGGTCTTTCAGATCTGATCAGTGTCTTGAACATTTTGAAAAGGACCTGGAAAGACTGATTTCCATGAAATCTGCAGATTTCATGATTTCATGATTTCATGATTTCCATGAAGTCTGCAAGTAAGAGCCTAAGGTATCCATACAACCTCCAGGAAAGATTCAAGCCATTTTAACAGCTGATATGGTACCTTTTCCCCAGGTGAAAACTCTTGTGTTTCTCCATGTTGAATGCATCATCAGGAAGATGAGAAGAAATGCCCCCCCTCTCCACTGATGCCATTTGCAGCTGTGCTTCAGGTTCATGTCTGGCTTGTGTCTGGACTCTGTTGTGTCTCTGAGTATCCCTGCCAGTTGTACAAGCTTGCTGTAGACCTCTGGCTCAAACAGGCAAATAAAAAGGTTTTCTCTGCGGTACCTCAGCAGAAGTTTGGAGGAATTCTCTGCACTTTTTCCTATCCCTAAAACCTTCATTCTCATCTGATTGTCTGAGCTTTTTGTGTGTTTCCATCTTGCTCAGTCTGTCAGCAAATGGGAATTATTTTTCCATTACTGTTATTATTATATTGTCTCTCAAGTTTTTTGGTTATGGCTATCAAATAAAGCCACTCAAATAATTATAATGTGCCTTTATTGTTGTCTGGAAGCAGGAAAGACTCTTGAAGTGATGGATAGTACAAAGCAGTGACATCCATCATCTTTAAAGTGACATCAGAAGTTGAGTCCAGTGAATGCCCAGCTGCATGGTGTAGTCCAGAACTTGCCTATGAAAGTATACGGACAGGAGAAAAGCAGACAGATGTTCGCTTGTTTGTGCTTAAAGGCTTTGTGGACTCTTTATATTGAAATAAGTTAATCATAGATGAGTATCCGTGAGAGAAGCAAGCTGACTTGTAATGCTGAAAAGAGTAGAAATGGAAGTAAGTTATTGACTGGTGTGTATAATCACAGTCTAGCTTTTATATTTCTTTTGAAATCCTAAACAATAAGGATTAAATTCTTTCCTCAGAGGCACATAGATAACTACATATTCAAGGACAGAATCATTGTGCAGAAGGAAAAAAAAACCCAGAAATCCTTGTCAACTTCAACCCCTACCTGCTATTTTTTGGAATAATATTGATTTTAATTTGCTGGTTTAATGGTAGTTTTTCCCTTTGCAAATGGAAAAGGGCCACTTAATGAATCATCAATTCAATAGCAGCAATGCCAAACCAGAAAATACAGACAGCATAGCTGAGGAGAAAATGTACATTTTGTGAGCAAAAGTCAGTCAAGTTCTGAGAAAATACAGTTTTGTGTTCAAAACACTGTTAACGTTTTTAATGAAGAACTCCCACCTGACTGTCTTATGCCAACATCCACAAAAAGCAGAGCTGCCAGATTCCCACAAAAACATCCCTCTCAGCAAAACTTCCATTTCTGTAGTATCAAGCAAAACTGAAGGAAAAGAAAAACTGAATTAAATAGTTTTGTCTTAAAAAAATTGCACAGGGATTATACTATCTGTGTGTCACCTTTATGCTAAAGTTGGCTATCCAAGTCTAACAAATTGAAATACCAAGGCACAGTGAGTACACAGTCCCGTCGAAAATGTCTGATAAAGTGCATGTAATTTGCATAAGTGTGAAAATACCACAGAGTGATTCTTGGGTGGCATGGCATGTAAAATGAGAGACTAGGGTTTGTTTCCAGGTGCTCGGTGCAGTTCTGGCCTTGCTGAATCTAGTCAAATTTGCTGTTGGTTTCAGACAGATTAAGATTTCTCCTTTGGTCCTCACTATCCAGAGCAGCAGGTACTGGAGATGTGGGCTGGAGAATTTGTTTGGGTTTTGCCCTGCATTTCATATCACTCTTCTGTGGTTCCCCAGGCTAATCTTCCAGGCAGGTGCTAAAGGGAGACTTACGTTCTATGTGGACATAGGATTCACTGAACTGGGTCATCTTGCCCGCGGTTTCCTCATGATATGAACTGAAGAGTAACTTCCTGTTTGTGTGACCCCATCAAAGGGAAGGAAGAAAAGTGTATGTGGATCCATAGTCACATGTGTTTCTAAATCTTCCCTGTGTGGCAAGAAAATAAACTATTTGTTTTGACTGTGGTCTCAGACCAAGCTGAAGACTGTAGGAGCTTATCAGGAGAGGAACCAAACATCAAGTAAGCTGGAAACACTTGTATTCAGGTCAGTTGGGCAGCCTGGGTTTGAGAGTGTGGTGTTGCTGTAAAGTTACGCAGAACCTTTTCCTTTGCATAATTTTTATTGATTAAAAAAAGAAGAGAGAGAGAGTCGGTCCTCAGCTGGCATAAATAGACACAGCTTTACTGCAGTCAGTGTGCATCTGTTCATTCTGGTGAAGGATATAATTACCCCATATTGCACTCATTTTATCAGCCATTGCTAATGTTTTTTGTGTGATCCTCTAAAGCTTTTCAAGAATGAAAGCTCTGTCTGCTGCTCCCAGCACTTTGCCTCTGTGACATATGAATTGTGCCAAATCCATTCTGAGGTTTTGTTTTTAAGCTCAGAGTACAAGGGTGAAGTGAAAATAAAGTGTGAATAATGGTCTTTCTCTCAAAGGCAATGTGATATTTCGTTGAACTGAAAAATTTACTCTTATGCAGATCGGCCCTGCCAGTATGAAGGGCTGATTGATGCTGAGCGTGATCCAGCTGATATCTGATATTGGGGAGGGGGAGGGCTCTTCAGAATTGCTGACAAAGCTATAACAAGTTCCAGAGACTGGAAGCTGAAGTTTGGCAAATTCAGCCTTGCAATAAAACGCCAGTCATGAGCATAATAAAATATTTTAGCAGTTTATTTGGGCTTGTGATGAATTCATCGTTAAGGAGTGTTTAGTATTTTCTTTTTAAATCAGTCTTCAGTTTCTGGGAGAAATTATATGGCCAGTCTGTGAGCTGGAGGATCATGATGATCCCTTTTGGTTTTGTAATTGAAGTGCACTTGTTAACTTCCTTTCTTCGCTAGGCTGTAAGGAGAACACATTTACCAGAATTGCCCTTAACAATTCTCATAGCACCTGCAGATCTGCACAGAGATAACTGTTCTAATTAAATCCTGTCCTTTAGGACTACATAGGATTGCCCACAGAGATGGGAGGAGTCATGTCCTTTCCTTCCCTTCTCCTTCTTTCCCCCCATACTTGTTTGAGCTGGATCTTGAGGGCTTGTTTTGTAAGGGTTTTTCTTTTTTGCGTTCTTTTTCTTTACCACAGCATGGGAGTGGCTCACCTGATGGGATGTAGCTCAGGTGACAGATTGCCCATGATCACAGTTGCCTTTGTTAATGGTGACACGCATCAGGCTCTCCCACCTCTGCCACAGCAGTTTGCTCACCTCTGCAATATTCAGCAATCTGTGCTCTTGAGAGCTGGGATGATGTTTTGGTGTAATGGAAGCCTTTGGGCTTCCTGTGGGGGCATCTGGATGGAGTTTAATGATATGGGATACACAAGAAGTCATTAGTCTCAGGAGCTGATTCCCTCTTGATCTGAAACTCTTTTAAAACATGTGAAATTAGAGGCTGCTGAACAAAAGAGCACTCTACATGTCTCACAGGATCAGGCTCCCTGTTATTTCCCTGTCTGAAAAGCAGACAGCCCCCACCTAGTGAATTCTCAGGTCTGGGGATATCTTCTTGAACAGTGTGCTCACCTACAGGCTATTTAAGAAGTATCAGGTTTGTCTGAATATTGCCGCCTAAAATCAGATGTTTCTGTTATTGTGGGTATTGAGGAAACTCAAGAACAACACAGGTTTGTGAAATCATTATATTCAAGAAGCAGCTCTCCTCCTGCATTTAGAGCCCTGGTAGTATCACATTCTGTTTTGACAGCTGTCAGAAGTTAAATGAAAGATATTTGGGGAGAGGAGGGTTGAGCTACAGGAGGATTTTCATTTACAGCACTCGCCAACAGTTGCAGCTTTTGCTTGGTAACATAAATGCTGTCTGTTATTCTTTCTTCTCCTTTGCTAAACTTTTGTGCCTTTTATTTCTGTGGCTCTTGTGACGGGGACCGGTGCCATCCAACCTGTGCTACTTTCTGTAGAAAACGTCTTTTTGATATCTTGCATGTGAAATGCAGTCCGTGCCCTGCCCTAGTTTTTCTCCAGCTCTTCTTCAGCGGCTGTCGACTTCCAGACTTCTGCTGGTGCCACTGTCCTCCTTTCATCTCCCAAATTCAAGCTACAGTGTTGCCGTGAGGAAAAGGAACTTACACTAGCTCTTTCCTTCACTTTTTTCCTCCCAGCTCACACTGTTTATTCCACAGATTACTGCAGCACTTTGGTTTTCAATGTGAAACTCTGCTAAAGGCTTTTCACTTAGCTGTTTATTGAGTGCTTACGCTTAGTGTTTATATTCAAGGGTGGAAAGTTCATAGGTGTTAGAGCACAAGGGGCTCCAGTGCTTGATTTTTTGGTTTGGGTTCGTGCCTGCAGGCTGTGGAAATAAACATTATTTTAACTTTAACTTATGTTAGATTTAACTCAGGAGTACCTGGAATTTCTTCTGTAGTCAACCCCTTGTATTATTCCATAATTGCAAATAAATGTGCTCTCACAATGTTAGCTGAACTTGCCAGGGAATGTACAGAAGCTTATGCTATGAAGACGGCTATACCGCCTTTGTATCACACGGTGGCAGAAAACGCCTGGCATATGTTCTTGTGCTGTACCAGTTAGGTAAATTGTAGCTGCTCTTTCAGTATGCAGTGCTTTATAGAGAATATGTTACTTTGGAAAATTAAGTCTGTTTAATTGTTTGTGCAGGAACAGCTTATTTTATAGCTAAGTAATGCACATTCATGCAAAACTTGCAGAATGTGTATTAAGGGTGTGTGTAGGATTCACTGAGGTATTACATCTGACAGTCAATATATAGGTGTAATAGTGTAGAAAAGAAAATTATATAGCTGGAGTATATATAGGCATTTAGTTTTAATTGGACTTCTGATTAAATATAAAATGCAATTTAGAGTGACAGATACAGTAGATCTTGGTAGACCACATGACAGGTTTTGGCTAGAAAACTCCTGAGCTGATTTTTTGTCAGTCTTGATTTTTTCTAAAGATCTCAGTGACTGTTCTATTGAATCTTTGATCTGAAGTGCTCCTTATTCTCTTTCTTCCTCTGTATATATGTGCTTATCTGTTTGTGTATTTGCAATATTTCTGTTGGTAACAGATGTTATATTAATTTACAATAAAATTATTTTGTTTTAAGGTAAAATTTAGATGTTAGGCAAACAGCTAAGGATTAAATTTGGATTTTTTAGCCATGGTAATACATTTTAACTGTATTTTGCCAAGCTGCTCAGACTTTGTTTTCTGAATAATGATACTATTTCTGTGAATGTCTCTCTGAGCACATGAGCATGAGCAATTTGTTAAAGTCTTATGTGTGAGAGATTTATATAAGATATAACATGGGAGGGAAAGCGTATTATTATGAAAATATGAAAGTAGATATTACAAAACCTGCTTCTATAACTGACTCTGATACAGACATGAACAAGTTGCTCTGAATATCATATCTCCTGTTGCACTGAGTTGTTGTTTATGTTATAAGCCTTAGTTTTGCAGAATGCCTGGACCAAGATAGGTTTAAACCAATCCTCTCTGCACTTCTTATGAAAATCAGAAGTTGATTATAGACTCCCCTCTTAAATGTCTTGGCTAGGGTATTTGTCTGATATCTTAACTACATAAATCAAATAATCATTAGATAGGTGATTGGATAGAGTAAAAAAGAGCAAAACTGGCTTCTGTAACTGTCAGTATATTTTGAATATGGTTATTCATAGTTTGGTGTAGTTTTGCATCATTTCATGGTGGGACTGCCAGGCCTTTCAGTGTCCCCCTGAAGTCGTGAGCTGACTGCAGAGACTTCCTGGCTTTGTCACCAATCTGATGCAGCACCTTGGGCAAATCCTTCTGTTTGCTCTTCTTCAGCGCTGTTTCTTCTTTCACTTTCCACATACCTTGATGACTGACAATTTAGACACTCCCAAGCAGGACACTGCCTCTAATACACATTTGCACTTCTTGTAGGTGTTGGGATCCTCTTAGCAATTGAGGGCCAAGTTACCAAAATAACGAAGAGCTCGCAATACGTATGTTGCTACGCTTAATATTTGCTGAGGGCACGAACGGGTATGGCTCCTCCTTGACACGATAGAGGTTGATGGCTGGCCTCGAGAGATGATTTTCTGCACATCGGTAAATCCTCCCTGTGTTTTCACTAAATTGCTTACTTAGGCTCAGGATTGAAGCCGGCATCATTGGAAGGGCTCCCGCAGACTCCAGAGCGGTGACACAGGCAGCTGTTTCCCATGTCTGTCTGTTACAACTTGTCATTTTGTTTCACAGTATGGAAGGTGCGAGAAGTGACAGGACGAAATAAGCACAGAGGGAACCGACTGTTTTATGTGGCTGTGTTAACGAATAAGCTGGGAGTGAAGTTAACTTCATGTGAAGCAGTTTAAATTATTTATTTTCAGTCCTAGAACTGTACTTAACGTGTTGTTAAGGCAGAGCCATGTTGACAGGGTGACGTTAATTACCCCACGGGAAACACATCACATTAGCTGGAAACAATTGTTCACAGCTATCATTCATGGCTCTGGGTAAAGCCGCGGCCTTCACAAATCTTGGCAATCAGTTACTGCCTTCATCCATGGAAGTTTCTTCTGCATCCACCTGCAGCTGAAAACTACCTCTTTACTCACAGCAACAAAAGACGAAGCTCAGTGGTTATGGGTATTTTCTTTTTCCTTTTTTTTTTTTTTTTTGGGGTGAGCTGAGTAATTGTGTGATTGATCTCCTCTCCATTAGACATGGCACATCTTAAAAATGTGAGGCTCTTCATTCACTGATCACCAGTGTAAATGCATATGCTTACTGTTCCTGTAAACGCTTTCCCACAACTCCCTTAATGATTCAGTTCCCACTCCTTAACACTGTTGTGTCCTTCAGAACAGGAAATTATTGCCTCTGGGGTTTCCATTCTTTGCAAAGGCTTTGGCTTGAACATCCCTACTGAGAACTGGATGTGACTTGAGTAGCATTTGTATGGATGTGTGTAATAAAAGCGGAGCATTGACTTTTTCCTCTTTTCTTGTTCAGCATTGAAATATGTTAAGGACTCGAAAATGACTTAACTGAGGAGCGCTGGCGATATATCTACAAGTAAATGAATACCTGGCTACTGCAAGTTGTTAACGTTATGTTTTTCTAGGTGCTCCTGTTCCATGGTTAATGCAATTAGAGATTCTACTGGGAGAGCACGTGTACGCAGTGTTCGTCCATTGTGGTGAGGCTGTACCTAATAACATCTCACTCTCTCTTTGCAGGTTAGGCCAAAGACCCTGATTCCAGACAGCCTCCCTATCTCCCCGTGCAGAGACCAACCTTCCAAGCAGCCTCCTACCTTCCAGAAGGCGACTGTAGTCAGCATCAAAAACCCCAGCCCTGCCCTGCCAACTGCCAATAACACCGTCAGCCATGTACAGTCACCTAATAGCCAGTCACAAAATGTCGCCGAGTCCACAGCTATTTCATCACCTCTGAGCAGTGCAGGTGTGGCGTACGCCATCATTTCCACCTCCCCCAACAATGCAACTCCTATCAGCACCAGCGCCACTGTCTCTGTGGTCAACGACAGCATTAAAGTGCAACCACTCCTCATTAGTGCCGACAACAAGGTAGGTTCTGCTTTTCCCAGCGTATTTGTGTTTTATTTTGTTGTTGTTGTTTTGTTGGGGTTTTTTTTGTTATCAAATGCAGGAATTATGTTGCAGATATAAGCAGAATATTCCCGTGGGAGTACACAGCCCTGTGTGGAGTGATGTCTGTGGTTCCTTTTGAAGAAAAGAATCAGAAAGCAATGCGGAAATTCTTAAGGGGACACATGGACACTAGTAGACATTGATCTGTGTACATGAATATATTTTAGGAGGAACAAAATGCAGCATGATGTAGCCTGACATTAATGGGACCATGTGATCTTCCATGTCCTTAAACCAATCCTCGCTAATAATATTCTTGAATTCCGTGCAGGCTCAAATTTCCTATGGACTCCCTCTGCAATTATACAGTGATATGAGTTATATCGACTGACCCCAGGGGAGTGTATCCAATAATCAGGCATTCCCTTTCGCACTTTCAGGGGAAGACCAAATGGAATGAGAGCTCAGGGTTTCAAAACTGATCAGCAGATGAATCAGTAGGAAAAAGTCAAGTTATGAATTACTTGTTTCCTCTTTGTACTGCTTTTCAGCTTTGAAATGCAAGAACTTCACCACTCTCATACCAGAAACAGATTCAACAAAGGCTGCCAATGTACCCAGCAGACATTTGTTGTAATTTGCTACAGGGATCCTGCTACTTTGGGTCTCGTTGGCAGCACAGCTTCTCATACAGTGCTAAAAAAGAATACAGGATGTAGGATGGCTTTTGAGGTAAATAAAAGCAGGCATCTCTTCCCCATTTCTATAGTATGATTTATTTTTCTCTTACTTAAAGTGGCTGCTGGTTAAGAAAACCATCCCCTCTTACGCTCTGAAATATTCTAGACCGACTGAGTTGAGATAAAATATTATATCTAACAATTAAATAACATTGACTGAAAGTTAACAATGAAATAGATCGAAAAGGCCTAGTGTTGAAATCCAATAACCTTCATCAAGAAGGTAAACTTGGTTAAGGTCTTCCGTAGTCCTTCATGAAGCTTTTATTGTGGGTATATGTGTAGTTCTGTGGTCAGAAATTGTCCTTCATTCCTTTTAATTTAATAGCTTCTGAAATAATGTTACCTGCACCACGTAAATCTTAATGTGGAAATTCAAATACAAGCAGCTGGATATACTAACACATTAATACATGCATGTAAGAGATCTGTGTAGTATTCCTATAGGTTCTAAACCAGAATGAATTTTAATTTAAAAAACATATAGTTTATTTTGTTTATACCAAACTGGACGTACACTGCTTATAACCCATAAATGCTGAGGACTGAACTCTGATCACAGTTACACGAGTAGCACTGAGGAGTATCTTCCTTCCCATCCCCATGTACTTACTTTGAAATAACACTGGTACGACTGAGATCACACCATCATTTTGAATGTGTAGTAATTCTGTCTCTTCTACCTGTATACAAAATAAAATCAAAGGAAAGACCTTAAAATCACTGACAACACAAGGGCTAAAGCAAGGCTGCTGAGTCAGCTTCAGGAGTCCTCTAAATAGAAAGTGTCCTAATTTTCAGAGGCACTGAAGTGGCTTCCTTAGGCTGCAGTAAGTTTATAATGCAGCTATAAAAACTAATTTTTAGAAACTTAAGTATGGATTTAGAAATCTAACCTAGGTATCTGGTTTTTTAATATTTTTGGTTTGTGACTTGCATCTGTTGGCTGTAGAGGTATCAAGTAAACATTCAAAGAAGAGTCAAATATTCCAGGCAGAAAAGTCCAGTTTCATATAGTGAATTCTCTTCTTTTATTTGTACATTGTCTTTTAGGTTATCATTATTCAGCCTCAAGTTCAAACCCAGACAGAAAGTAAAGTGGAGACAAAGAAACCTCCTGAAGAGTCAGCTCAGGGACCCCCTGCTACCAAAAAGAAAAAGGAGGAAAATCCAGAGGTGATTTTTATTTTTTTTTTAATAAATGAGCTACAGTATGGTTAAGTTATGGGGGCCATTTCCAAACATTTTTCTATGTGCCTATGTAATTACTGCATTTGCGCTCATGGTTCTGCCAGTAGTTCATCTCTCTATTCAATCACAGCAATCACGGTGATTTCCCCACTAGTGAGGTGCTCAGACAAATTTGATTTCCATCATTCAAACTTTCCAGCATCACAAAATGCAAGATTTGTAGATCTCATAATAATCTAGACACCTTGCATGGTTATAGCTGTATTTCTTGTGAAAGGTGAAATATCTTCAAGCTTCAGATATTTTATGTTATCAAATATATAACATCGGGTTTACAGGCTGTGTATGAGATTGAATTAGCATTTTTTTTTGTCAGCTGAGCTTTTAAATCTTCTTTGAAATGAATATTGCAATTTTTAGATTGTATTTATCAATACGGTTTCTGGCATTTGCTGTGTATGGCTTCCCACATGTACACAGATTGTTTCTAGGCGGAAATACATTAAAATTCTTCATGTTGAGTAAAAGAGTAGAAATCGGGACATAAGATTTAATCTCTTACATGAACTACATTTGTGATGTAAACTGAAAATATGAATCAGAATTTCTTGTAGAAATGGGATCTCTCCTTAACAGGCATTTGGGCTTTTGACTAGATATATTCACATTGGATTGTGTGTACTTTTGAGGCAATTTGAGAAGTTATATAAATTTAATCTACTTCCACATGGAAATGCTCAGCTGATATGAAATCTTAACCTTACCAGTCTAATAGATGTGTGGCAAGATAGCATCCTTGGAGCTGTAGGTTTAAGAGGATTATTACAATATAAATTTATAATGTTACCTGGGGCTTGAGGGTGGTCATTAATTTTACAAGTTTAAGAGATTTGTGTATTTAAAACAGTGTTATGGATAAATAGTGGCTCTTAGCCTAGAACCTCACAGCATTATGCAGAAGCGCTGCAGAACTATGCTTATGAACCCCCCCAAGTTTAAAATCTGACCCTCCTAGGAATCTTCATTGCTGCTGAATGGTGGGACTGTAGGGTCCTGTTTTGTTTTTGGAGGTATTTCCAAAAGATGACTTGTTGTGTACATCTTGTGGGCAGAAACACAAGGAAATCCTGCTTAGAAACAGAATCCCAGTGAAACCATCCATTTTTCTTTGCCTATAACTTATCTCCCCAGAAAGAACATTGAACAAAAATCTTCTAGGGTGTTGCCGCAAGAGACCGTGGGACTGGGGACACTTTTTGGTATAGCATTCATAAATTTAATAAGCTTTTCATTAAATTGCTAACTAGAATATCCTGACTACCTTTTTCATTACCAGGAACGTTGTTCCTACCGTGTATGCTGGAGGTCTCGGCAAGCACAATTTTCTGGGTAGTATGCTGAAGCTATGCCCTTAAGCATGACGATTTCTTTTCATAGATTTGTTTCATGGCCATAAATATGTAGGTCTAGAGTTAATTTCTTTTGTTCTTTGAAAGTAAACTTTAGTTGATTATCGTGTATTTATGCAATTAGTGTAATTAGAACTAACAGCATAATTAGTGTAAATACATGTAATGACATAAATAGAACATGTAATTACAAAATGAAATGGTTTTGTAAAAAATCTTTGTTTTGCTTCATGAAAAGACATACTGTGCATTTCTAAAGGCACTTACGGCTTTTGAACAGATGATTAAATTTAAGGAAAAGAGTAACAAAGATACCATGATCTTTTTAGAAAAAAAATAAGCACTTTAGGTACTTCTCTCTACACCTTTATTTATCTTCAAAGCATAAAACTGGTGCAGGAACTCCAGTATAGCTCTACATAAATGTTAGTCGTGACAGCCTGGGATTTAACAAATTAAATTGAAAAATTTAAAACAAATAAACCGGAAATCACCAGACTTACCAGTAGCCACGAATCCCATATGCAGTTACTGAGTGTACCTGCACAAACAGAAAAGACTGAGCATAATTAAGTTTTATTCCTGGCTTGGTCATTCTGCTGGGAAGCTGATCCTGGATACAGCCCCTGCAATACACCTGCATCCCGCGTAAGCTAAAGATTTCTCCTTTCCCAAGTACATAATCATTAGACTAAACCAAACCTCCTCACGTCCGCTGTGTTGCAGCCGGGATGCCAGGATGCCGGGATGCCTGGCTCTGAAGCGCTTTTCCCAGCAGCAGGATGGAGGATCTTGGCCACTCAGGGTGTCCCAGACCCAGTGGTCAGAGCTCTCTCCTGGGACCTGAGCCATGAGGATTCAGTTCCCTTGGGGCTGAAGAGGGTCTGGAGGGTTTGGTTTTGATTTTGTTTGGGTTGGGTTGTTATTTTTGTTTGGTTGGGTTTGTTTGTTTGTTTTTTTGGGGGGAGGGGGTGTGTGTGTGGTTTTTGTTTGGTTGGTTGGTTGGTTTGGGATTTTTTGTGTAGTATTTGTTTGGTTGGTTTTGGTTTTGGTTTTTTCCTTAAAAGGACTGGATTTCAGCACAGAAACAGAATTCTGCCCGAAACTTTTTAAAAAAAACTTTATATTAGTAAATTTTCGTATTTCTGACAACATTTTCCAGGGTGTCCTAGGAGTTTATTATTTAAAAGAAACATTACTGCCATACATGCTGGTTACTTAGCTAACAGTGTTTTTAATCCCATCAAAGAAGGACAAGAGAGAGACATTGCAGTTGTGAACTCAATGCTAGTGTTAGGCCTGGACTGAAACTCTGGAGAAACTGAAGCCACAGTTTTGTGGATTCCTGCAGAGAAGAGAAACAATAGACTCTGTGATATTTGAAAGAAAAGCAGAAGTAGTATTTTGAGTTCAATCTGATGAGCCACGTGAGTGTGAAATAGCAAAACTCATTGAAAAAATATCCTGTTAAAACAATATATTTGTTAAAAATAATACCACTTCTACTGGGGTTTTGTTGAAAGGAACCATCTTTCAAATATCTATAGAAGCTAATCCTTCCTTTGTTTAATAGTGAGGTAATTATCAAGTCCATGTATGAAGACTCTTCATATGTTAAGCAAGTATACTGTCATTACATTTAGTTAGGTATGTAGTCAAGTAATTGTATGAAGAGAGGAAATTCTTCAGCAAGCATTCCAGTACTCAAATAATTTTAGTTTAGATGTCAGAAAATGTATGTCCCCCTTACAGTTTAATCTTTGGGTACTATAGGCATTCTGTGCTCCATTGGGAAAATACAATCACACATTAACTGTTCCAACTTTCTGATTCTCTAAATGTTGTTATTACTTCCACTCAGAGTGCGGAGTTGTATCCTGCCACAAAGTTACTTTTTGGTGGGGATGAGGTGAAGCTTGTCATTCCACTCAGTTGATTAATTTCCTTCTCAGATCTGCACAGTGGATCTCAGATCAAATATTCATTTTTTGCTTTAGGTGTGGAGCCCCCACTGTGTCTAGCTGGTGTTTTAGACATGTAAGGAGTGAATATTATTGAAATCAAGGCCTGGCATGCAAATGAAGACGTGTGCTTGTAATTACCACAGTTATGGAAGGCAGAAATATAGCATGAATATATCTAAATGGCCAGTGATGAGATTCTGCTATCACCATTTTTTAGTCTACAGGGAGAGCTACATGCTAGGAGATTATGGAGAGAAACTACTCCTGTCTTATGAGTTTGTTAGTTCACCTGTTTGACAAAGGTATTTTCACAGATCACAGTATCACAGTATGTTTGGGATTGGAAGGGACCTCAAAAGATCATCTAGTCCAATCCCCCTGCTGGAGCAGGAGCGCCTAGGTGAGGTCACACAGGAACATGTCCAGGTGGGTTTTGAATGTCTCCAGAGGAGACTCCACCACCTCCCTGGGCAGCCTGTTCCAGTGCTCTGGCACCCTTACTGAGAAGAAGTTTTTTCTCAAATTTAAGTGGAACCTCTTGTGTTCCAGCTTGATCCCATTACCCCTTGTCCTATCATTGTTTGTCACCGAGAAGAGCCTGGCTCCATCCTCGTGGCACTCACCCTTTATATATTTATAAACATTAATAAGGTCACCCCTCAGTCTCCTCTTCTCCAAACTAAAGAGCCTCAGCTCCCTCAGCCTTTCTTCATAAGGGAGATGCTCCACTCCCTTAATCATCTTTGTTGCCCTGTGCTGAACTCTCTCCAGCAGTTCCCTGTCCTTCTTGAACTGAGGGGCCCAGAACTGGGCACAATATTCCAGATGGGGTCTCACCAGGGCGGAGTAGAGAGGAAGGAGGACCTCTCTCCATCTACTAACCACCCCCCTTGTAATACACCCCAGGATGCCATTGGCCTTCCTGGCTACAAGGGCACAGTGCTGCAAGAAGGCTATCAATGTCCAATACTGACCCTTAGATTTTGAAGAATCCATAGCTAGATCTTTTCATTTACAAGAGGAGGATGTGCTTGCTTTCACAATTTTGCTGTGTGGAAGTCAGAATTGCAAGGGAAATGTTAGTTCTGGTGACTTACTAGTTGATTTTATCCTGAACTGAAAAGTTGAATCATCAAGCTTTTCACAAAACAAGAAGGTCAAACTAATTTTGTCTTTGAAGTGCTGAAATGTGTGTTCTCCTGGCACTTCTTTGATAGAAACAGAATGTTTCGACCTTTTACTGCTTAGACACTGGTTTAGTTTGACCCAAATCTACGCATTTTATTTTGGGTGAGTGTGATAATTGCGTCTTCCTATGGTCCTTGGATGCTTTATCAGAGTTGGATTGTGGGCTTTGCTTTCTTGGATTTCCTAATAGCCTCCATTCCATAGTCAGATTGTCTCTCCTGTGGAATTGTACCTTGTGAAAATGCCACTTGGGTAACATGATCCAACAAGATTGTTAAGCACAGGAGTGAGGAAGTGATCCCCGGGGCCCCATGGTACCACGGGTGTCACTGCAAACCAAGAAGTTCTGTTCAGTTTGGGTTTGGAACAACACAGCAGAATTTCGGTTTTCCATCAAAAAGATGGAGTAAAAGCTCCAGCAAAACTTCTTCTGTAAAGAAAAATTTCCCAATGAATAATCTCTGACAGAAAATTTAGAGTATGCTCTAGTACGTGCCCTATACACTGCATTGAAACATTTCTTAGTATGCAGCTGTGCTTTGTGCATGTATAGTATAAAATAATTCTTAGCAGTATTTTAGGTTACGTTCTTCACCACAAAGTGAGTTCATCAGTGTCGGTGGGAGATGCTTGTTCACTCCCCATTGAGGGAAAATATTGGATCAGTGTTCCTCTTCATAATTCATGCATGTGATATTCTTTTTGTAAGTTGGGAAGAGAAGTTTGTGAAAGCTTTTTGGGGGTTAGGGCATTTTCAATGTTTCAAATGTCTTGTTTAGTGTTGTAAAATTCAGTGAAAGTGTATCATATCTTGTTTTACTTCATACAGCTTGCTCATATCCAATAAAAGCAGTGCCATGTCCAGATAATAATAATAATAATACACAATTACTTATCTAAAGAGTGTAGTAACAAAGCAGCTAGCAATATGAAATTGAATTGAATGAACTGACTGAATTCTGATCATGCACTGCATAAAATCGGTAGTCATACAGCACTGGCTTCATAGTCTCTGAACTGATAGAGTTCATGTAGTCATACAAGCAGGACGTGACTGACCAGGCATATCTGAATCAAATCTTCAATTAAAGTTCTTCCTATTACTATGCATTCAAATACGATACATTTCTGAAAGACCTTTACTGGGTTTGTAGTGTCAATGCTAGATTTATTTATTTACTTACTTCTACCATGATTGTTGTAGCAGAAAAAAAGTCTAACTCCTGTTTATTTTCTCCTTAGAAAATTGCCTTCATGGTAGCATTAGGACTGGTTACAACAGAACATTTGGAAGGTAAGATGGCATATGGTGTTTTACAGTTCAGTTTTTGAGTGAAGTATTTTCTCTTGGTTGTCCTCAGAAAGGCAATTAAAAATCAGGTGGAATGTTACCTATGCAGAACTATGCTTTTCAGCCTCACCTCCCACCCCATTGCACAGCTCAAGAGGCATGAGAACTGGCACTATAGCCAGCACCAGCAGGGTTGGCATAAGGTGGCATTTGGGCTCACCCATTCATCGTGGTCCTTTAAAGCAGGTTAACGACTGGAGGATGATAGTGAAGCAGAAAGTCTGCAAAGGCTCTGGCCAGTGTCAGTCTGCTTCAAGAGTCAGGAAGGTTCAAAGATGTTTACCCAGATCTTCTGTAGCAATCGTGCCCTCTCCTCCTTCCCCATGTGAGATGGACTTTCATTCCTGGAGTTAGTCATCCATCATCTCTAGAGTTCCATGTGTGTAAAATAATGGTGAAAATCTGGCATTTGTTTTATAAGATTTTAAACAAATTAGAAAGCTACCTCTCACAAAGACGTCCTCCCCATGTCTCCGCATTTAGCCAAAAAATAAATGAACTTCCAGTCTGATCCTGCTTTTGTGTGAGAGCTGCTGCTACGCCTTCCCAGGCTTTTGAATACAAGTTCAAACAAATATTGCACATAAACTAAATTCAGCATTATGTACGGTCCAGTTTACTTTTCCAGCCTTTCAAAAATACCTTGCAAGAGTTAGCAGAAGTACACCTTTCTTTGCATCAGCTTTGTCTTTCTGAAAAATTGGACAAGAGGGGAAAAAAAGAGCTTGTTTGGCAACTTTTCCAGTGGTGTGAGGTGAGTTTGGGCATTTCTTGGCAGAATGGGTTAGTTTTCATGGACAGAGAAGATACAGCTGTTTTTAAGAAAAAGTCTGCAACTTGGTGTGTCAGGTAATAGAGGTTGTGGTTCCACTAGTGTAAGGAGAACAAATCTGGTATCTGTGCCAGCTGTTAATGATTCTTAAAAACATTAATCATAGTTGACATTTACCACCCATCTCATGGACTGTCATCGGCAAAATACTTGACAACGTCCAGTTTACCGAGTTTAAGTTTTCTGTACTTTAGAGTTAAGCACATGCTTAGATACCTTGCTGACTCAAGAGTTATCTACCAATTTACAGCTTGATTTCTTTTAAGTAAGATTCCCTGTTCTTCTGTTACTTGGTTTAAAGAGTGTTCGTGAATTAGAAAGAAAATAGCATATTCACTGTAAGGTCTCCTTAATATAAGCAGCATGTTATCTGTGGGTCTTGTTGGCTTTTTTCAGTCTTTCCTCTTTAAATATGCGTTTTAGAACATCATTTAATGTCCCAGTGACTGAGAATTTGAAAGCAGTTTAGAGAAACTTTAAGCCATCAGCCTTTTTAATCCCCTAATGGTAATGGATTGAAATGGAAATTAAAAAGCTACAGCAATTTTGGGAGAAGATTTATAATCCAAAAAGTGCAAATGATGACTGGTTCTTGTTTTCTTTGTCTAAGGAAAATAGGACAACATTTGAAATTATGCTGAAGTACAAATTAAGCTTACAACAGAGAGAACTGAATTTTGAATAATTCTTTACCCTTTGATTTTATTGGAACTAATAAATTGTTTGTATGGATTTAATGCTTATGTTCAAAACGCCAAGTGCCACTCTGCTCTGTTTGTTCTACAGGAAGTGCAGAGATGCACATTTTGAACTTTATTGCTACAATACTAATCCTATATAATCAATTCTTTCAGATAAATTCACTTTTTATATTCCTACTAGATATAAATAAATGGCTCCCACCAAGAGCTATTTACTATGGGTATTTCTTCATGACTATTGGTGATTATAACTGTCAAAAATACCTTATAGCTTTCACATGCTAGAAGTTATTATTTTAGTGTTATGTCATATTTACGTTTATCAGCAATTGCTGTTTATCAGAAAGCAGTGGTCATTATACAGTTCAATTTATTTTAGTACTTGTATTTCTCACTTTCACATTTTTGGAATTAAGTTGTATCAAGACTGGGTCATTAAAAGCTTATTCACTCAGTATTATTAATTCACAGTGTTACTGCTTTTGTTCATTTTATTCATTAATTTTGTGGTGAAGGGCTATGATCCTCTTCTATATGGATTTCTTTATCAGCGTAGCAGCCTTTCCTACTCATGTCCAGAGGAGCATCTTCCCCCTTACAGGGAAAAGAGCTCTGTTCTGCAGAGCCCGAGTGTGAGGCATCTTTTGAGGCTTTTACCAGTAAATGTTTGTTTGTTTTTCTATTTGGGTTCTAATTTTTAAATGAATAAACTAAGGAATAAGATAGCCCAATTCTGTGATGCAGTGCATGGTTGTAACATATTAAATCTCTTTCTCTAGGCTATTGGAACACCTTTTAGCATCACTGTTATTTAAAAAAGAAAAAAAAAAGTAGAAAGAAAACTTTAAAATAATTCTTTAATTCAGATGATTCTAAAAATGTACATCTTGTTTTATCCTAACAAAGTAAAACACCTGAAATATTTCCATGTAGGTTACTGGAATGTTTTAATCAGTTAAAACCAATTATTTATTTTTTCCTTATTAAGCCCCACTTTGAAATGTACACAATACTTTTTAGCAGAAGTAATGAGTAACGAAGGATGACACATGCTTTTGTTCTACCTTGGTGTGATTATTTACATGTGCACGCTTAGATATCCATACTCCTTGTATCACAAGCACAGATATTTATTCTTCACGGTTTCCATAAGTAGAGAGCTGACATTGTGATCTCCCTCCCTGATGGCTGCATAGAGTGGAATACATCTAGAGCCATTTCAGTTCATTCCTCTCCCTATTTCCATCTATTCCAACTGCTATTACTTTTCCCCCAGCCAGCTTTTATCTCTACTGTAACGATACCTCTCCCACAGCTGTGTTCTGGGTAGCTACCACATGTGTCATTCAGACTCCATCAAATATTTCTGTTGCCTTGGTGAGAGCATGTGCCAAATAAATTGTCTCTTAATCCTGAGACCCTAAAGGGCAGAGAGGTATGGATCCATCACAGTCCTCTTGTGAAGACAGTCAGCCCTGTTATGGACCCTCGCACATGGAAAGCTCTGCCTTGTTAAATTCTTTATTTCTTTTTCTGGGCCAGTGAAAAGTCACGATCTTGTGTCCCTGTGACAACCTCTGGAAAGGACTGGGCTGCCATAACTCCATCTTTTTCCTTACACTGCCACGAGGGTCCTGAGATGCTGCAAGCCCTGGGTTCCTCTGACCACGTAGCATGGTTTACTGAGCCTGGCTGCCAGAACCACAGCTCCAGCTCACACTGTTGATTCCAGAGTAAAAAGTCAGAGGGTGTCTAATTTCTCTGTCTTTGCCAGCGTCAAGGCACATGATTCCTCTTTTGTGGTGTCTCTGGCACTTTTTGGCCTTGAGAGCCTCTTATACACACTGATGTTGACATTGAGAACAACCATCTCTCTTCTGCTGGCTCAGTGGCAGGCTTCTGGAGTTGTGTCTAGCACTTCCCCAGCTTCTGAGGCCCAATTCCCTTCAGAAGATGCCAAAGGGTTTGAAAGCTTCAGGATGGAGATTTCAGCATAGCAAGACAAGCATTTCATAGGAAATGCTTTTACAGTGGAACAAAACTGTTACCCATATGAGACTCTCCGGTTTGGAGTCTGTGAATCACCAAGGATGTTAACAAGATGCTGGCAGTGGTTGCAGACATGGAGTTTATCACACGTCTTGGTGCAGCCTTGGATCACACGTTCCTCAGTAGTGAGATCCTGTATAGCTCCCCGAGTCACATGGCAGCATATATCTCGCTCGTGTCAGACTGTGTCTGTACTCTTTGAATTGCCCCAGGAGAAGACAGACACCTTCTGAGCGTGAGAGGTGACATGTTCCTGTGCCAGTGGGGAAAACCCAGCCAGAATATGCAAATAGTTGCTCTGCTGTTTTTCTTATCTATCCAGGTTCCCTCTGATACATCTATCACTCCAAGAGTGGTGGCTTAGCCAATAGTCATTAATGAATGAAAAGTTCCAAATCAATATCTTGGAACTGAGGGCAGTATAAAATCCATACAGTGTTGGCCTTGTTGTTAGGGACACTGTGTCCAAGACATGACCAACAATACTAATACCATATACTGCAGCAACACTTAGAGCGGTATGTGATCAACATTTGGAAAAGGTGCTTGGAAACCAGAACTATGTGTTGGGAATCCTGTTGTAAACACCCTGAAAGATGGACTGTATCTTACTGTTGGATCGCAAATGGGAGATGGTGCTCAATATCGTGAAGGCCATTTTCTGGCACTAGAGGGTGTTCTGAGATAGACCTCTTTAGCTCAGACACTGATGAAAGATGCCAGACCTTCTGCAGAGCCAGATGGTGTCCTGAGTTTCTGTTTGGTGTGCTCCTGGTCCTCTGGGCTGAAGGGCTAGCGCTCCTGCCAGTTCCTCTTGTTCTGAGAGATTTACGTAGAGCAAGACAGAATGGAGGTATCACCATAGTGGAGCTGCTTAGACTAGCAACATCCCTCAGGCACTCCAGTGCAGTCTAAACTTTGCCTTACAATATTCATGTAGGAAACATTTTAGAGTAGAGCATCAGCCCAGCTGTGTACACTTTATGTCATGGAATGAATATTGGGTGGTTCTCCTTGCTAAGAAGTAGGTCTGCTCTTACTTTATTATCAAAGTATGCTCTGAAATACATGGTTATAAGAATCTCACCATTCTGAACTTATGTCAAGAGCTGGAAAAAGAAATTCCATATGACAAAAATGAAATCCTAGCTCAGAGAAAAGTAGCATTAAATCTGCAGATTTCAGTGGGCCAGGAATCTGCTCACTCTTTCTCTGTGTGTTTACAGAAGTATGGATGTGACAAGTTGTTGCTAAATGCAGTCCTCAGCAAGTACCATCTAGAATAGGTGTTACCATTTAGCAGAAAGGAGTTCTCTTGCATTTCAGCCTTTTCCAAATAGGACTGCAATTCAATGTGCCTGTCCTTGTGCCGCTGTTTCCAGCGACACAAACGCGTGTATGGCTCATAACAACATTCTCCGCACTCGGGATCATGAAGCTGTATATTTTTGGATGGATAAATCATCACGCCCTAGTTAGAACTGAATCTAGTCATGCCATTCTGACCGTGCTTTTTCTAACCTCTGCTACTGTAAATTAAATTCAAAAGTATCTCTATGCTTTCATCTGTTATGAATTACAAGGCTTAGCTGCTTTAAATGCTTCATTTTTGTTAACAGCAGACATTAATAGTATTTTGAAAGCTCTCTGTTGATGCTTGCTGAATATGTGTCTGAAGGGATCATAATAAAAATCTTGTAGGGTGGCAGAAGTCCACCTTGGAGGAGGGAAAATATTAAAAATGCCTGTGTTCTGAATCTTACAAGGAAAAGCTTATTAATGTCAAACGTTGAACTGCGGCAAATATCATTGCTGATGCAAACCAATTATACTTTAGAAACTGAAACTGAACACAAAGCCCAAGGGGTTGACGGTAAGAGCATCTTGCTTAACAAGTTAGATCTACATTTTTCCCTGATGTATGAGAAATACGCAATTCATGTTTCTTTCCATGGTTACAGAAATCCAGAGCAAGCGCCAGGAAAGAAAGAGAAGAAGCACAGCAAATCCAGCCTACAGTGGACTCTTGGAAACAGAGGTACTTTATCATACACTTTTTTCACCACAGTTCTATTTCATGTCAGTAAAAGGTTTAAGTGCTTCTTATTACAAAAGTATATACGATGCAGAACCACACATTTACTTGTAAAGGGATATTGATGTGGAAAAGAAAGAAAATATCTCATCCCAGTAGCTAAGCAACAAGTTTTCACCCCACAACATCACTTGCTTCAAACTAGGATTCATCTTAGTTTTAATAAAGGCCAAAAGCACTAAATTAATGTGGGACCTAATTACTCTTTCACCCACGCAGATGGTCCCTTTAGGTCAGAACTGTAGAACAGAAGTGCTGCATTATGTTCAAACTTGCATGCTATTTCTCTTTTCCTATGTGCCAAATAATAAATGGAGAACTTTGCTTTTTTTATTAGTGACATTTGTAAAAGAGATGTGTTGGTTTAAGAATCAGTGTGCTCTGCAGGGGGTATGGAAGCCTGCATAATAAATATAAAAATGCATAATTAAAAATGAAATGCTGTGGATAATCTGTTGTCTCTTACGCTGACGCTGTTACATTTATGGTAGTAACAAAATTTGGTCCTACATAGTATTGGATTGCAAACTTGATGTAAAAGCAGAAAATAAATATTTTGTTTTCTGATATTGTTTTTTCTTTGTTTCTGAATTGGCATATATGCATTTATTCAGTATATTAAAATTCCACCTTTAAAATTTTATCACAGTTTGTGGTTACTATTTGAATTTCCTACAGCAGTGAAACTACTTGCAGCCAGCTCTCCATGTAAGCAATACTGTATTCTGAGTTCTTCAAGCCTAAAGAAAGTGTTTTTTCTTTATTTAGGTACAAGCAATGCAGAATTTCTGGTATGCCAGCTTTTCAGATTTCTGTATTTGCTGGCAGACAGATGAGCCTAAGAAGAAACTCACCACAGTAGTCAAGCTGTTTAGTGGCTTGATTGTTCTTTTTTTGAAAATATTGGAATTTTTTATACTCCAGAGCAGCTCTGGGCACTTGAATTCTTCAGAACTCAACTTTTCTCTAGGAACCACTTCTGAGCAAGTACTGATGTTCATACACACAATATTTAACACAGGAGAAACCTTAGCCTTGCTAGGATTAAATCTGTAGTGTCTTTGCTTAGACTTTTTTGTCCTGATGAGTTTATTAAAATATTTGCAGCAGCGTTTCATGGCTGTAGTCTGATCAGTGGTTGTGAGAAACTCAGTTGTCTTGGAGTGGGGATAGAGGAGGTGATGGAGGAAGTCTGCTGCACCCCTAGTTCATACTTGTCGTTGTATCTATAATCAAAAGCACATCCTGAAGTGAAAGATGGCATGGAGAAAGAAGTGTCTGTGGAAGAATCCTGTGGCTGATCAGCTGTGTCCTCATTAGGAGTTGTCATTAAGTACTGACCATGGGGAACGCCGTTCAAGTGAAATGGAGGCAGATGGTTTTCCTCTGATCAATTAGCTGCTCAGATTGATTTGCTAATCAGTGAGTTGAGGTATTTTGTGGCATTTCAGGCATTTTGGTGCAGTTTAATTTACGGTTAGTCTACTGAATGATCTTTAATTCATGATTGTTTAAATTGAAATTGCATATAAATTAGACTTTTATTTGCCAACGCCCCTCGAAACGGCAGGAGCTCAGCATCTGTAGTGGTGATGCTACAGAAATGTGATCGTGGTCTTATGGCTTCACTTGAATGTTGTGCTTTCTTTTTTCAAAGCTTTTTTCTTAAAAAAAAGATATGTGTGTATATACATATATATACACCATTCTATTTTCCCACTCTCCATAGATTTTTTTTTTCTCATAGGGAAGTGTTAAGTTTCAGGCTGGGTGTTTTTTGAAGGAAGAAACATCAATTCAAAGTTCATTAACAGACTGTCAGGCACCTGTATAGAAGAGAACAGTTTACTCACCACAGAATAAATCATTTATTAGCAAAACCCCTCTGATTTTCCTCCAAGCAGAGTCTAACAACATCTAATGGAGGAAAATGGTTCTGTTTCCAGACGTGCTGTACAAGTATTGGATAGCTCAGAGAAACAATTAGGGGTTATATAGACTGTTAATGAAGCCCAGCTTGCTATTGACCAACAGCCTTTAGCATCTGACAAGCTGGCAATGGGCTGCATTAAATTAGTTCAGCATCTCAGTTGGGTTTCTAGTGATCCGTGTTCCTAAGTTTGAAAGTCTTTGGTGACCTCAGCAGATTGAAATCCATGCCAGCTCCTAGAGGTTGTACACATTAACTTCTGAAAGAGAAATATTTTGCTTAGGCCCTAACGCACAGCTTGCAAACGAAATATGTTCCTACGAACTGTAGGCAAGTGTCACAGAAGGTCGTGAGGCTTTTCTGCAGGTGGGAAGTCCAGCACCATTTCTATATACACAAATAAAGATGTTATCTCACAGCAACAATTTATTATGCAGTTTTTCCTTGATGGATATTGTTTATCTGCTAGATTTGGAGTTACTGTTGCTGTTCACTTGCTCTTATCAAGCTCTGTAACATATCCTGGAACTCAATCAATAAAATTTGCAATTTGTTAATAAAATTTTATTAATAAAATCTAATGCATGCCAAACTGCTCTAATGAAGAATTCTTAGAGAGGCAAATAATGCAGCTGTTTGTATGACTGTCTCAGGGGACTGCAATGATTATTCTAAGTCACAGACTGGCTTGTGGATAGCTTCTAGTGTATGAGGGAAGTTCATGGAGATTGTTAATATGAAATGGTAAGAGATAACCAGAGCACTTTTCAATGACACTGTGGTTGGTTTCTTTTCCCCTGTAGCGGAAACGCCTTGCATCGAATTATTTGAATAACCCCTTGTTCCTTTCTACAAGAGGTAAGCATATTTTTAAATGAATATACTACTACGCTAATGATATGTTAAATATTTATTAGTCGGATTTCATACGAGTAGCTGCTGGGGTACCACAGGGCATCATGTTGTGTAAGGTCTCTGCACTTTTTAATGTGCAGTGAAAATAGATGGTTTTCATGTAAAAACAGTCAACGGATAAGGCTAGAGGTCAAAACTGTGGAGAAATTGATCCAAAGTCCCTGCAATCAGTGGAAAATCTGATCTCTAGTATTGTAAGCACCATGCAGTGAGAGGACTGATTGAAAAAGGCAGTGTTGCCAACCCCGAGTGCTTAAAAATATACATTGAAAAATTGGGATTTAAAAAGTAATTACTATTGTGGGCTTTTCATTTGCCTCTTTTCATCAGCTTTAAGAAACTGCTGTCCATCTTCAGGGCTAGAAATTTACCATTCCTTTTGTTTTAAGAACAATGGCTGAAAAAACACACAATTTATACGACTCCAAGAGCTGGAGCCATAAATCTCTATTTGATAGCCTTGAAGATGCCTTCTAATCTTGTATTTATAAGAACTTCAGATGCTGAAAATTCCATGGTAAAAGCCTTGAGAATGAACAACTCAGAGGAGCCATTTTGGCTGATTAGTTTGTGTGAAGAAGCTCATTCCAGGAAAAATGTGCAACATCCAGAGAAGGCAAAGAGTTCAGAGGCGGGAGATGATACAAGAATACCACTGAGTACAGTTTAATTCTTCAGACAAGCCCCATGTAGGATTTTAAGAGAGAAAGCGAGAAGTTTGAGTTGCATTTCAGAAGAGGAGAGAAAGGTGTGTAAGAAATATGATTATGTGCTTGCCCTTGTGTTGCCTTTATAACTTAGGCTCTACCGTAGTGCATTAGATGTAAGGGAAGACAGGCCTTTTTCTAAGCCAAATATTATTTCAGTATTAGGAGCATTTACTGGAGTAATTTCAGTTAAGACATGGAGTTTGGGCACTTTTTCAGTGTTTGCTTGATATCCCTCTCAAATGTCACGTTTAGTGCTTGAGATTCACTTTTCTGGCCCTGCCTTGAAATCCTGCACCACAGGATCACCAACTGCAATGCAGCAGCACTTTGCTGTACCTTCAAAATGACATGTGCTACATGCAGACAATTGGCCTACTTACCATATGCCCCTAATGCACAGGGTCTCAAAGGGCAAGAGAGGTTATTACACAGTAAACAGCGATGATGACATGCCTCTTAGCAGGAGCCTGTGTTCATGTGAGCCCCAGTGGAAAGAGCATTATTCCTGGCTTAGTTTTATCCTCAAAATTAAAATTATAATTTATTATTTGTCTTGTCATAGCACTTGTTTTTCCTGTATACACACATGGAAAAAAACAGGAGAGAATGTCAATGTTAGCAAGCTGTGCTCTTAGCCTCTCAGGGGATTGCATTTAAGTTGGGGTTTGATATCTCTGACCTTTCTGCTGCATGTTTCCTATTTTATTTGCAAGGAAGTAGGCAAGTGACAAAGCTCCAGTGATGCAACTGTCTCAGAGCCACTTGGAAATCTGCACTCTCCTTAATTGTTAATTTCTCTTCAAGTCCTGTTTCTTTGGTTTTACCAGCATCCAGAATCTGTGCTGGGATTCTGCATATTCTCCTATTTTTAAGCTGAACTTCTTTATAGCAGAACTCCCTCCCTCTGAAGGGGTTTATGTGCACCAGTCACCATTGTGCTGGATGCTGAACTGAAGGCAGGTGCCATCCCAGAGAGTTTGGCACTGCAGTGATGTAGTTTTCCACCTTCACTGCAGGGCTGACTGTCCCTTCTCTTATAAAACATACCTTTACAAAAAATTGTTCTCAGCTTAATTTTTCAGCAGCTAGAAGGTGGAAGTGGAGGTATTTTAAAATGTTTAAAACTTAATGGTAAAGGTGAACTGAAAAGAGAAATAAACAAACTTAAAAAAAAACCCAACCTACAAAGTACAGGAAACAACTGGCATTTCCAGAAATGCAGAAGAGAACAATTCTTGTAAATTTTGAGAAAAATGTCAATTAATCAGGATTCATTTATCTGAAAATGTCTTACCTGAAATGAGGTCACATCCCCTGACATGTGTCATTTGTGGAAAAGACTCTTCAATTATCAAGCCTCTGTTTGTCTGAATACCATTTATATCCCCAGAGTAATCATGATGTCATATTGCGGTGGATCTCTGTGTGTGTATTTGTGTATATGAAGTGACATCTACAGATTTTATAAGTCTGTGATAATTTACAGAACTCATTGCCAAAGGATGCTACAGTTTATGGGAAAAGCAGACAAATCAGTAGAAAAAAACACATTTTTCTAAGGCTGTTAAATATACAAATGAAGAGGCAAACTCCAGGTTAGGGACACCCATAAACTGCTACCATCTGGAAGGATACTTCTGGAGTAGAATAATTTCCCCTGCGCTTGCCCTGTGCATGAGTGGCAGTGCTAGAAGCTGTTAGCAAAGGAGCCCAGGATTTAAAGCCTTTAGTATAACTTAGGTGAAGCTGTTCCTTCCTTCTTATGTTCCTCTTTTTATGTCTGTGTGAGGTCTGAATGTGTCTGCACCTTCACATGTACGCACACGTCAGTGTATAAAACAAATCCGTAACAGCAGGAAGCAACTCCCAGGTTGGTCTGTGTATAAGGTATCACACTAGGGCAAGTCTATTCCCATAGTGATCAGAGAGAGAGCTGAACAAGGGCAAAAGGACAGAAACATCAGTTTGGTTGTCTCCGCTTCAATCCAAAGAAAGCCCTCTCCATCAGCTCTTTGTCACTGGAACAGTGCACAACAGCCACTCACAAATCAGCAGCAAAACTTACAACCCACTGTGCAGTTTCCATAAACCTGTTAAAATTTTCTGGCTTTTTATTTTTGGACCGAAGTGTGATGAATTTCACAAACACTTTTATGAAAGGCTTGGACTGCTTTCCAGTGAACTCTGACAGTTCTTGTTCTTATCAGGCTGTGAATGCAATCACTACAGACTCGGTTCATCAAAAGGTCAGAAAATCTTGGCATTTTGGGGGGAACAGTTTGATCATTGGGAGTTCATGATAGCATAAAGCTCACTCCTGCAAGTAGCTGACCATTTTGGCCATGAATCAGCTGAACATTTAAACATGTGTTTAATGATAAGTCAGTGGCACCACTTTCATGCTACAAGTTAAGCATCTGCTTAAGTGCCTTGCTGGTTCAGGGCCAGATTGTTCATCACCCAGGCTGAAGTCCTTAAGAAAGACTTTTGGACTAGTGGCATGCAGAGAGGAGGTCTGCATGAAAATTGTTGAAAATTTGAAATAGGTCTGTGCTTCTCATACTATGACACTTTACCATCAGACCTTTTGACACTGGATTCCTGCAATGTAAATTTTTAAATCTCAAATGCTGATACCACTGCTTGCTGTTGCATTCTTTCCTGCTCACATTAATTTTGGCAATGTCCTGATCTTGTGTGTCACGGCTTGACTAAAATGACTCCCATAGCTTAGAACTAGCATTCACTGCAGCAATGTATTTCCCACTAATCTGTTCTCTGCCCTTCTTTCATATGCTAGCAAATGAGGATCCATTCTGGAAGGTATGTGTGGCAAAATTCATGTATTACCAGTGTCTTTCTCATCACTCTGTAATTCAGTGTTTGCTTCTGGTTATCATAGTCTGTATCAAGGTGCAAAATTGCATTATTCTCTTTGCTTTTCATACTGCTTGTGTGAAACTTTTCCCACTTAACTAAATCTTCGAGCCTCTAAGTCAGAATTTCAAAGAGATGAACTCTCGGGCTTTCACATACAAGGCCTGAGTTTAATCCCTTTGTAGAATCTACTGATTGAGAAATTGCTAGTTCAGATTAGTGGTTTTAATGAAAATTTTAAGAAAAATAAGTAGCCATTCTAGTTTGTAGAAATTAAATCTCTTTACATTGAGGTTAAAATTAAGACTATTTAGCAGGTATTTTCTAAAGAGCAATATTTTGGAGAGCGATTTTTTGACAGGACTGAGTTAGAATTCAAGATAAAAACCTGATTAAAACAATAATGAAACAGTATAATTAATATCTCTAAAAATGAAAAATACTTCAGGAATTAAAAAAGGTTCAAAATTATTATTCTCCTTCCTGGAAAAGCAGCAGGAAAATTTAAGTTTTTTTATGATGATTCACAAGCCATGAAAGTTTCAAAATCCGTATCTCCTTTATTAAAATGCACTTAATTATACAAAGAGTAATTAATGTTGCCACAGGATTAACATAGCAATTTACTACATGCCATTGTAAGTTTGTTGATGAGTCTTAGTTCATTTTATATATTGCTTCAGACAAAGTACTAATCAGTCTTGTTGGAGAAGGGCTGTCAGAGGAAGTCAGAACAGAGAACAAGTAGTGCCAGGGAGAACAGAGGGACAGAGGAGCCCTCTAGAGGAGGTCACAAAAGAGGGTACATAGCAAAAGATTTTTGCCCAGAAACTTTTTGTTGCTTACTTCCTTCTGCTTTGAACTTGAAGGACAAGTGATCCACATATTGACTTCGACCCATGCTTCAAAATAGAGCTGTGCATGGGGATACATGTGTTGGAGTGACATGTTATCAAAAACAAGTGAAATAATTGCTATGGCACCAGTTGGCTGTATTAGTCGGCTCCCTCCTGTGTTTGATTAGTTGGTTTTTATTTTTCTATCTGTTTCAATTCATGGAACTTGCTTCGGGGTCTTTTGTTTGTTTGTTTGTGTTTATTGCTATCATACACCATCATCTCTGTCTTCTTCCACAGCGGCCCGGGTCCTTTTTGACAATTAGATTTTTTGTTGAAATGAGCCTGTCTGCTGCAATAGAGGCTTTGAATGCTGTATAGAGAGGTTCTAAATGGCTTGACTTTACCCAAGCCATCCTTCTTCTCTTGCAGAGTGAGATCCACCACGATGAGCACTGCACTTCTTGCAAGCGTGGCATTAACCTGCAGCCCTGTGGCACGTGTCCCAGAGCATATCACCTCAACTGTTTGGACCCACCTCTCAAAACTGCCCCCAAGGGGGTTTGGGTCTGTCCAAAGTGCCAACAGAAGGTAAGCTACATGGAGCATAGAAAAGAAAATGGGAGAAACCTCAAATATGTGTACCACTAAAGCCATAGGTTAGTAACCTATGGTCATAGCTTAGGGGACCACATTAGCTAAAGTAATACTGAGAGGCTTTTAATACAGTTTGTGGCATCTGTTTCTGGTATTTTTGTCGTACTAGAGTCAGACCATGCACTGAGTACCATAGCTTCCCTGTGATCGCATCTGCTGAGATTTGTCCTTTTAAAATGTCTCCTCGTTTCCATTATTTCCCACCTTTACAGCGTGTAGGATTGCCAAACAAGTAATGTAAATCTTATAGATGAAGGAGACAGTGTCAGAAGACACTGTTCACCAGTGGATCTGAAAGCTGTAAGAAGAATGCTTCCTTTTCTTTAAATCATCTTTATTACATACAACTGTTGATCATAGCCATGTCAGAATTGCTAATTTGTCTAGTTGTTACGAATAATGCTGATTGCATGAACAGGAAAACAGTATAGTGCCACTAAATTGTAGAGTGGAGGCTTAGATTTTGCGGCTTAGAGTTCTTTGTGTTTAGCTTTGAGATCACTGTTAAGTTCCCATGAAAATGTCAGGGGAAATTCTAGCACACAGTTGCAGAGAGCAGAGCAGCCCAGGATTAGATCTGTGCCGTCACGTTTTCGTATGGACCAACAACCTCTCCCATGTTCAGCAGACAATGCTGCTGACAGTGCGGAGATCTATTTGTGGCAACAAGAAACAGAGGATTTGTAACCCCTTTTTATAGTAATGTACAAAGGAGTAAGCCCCAATGGAGACTGCTACTCAAATTATTCTCTCATTACTTTTCAGCTTGCGAATTCTGAGACAAGGACCCTCGATCTGGTCCTGCAGAGCTGGAGGAAGAAAAACATTAATGTGTTTCTTTCTGGAGTCCTAACTTTTTGTTGTTTCCTGGGCTTGTAGGTGTTAAAGAAAGATGACAACGTGCCATGGACTGGAACTCTGGCTATTGTTCACTCCTATGTTACCCATAAAACAGGTAGGGATTAACACAGCTATTGACAAGGGATTCCCTGCTTGTGACAGGCAATGCCATTTGAGTCCTTCATAGCATTAATATTAGCGTTGTAATGCTACCAGGTATCATGTCATTATTAAGCAAAGGGCCATGAGGGGCTGTGACTGGGAACAGCAGGTCACTTTCTGCCCCCTTACCCTCAGTCGATTCCTTGGATACCTGCTCTCTTTAAGGAAGCTGAGATTGATATCTCAGGAACTTCAGTCTGTGGAGGAGGCGATCATCAAAGTGGCATCTTCCTGAGAACAGGGCTGCAAATGGGATTTTGAGCCAGACTCATATCAGGCTGGGAGGCGGAGAGGTGCAGTCAGGCTAGGCAGAGCCATGTAGTTTGGTATGGAGCACGATGCCAGACTAGTGTCTCAAATAGTACAGCAATATCAGCTCCTAATTGTTTTGGTATTATTTGGTATCACAGTCATTGGTATTGGATGTCATCAATGCCATCAATGCCATTACTCTTTTTTAGTTCCTTGTTACACTCTTACCCTGGGCAGTTTCGGGCATTAGATCACATTCGTAAGCATCTTTGCAGAGGTCTGATACTGTTATGAATGTGATTTTCAGCCAGGGTCGCCAACTATTGCCGTTCCAGGTGGCTGACTTCTTCTTAAATACTATTCACCTCTTTCTTGGAGACCTCCAGGACCACATGTGGTCCAAGGATTAATTTTGATTCATCTCAAAGGTGCTCTATAGCATTTGGGTTGTCCTGTGTGCTAGCCATTGATGTTAGAGATACGCATGCATGCAGAAACTCCAGATTTATTTGACTGTACCAGCTGACAAAAGGCTGAAACTCACCATTCAAAATCCATGCTTCTGCTTTCTGTTGTCAAGCGCATGAGTTTGCCTTATGTCCTTTTCTTAACTTCTGGATCCTTAATCCTATTGTTCCGCAGTCAAAGAAGAAGAGAAGCGAAAGTTATTAAAGAGAAGCAGTGAGCTGAAGAATGAGCATAGACAGTTAGAAGAAAAAGATCGAGTTCTCAACAATGCAGTGAAGGTAGGACACCTGACTGGGGACATGGAGTCTCCTGCAGAGATGTTTATAAAGAATTTATGCCTGAAAAACTGATATTTTGTGGCTAGAAAATGATTTATGCTCCCAAGCTACAGATGTTCACATGTGAATGTGTTTCTGTCTGGGGAAAAACACATGGATTTCCTTTATGCACAAAAGCAAGCTGCTTGGGGAGGCTGAGGAGGAGAAGATGCCTGAACTCCTGTTGCACACACACAAAACCCCAAATAGCCATGTAGTGCCATACACCGCTGTGATCTACCCAGTGACTTTAAGGCACTTCCATTCTTCAGATGAAAAGTTTATTCACAAGTGTGTCCTCCAGTAGTGGCTGCCAGTCCAGTAGCTCAAAACTCTTTAGAACAGGTAGAAATAACCATCTTTATTTATCCCAGGGGCTGAGCATTGTAACCACCTCTCCATGACTGGAAATGGGTTCACAACTTTTTTCTCTGTGAACTTGCTTCAAAGGTAAATGTTGGCTGGAGATATCACGCACACACAGCACATTATGAGGACCAGTCTCTGGCAGTAATGAATGAGTTCAAAGCCATAATTCCTGTCCTCCCTGGCTGAAGGAGCTTCCTTGGGTCTACCTCACCTCAGGTCCACTCTTAAGGGGTGGCTGTTAGCTTGCATGGCAGTCTCAATAAATATTTGAAAGTTCCTTACCCTGGAAAAACCAAAATGCCAGCTGCAGGAGTAACTGGTCACTACTTGTTTTACCACTTCAGTTATCCAGAGGATGAATGTTAAAATATTTATCAGATCTAAAATATAGTGGAACAAAAAGCAATAACTTACTAAAACACCTCACAGTGGGGAATATACCCTGTGAGTGCGTATAGCCACCATCAGCACTAATGGAAACACATGTGTGTATGAAGAAGTGACTCTGGGGTATGGAGTATCTTTAGTAGGTAGGAGAGTGCAGTGGGATGAGGTGTTCAGAAAAAGAAAAGCATTTGGGGATTGAGGTCAGTTATCAGTTGTATGTCAGGGCTGTCAAAATCAGTGAAATTTCTACCTAAACAGAATCAGGTTCTTTCAGTGGGCAACACTGTTGTATTTAAATGGTAATGTCAGCCAATGATTATATTTAGTGGAGAGGTATCCACTTGAAGGAAGAAAAGCAATTGAAGGTGTTCTGGCACAGTGCAATTTCATTTCTGACATTTGCCTTAACAGAGATTTACATTAAGGAGAATACTCTCATACACACCACAGGTGGAATACTATTATTTGGTAAAAGCAGAAGATGATTTATCCTCCACCTGAGATTTCTTCTGTCTGAACCAACCTCTGAACAGCTCCACACAGTTGCTTTTCAAACAACTTGACATTTCCCACTTCCCCAGGACTGGAGCATCCCCACAACCCCAGACAGTCTAGACCATGGTCAAAGAGGGGCAGTCTGCAGACAAGTAACCAGATTTGCCATACCCCTGAGCCCACTGGGAGAAAGAAAACAGGAAGTCTCCGATATTAGACAGGCTGTTGCCTTCCATCTAGCAGACAGGCTCAGGGTTTTGGTCTGTCACATAGTCCCTCTCAGGCCAGTTGATAGTGTAAAGGATGGGATGTGAGCTGCAGCACTACATGGTTGAGGTGGGAAAGGAGCATTAGGGATTCTTCCTTATCTCTTCTTGGAGAAAAAGGAGATTAAGGATGCCTTTGTTTGACTCTTGTTCTCATGCTCGTTTTCGTGTAGGTTTGTATGAAATGTTTCAAGTGACTGTGGGGTGCAGTTTGGCCACCCCATACGAAAAAGACTTCTCACTGCAGTGGTATAACAGTAGTGTCTTAAATCAGGTTTTCTGCCAGAAAGATGTTGACATCATATTTAGAGAAATGAACTTATCTTCACAGTACCAACTGCCTAAAAGCTGTGGTATGTACAAAATGCATCATGGTGAGGTTTATTCCTCAAGCGTTTATCAGTGCCTTTTGGTAAGTTTTAGAGACCTCATTGGTGCCTTTGGTACTTTCCAGTAACACAGCTATTACAATCCCGTGCCAGTAATCTCTTTGGAGTGCAGAAGGCTTTTCGGCCAAGCTGTCTACAAGATGAGTTTGGAAACATCCTCTGAATGGATTTAGACTGGGATGAATATTGTTACCTTAGATATGTGCTGCAGTGTATGCAGCACTGGTGATTACTCCATTCGTTACGCTGTGGTTTTGCTATCCCCAAAGGAGAATATACTTCATTTGAGTGGGACGTGCACTCAAGACACAAAAGGATGTTTGGAGAGATGTTTGACACCAATTTGAATGTGTTCTCAGTCTTCCCTTCTCTCTCCCCTTCTCTTTGTTTGACAGAAATGCTTAGAGCTAAAAACCAGCCTGTTGGCCCAGCAGAAAGGGACTCAGTCATCACTGGAACGTCTCAAAACCCTCATTAGACTGATACAAAACGAGCAGATGATTCAGGTTACCATGACGACGACCACCACCTCCTCCCTGCTAACTGTCCCCTGGATCAAACCCTCCCCTGCCTCCGCTGCCATGCACAAAGCCTTGCAGCAGTCACAGGGTAACAACTGACAGAGCCGCCTGCCAGGGAGCGCAGGAAGGGGGGAAAAAGAACTTCGTACACATGCGCAGAGGAGAGATTAAACGGAAACAAAGGAGAGAAGGACCAGTCTCAGTTTTGATACGCGTAGAAACTTGCAAACCAATCAGTCCCGTTTGTAGGTCACTGTGGCAGCAGGTTCCCACGGAGCGGGTTGTGCTGCGGTTTTGTATTTGCCGAGACCTTCCGTGCTTATGAGATTTTTTTGTTTGTTTGTTTTTGTTATGTTGGCCTTAATGTATTTATGACTGAGGATGAAGAGGAAAAGTCTGGCCGATAGGAAGCGGGAGATCCTTTTGTGGGGAGCAGACGGGTTTCCAGTTCTGCTTTAAGGGGAAAATTTTCAATGCAAAGAGTTAGTGAGCTAGTAGAGAAGTAGTTGGGCTGAAAGCGACGTGTGGGAGGGAAATCAGTGAGATAACCAGAAACTGAACTACTTAGGACTCAAATGGATTCTTATCAGAGGAACAAAGTTGGCCCTGTTGATTCAGGTAACCTGGAGATGGGGCTGTTTTGACCAGAATGGCATCACGGACACTCACAGAGCCTTCGAAACAAGTATTAGAGTTGAGAATTGCAGATATTTAAATAAAGAAACTGTATGAAGTTAGCGTTTCTAGTAAAATATTGAAGTATTTTCATGCTGATGCTTCTGTATATACGTTCCGAAGTATTTAAAAAATTATGACTGTAAAACTCCTTACATTTTGCAGGTCCTTTTTACTTATTTTGCTATCGGTGTATTTTTCTCATGGAGTTTTTGTGCAAGATTAAGCATAAACCGTAATAGTGGATACCTTTGGCAAGTTGGGTTTTATTTTTTAAAGAGATTATTTTTGGGGTTTTCTTTTTTTGTCAATTTTTGATTTTGTTTTTAAAGAAAAAAAGAGCAAATAGATATTCTGGTTTTTGTTTCTTGCCAGTACAGATAATATGCCAAAAAGATAACTTTACATTTTTGTACTGCATTTTTATTGTTACAAATATGTAACATGACTTTTTTTTTTTTTAATTATTCTTCTTCTTTTTTGCTTGCAGAAATATCTGCTGAAATGGCACAGGAAAAAAATGATTTAAAGAAACCTGCCTCAAGGGTTTGTTTCTCATACTGGATAATGTCAAGAGTTCTGGGGGAGGGACAGGCCGTGGAAAATTTTAAGGGTTTGTTGTTTTTTTTTCTTTGTTGGGTTTGGTTTTTTTGAAACTTGATTCCTTTCGAAGATTTTATTGGGTTTTTAGCACATTTGGGAAGCGTTTAGCATTAGCCTGAGAAAATCCCAGTGCGCCTGCTCGTTTCACTAGCTAGTCTTCCTGATACTGCAAGGGTCCGCCTGGCCCCCCCGGAGGCCACAGGCCCACCCCCCGTCCCCCTGCGGCCTACCCGGGAAGGTAGTGATGGGCACCCCGGTTTTTCTCAATATCACACGTACACACCCAGATGCCATCGTCTCTGTCGTTTATGAGTTCTCTGTTGATTAGCACGACAGGTACTTAAGGAAATCAAGGCGCCACCAGAGCATGACACAAGCCTAGTGTCTCACATCAGCATATCACATGGTGCCGAATATCTCTTTTTTTAAGAAAAAACAAAACAAAACAAAAAAAACCACGTGAGGGACTGGCTTTTTCCGTCGCCCATCACTAGGCAGCACATGGTCCCTTCAACCATTTTCACAACTCCGGGAGAAACTGTGCAGTACTATACAAATCTATTTTAATACACAACACTCGGTTGAACAAAATTTTTATATTCTTTTATTGATGAACAAAGTGAACTAAGTAAAACACAATTGTTATACATTGGTTATTGTATGCCAATTATGCATTCTAATGTGGCTTGCAATGTAAATGTTTTCAGGTTTAATGATTTTTTTTCCTTCTCAGAGAAATGAAAAAAGAAAGGAAAAGCGTGGAAGGTTGAATATGTGAAGAATTTCTGAAGAAGTGTCTTGGACTGTTAAAAGTAGTTATTTTGAAAAGGGGACTGTCCAGTGGATAGCGTGCATAGAAAAAAAAAGTGTTTGTCTTAAATATGCCAATGTAGTTTTACTTCTTTATGATGCATTAAACTTGACTGACAATTTAATGGTGTCATTGTGGTGATATCAGCTGCTGAGGGGCTGCAGTGCGGTGTGCCCAGGGCCTGCCGCGGTCACCCCTTTGCAGGCCAGGCGCTGTCTGAGAAGGGTGAAGTGACCGGAGCCGATTTCTCCACTGCTGTCTTCAATTTTCAGGTTTAAACAACTCTAGAATGACTACAAAACTTTCCACTATTTTTTTCCTTCTTGCAGGAAGATGGTCTCTTCTTTGAGACCATTGTGCCTCCCAGGCAGAGGTACCTTGTCTACTCCCTTTCTTGGCTTCCCACTTCTTCCCATCCCACTCTTCCTTGGATCTGTAAGCAGAGGTGTTGATGGTACCTCAGATCTTTCCCTTTTCCTCTTGCATCTCTCATGGGTTGCATTTTTAAAGTTTCCACCAGGATTTAAACGCTGCACTGCACTTGGCCCGAATTAGACATGAACTGAGTCATCTCAGGAGCAAGCCCAGGGCTCCAAGACAGAACAAGGTTACCATGGGTTAACGTTGCCATACATCAGCTGAGCTGTGTGTATTCCATACCTGCTTTGTGCATGTTGCGGGCAGCATGATCCTTGCTCTTGTTGGGTTACTGGAGAGAGACTTGCTGCAGACCAAGGACAAGCAGTTGGCTGCAGCAGATCTGCTGGCAGACCCATGGGCTTCCGTTTCAGACCCGCACATTCAGGTGCTCTTCAAATGTGTGGTGGGCCCATTTTGTAAAGTTGTTTGTAAATCATTTCATAGGCGTAGTAAAGAATGAGAGATTAAGTCCCTCGCAGGAGCTGTCTGGTTTCTGGCCATTGGATGGGAGAGAGCTTCCCGACAAAATGAACCGAATGAAAGCAAGACAATGGCATAAAACCTACCACAGTGGCTAATGCAGGGCAGCATCAGGGTTTTTGTTTTGGTTTGTTTTGGTTTGTTTTGGTTTGTTTTCCAAGGGTAAGGGGAAAGGGGTTTTTTAATTCAGTTCAGGTTGGGGGGGCTTGCCTTGTCTTCACGTCCCAGCAGTGTCACTGTTTAATTTTGGGCTGCAGTTAGCAAGGAGAGCTTGACACTGCCAAGCTGCCCCCTCCTCCCTCCTGGCCTCTGGTATGGGAAGGGCACCCTGGTTTTCTCCAGCGTTGCTTCCAGTTTCAGAAGAAACCTCTCCCCCAAACCAGCAAACCCAGAAATCGTATGCAATCATCATCATCGTTCTGCTGTCACCCTAACCTATAAACCCAGCGCTGTGCTAACAGACTGGAGCCAATTACAGAGCTCTGCATGTTGCCTTAATAATTAATGCACTTGCAAGGGAGTGTAGGCTTACACTAGCCTTTAGTCTTGGGTAGTAATTTAAATTAAGGTTTTGGCGGAGATTTGTAGAAGTCACGGTGGCCTCTCTGTTCCTTGCTGCGGCACCGGGCATTGTCTTTGAAGAGAATCAAGAGCCGCCGGGCTCCCAATGTCCCCTCCCAAGCAAAAGGATTTTTTACAGCTATGTCAGACTTCACAGCTTCAGAGCTCTTTATTTTAACATGACAGACTGTTTTCTGTGTGTAGGACCTTTTCACATGCCATTAGTTATCTCGCAGAGGAGCTGCCGTGCAAATAGCCATTCAAATGAAACGTGTCGTCTCCAAGCCTGTCAGTTTTATATTTGCACCTCTTCAAATGTAATTTTACCTACTCTTCCTACTTTCACTGTCTCCCCTTCCTCGGAAACAAGAGGAAAAGGAACTCTTTGGGAAGTAAGATGGAGCAATGCCAGCCCTTTCCAGTGGGCAGAATAGGGGACAGTGGTATGGCTTAGTTATATTCAGGATCTTAGACGTTGTCAGGCTCCATAATCTTGCAAGAAACCACATTGGATCTACTATGCCCTAAAGGCTCAGCAATCAGGAAGCAAAGTCAAAACCCCGCCATTTTTGAAATATTTCGTTCATGATCTCTGAAAGCATGTTTTGCGCGATGGATTTAATGGTGGTGTGAGTCCAGCTTGTGGCTTCTCTTGTGGTAGATCTCTGTGTAAGGCTGCTGGCACAAACTCTACAACAGCTATATTATGAGTTTATGCTACATGCTGATATACCCATCGCATGTTGGTTTCCTAGCAGTTTGATGGCCTATTAGAAACACTTAAACTTTTAGAAGAGTGTATTATAAACTGATGCATACTTTCTGTTCTGTGTTCTGCAGGTCCTCTGTAGTTGAAAAGAGAGATATCACGCTGAAATGAGTGTCAACAGCCACATCAGATAAAACTCTGCTCACTTTAATCAGGTTTTGCCAACTGCAGCTTATTTTGCTTAGGAAAAATGAAGCCTGGCTTCTGAGATCAATCACTAGCAACTGACTGGTGCAAACAGAAAATGCCAGACTCCACTTCTGTAAGGCACTTTTAAGTTCACCATGGTGAATATCATTAAAGCAAAAGGGTTTTTTTTCCTCCTTTAAAAAAGCAAACAAAAAATTAAATTGTCACGATAGAAGAAATACTACAAAGCGTACACAGGCATATAGAGATTCTAGCCAGGGAGAAGAAAAAAAAACAGATACCATTGCTCTTTGAAGTTGTTGTTTGCATTTGTACTGGCAGACTGCAGATGACTTCTGTGCTGTTTAAATGCAGCAGAAATGCTACACCCCAGCCTTTGATTATCAGCCTCGCTCCTTAAGCAGTTACCACAGAAATTGTAATTCGCTTTTGCATTTCATCTTTGGGCTTGAGCTGCAGCAATAAATAGCCTTTCCCCTTAACATTCCTGCTGGAAACACAGCTACCGTCAGTCCAGTTGCTGTTGACAAAGAAATCTTCCAGTTGCCGTGGTGCAAACTTCGCCACAGACATCTCAGTGCTTGTGCTTTGTCCGTTCCGCGTGGGAACGATGCTATTTCGTTGATCATGTGTACTCCGGCCCCCCGCTATGGTTGTGGCTAGACTGCAGAGCAGAAGTGCTCCGGTGATTGCAGCTCTCCATCACCCGCCGGGGAGGTGGGCTGGCCGGGCGAGCGGGTGGTCTGTCTCACTCATTGCACTCTTGTACTCCCACACGCTTACCTCCCCCTTGGGAAGCCGAAGGAGAACCCAGGGTGCCGACAGAGAATCATGGCTAAGGCATTGCCATGAAAATGAGTGATGCTAGATTCGTTATTTTCCATTTGAGGAGGCTTCAAACAATAATTTCAGGAGCAAGTCCAATATCTCTTTAAAAATTGCATCTCCCCCCACCTCTCCACACACCTCATTTTCCGAAGGGGGAGGTTTGCTGCAGCAGCACAAGGGAGACTGACAGGTGCCCACATCCCCTGGAAGAGACTTTGTGTCCCTGCATATGGGTGAGTAAAGCTACAAGCTGGTGGGCGACAAGCACTGGGCAGCACCTGCAGAGAGCCCTTGTCCCTTGGTAGCCAACCACAGGCAACCTCCACGGTACCAGTGGAGTTAAGAGATCCTTACAAAAACCCAAGCCCCTCTCTCCTCATCATCCAGGGCATCTCTTTGTCCCACTGACAATGTGCTCTACATTACTGAAACCAAGAGTTGTGGTTTAAACTGTATCTGCTGAGAAAGACAGGGCTGTGCCATTGTTCGATGTGGACATGAGCACCCCTCACCCTGATGGAATTTTGTATTCCTCATAGCAGCACTTCCCTGTTGTCTTCATCTGCTTCTTCAGGCCACTTCTGCATTGCTTGTCCATGGAAACATTATTGTTTTGTCTTAGTAGAACACCCAAGGAGAATTAAAAAGGGGTGGCATTGAATATAAGTGCACAAAGTAGCAAATTGAGAAAAATGTAATTCTGGTGTAGGCATCATGTTATTGTTTAAAGCGCACTTGTGTATCTCAGAAATTTTCTAATTATTTGAAGTTGGACCGTAAAAATTGTATGTTGAGCCACTGATTATGAGTTACGTTCTTCTTATCTTTCTTGATTACTTTCACAATTACAAAAAATAAACCAACTTTGACCCACAGAGTTCACTTCAGGAGCTAATCCCTGTGCTATGTGGAGTGATGTTTCAAGCACATTTAAGCCAGCCTAGTGAGAGCTTTTGCTTACATCGGTATGTTTGTACCTTACCTATGATGGCACCTCTGTTTTGTCTGGCTTCTCTTAAGCTCCTGGTTAGACAACCGACCATTTAATGGTTTTGCAGCTGATGCTTTGAATATATTTTGGAAGAGCTCCCAACACGTTTATGTCTCTACTTGCCTTTTTTTTCTTTTTTTCCCAACCTCTACTTTGCTCGTGGCTTTGACTGCTACCCAAGACCTCAGTGCAGTGTTGACCTTCAGAGGTTCCTGGTTCCCTGGTTTACTTGCCCAGCCCACCCTCTTCCTATGAACTGACACACTGTAAAACATGCTGTAAAACAATAACATTTATCTGTGATTAAAGCAGAAGTGTTGAGCTGGGAGGAGAAAGGAGAGCCTGACATGTCCCTTCTTCCTCACAGACACTGATGGAAGCAGTGGTAGCTCCATCAGCATCACCTGTGGGAACAGTTTGCCCAGATATGGATGCTACCAAGCCCCATTAGCCATATCCGGCAGCAAAATATTCATCCAGCCCTGCTCAGTGCTGCAGCATCACTGCCCCAGCTGCTCTTCCTCTCTCCCTCTACTGAGGGGCTCCAAGGGGCCTCATCCAGACAGCATGAGGGTGAGGAGAGAGACACAAGCAGCCAAGTGCAGGTTGCGTGAGTTCCCCAGGCTTGGGATTTGACTTCACATCAATTCTCCAGTGGCTTCATGCTGAGCACTGTTTAAACAGGGCTAGAAAAACCTAGGGTGGCAACACTCATTCAGTGTGATTTTTCCAAAACAAAATCAATCAATGTCATGGTCCAATATGACATCTTTAAAGTAAAGGAGATGCGCCTCTGGTGCACAGCTTCTCTTCACTGCTGCACAAGTTGTTTGGGTCAGAAGAGGGTGAGCGAGAGCAGGATTTGACCCTTTGCTTTATCAATCCCTCATGTCTAGCATTATCTCCTGTACAGGAAGTCAAGGCTGTTGCTTCCAGCAAACATTTGTGATCTCTCTTCATTTCCTTCTCTTTCCTCTGTTCATTGAAAAGCCTGGAGTTTGCCCAGGGAACAAGGGATTTCTGGGTTCAGATGCACAGTAAGGGGCTGCGGGGCTGATCTTTAAGTCAGTTTTCAGCATAAACTTCAGAGGTAAAGGTCCCCTTTCAAGAAATGGCAACCGGGGAAGAAATCACTGGGTTCCAAAGTGGTGGGATGGGAGGTGAGAGCTGAGACGAAGGGGAATTAGCAAAAAATTAAACAAAATTGTGATAGTCTGTGAATGCAAGCAGGCTCATGTTATGTAATGGCCAGTCCCTCCACTGCACGTAGTCCATACAACGCATGGTTATGGTTGTACTCAACGACCCTGAGGGTCTCTTCCAACCAAAACAATTCTATGATTCTGTGATTCCATGACGTCTCTTGGTGGCCTCCCACAGGCTCCTCGTGCCGGGCTGGCGCAACAGCCCAAAGGACACCAGGCCCTCTGCTCCCCTCTCCCCCGGGGCTCGGAGCACAAGAGGTGGCACGTCGCCTCGCTCCGGGGGCAGGGCCGAGGGATCCCCAGGGAAAAAGAGGCCACGCAACACTTGGCAATCAGCAATTCCTTTATGGAGTACTGGGAGACCGTGTGCAGGCGGCTGGGCCTCCCTTTCCCGCCGGCGGGATCTCTGGATGCTTTGCTCCCTCTCAGCCACTGTTGAGCGCAGAGGGTTGTGGCTCTTGCAGGGTGTAAGGTCAATGGCAGGTCCCTGAGGAACCCCAACCCTCCTGGAATGTTCTTGCCACTGTCTCATCAAGACCAACCCAGGCACGGGATAAGAAGGGGCTGGAGCCCAGGGCTCATGAGGCGAGGTGGCGGGCAGCCCCTGTGCGCAAGGGACAGCCTTTCTCTTGGGCAAGAACCATGACAGGCAGGAGCGAGCCCCAGGAGAGGGGCCCTCAGACCCCACCACCCTCCTCCTTCTCCCACATTCAGGCATCTTTCAGGACACAAGCCCCCACGCCCACACCTGCCACCTCTGACCACACTCATCGACCACAGTCACTATCGCCACCATGGTGACCTCCTGCTTGTCACCAGCCACCTCACTGCCCATTGTTCCGGCCCTATAAAAGCGGGGGCCCCTGCAGCTGGCCCACAGTGCGAGGCCCTCGGACGCCAAGCATGCTTGGAAGGAAGAGGACGCTGAGCAACCAGGCGGCTGGCTGCCCACCTCAGGGTGGGACGCCACACAGCCACATCCCAACACCACAGGGGAGCACGGCACCTCCCAGCGGGAGCCATGTCAGCTCGTGTGCCACAAGCGCCATCGATCTCACTTCCCTGATCGATGGCATGCAGCGCTTGACCGTGGGCCCACCAGGGAACAGTGTGGAGCCCAAACGTGTCTGCCTGCCAGGCAGCAGCGGGAGCAGCCAGGCGGGTGGCTGCCCAGCATGGCGTGGGAAGCCACAGAGCCGCTCCCCGCTACCCTGGAAGACCACGACACGTCCCCGGAGGAGGCAGCAGAGGCAGCGGAGGAGGAGGAGGGTGAGGAAGAGCAACATCAACCCTCATGCCACGACCGGGACCGACATCCGTTCTTTGATTTCGGGCGTGCAGAACATGACCGTGGGACCACCAGTGAGCGGCGCGGAGGCCAAGCGTGTCTGCCTGCCAGGCAGCAACACAAGCAGCAGGGTGGATGGCTGCCCACCCTGGCGGAGGACACGTGAAAGACGCATCGTGCAACTGGGACCTCCCGGGAGCCTGAGGAAGGCAAAGGAGCAGAGGAGGAAGAGGAACATTCCCCCTCGTGCCATGAGAGCCATTGCCCATGCTCACGTCAACACCGTCATGCAGCCAGCACCTATGGGCAGGCAGGGGAACAGCATGGGGCCGCGGCGTGTCTGTCTGATGAGGCCCAGGTGTGCCAGCATGCCAGCAAAGGACGACGTGGAGCCCATGGAGGTGGATCCACCAGACTACGGCGTGGGGCCACTGGCTGTTCAGCCAGCACAGGACACCGAAGAGCCCATGGAGGTGGATTGACCCGACTATGGTGCGGGGCCACTGACTGTTCAGCCAGCAGAAGACAACGAGGAGCCCATGGAGGTGGATCCACCTCAAGAACCATCATCCATGGCGCTGGCTCCACCTGCCACAGGGCTGGTCTGGCAGTTCCCCAGCCACCCAGGCTCCCGCGCTTGACACAGCGGCAAGCAGCGTCGCAGGAGCGCCCAGCTGTCTCCCTGCTGGTGGCCCAGCCACCACACCTCCAGCACGAGACAATAAACAAAAAGAATAAAAACGCTTTTCTTCTCTCTTCTTTCACACCTTGGCAATTGTGTCTGCACTCCCGTGACACCTCCTGGTCCCTGTCTTTGACTAGGAGGCCCTTTTTGGAAACTTTCCATTTCCATGCCCACCTTCCTGCTTTGGTGCTGCCTTACATTCTGGGTGGCTTTTTAAGGCTGCAACATCAAGAATTGGATAACAGTTCCTTAAAGAGAGTTTAATTCTCCTAGAAATAGCATTGAACCCTAGGAATTTCTGAATTCCAAATTATCGATCTTACCTCAGTGTCAGTAGCTATCACTGTCCCCTGGAGATCTAACTAGCTAGTGACATGGTCCCACTCGTGCCTTTGCAGGGACACACACTCGTGTCGCTAAGACAGGTGATCATGCCCGCATGATCAGGGTGCTGGACTCCCACGGGATTTCAGGGCTCTCTGGTTCCTGACAGACGCCAGGGCACCATCCTGGAAGTTTCTCGGGCACCTTAGGTTTTCTTCACAAAGCTTTTTGCTGCCTGACTGGATAGAGGCCAGTTGAAAAACAGCAATCCAAATCTACATTTTCCTAGTGCTGCAGTGGTTCGTGCCACCTCTACTGGTCACGACTTTCTAGAACACCATTTTGGTCAATGCCTGACTGAATACCGAGCCTCAGAGATTGACCCCTGCATGAGGATCAAATATGTCGGAGTGTGCACAGTTCATCATTTCTAAATACCTTCCAAAGGGAGCGTGCTCAGAATGACTGTCCACCCGCCTCTCCCCTACCCATACACACACACGTAGACACCCCTTCACTCTCCCTTACTTTTATTCGACTTTGCTGAAACTCAGATGCCAGTTCCAGCAGATATTGTGAATATGCCCAGCCAGAGAAATTTGAGGAACTCCACCCACTTCAGCAGAAGTGCCATGTACTCAGGTTTGACATGAGTATGACTTAGCTCCTCTGCTTGAGGACAAGCCATGAGAAACTTTTGTCCTTCACCTTCATGCTAGCCAACAGAGCGAGGGTGCACCTCCGACTGAACCCACTCCCACCTCCAGGCCCCAAGGACCTGGGAGCAACAAGGCAGACATCCTGGTGGGTTTCTGTTACAGACCACTCAACCGGGATGAAGACCACTCAACCAGACCACTCAACAAGTCTGGTCCCTCCACATGTGACATTAGCTTATGGACAAGTTTATTGCCCGTCAAAGTTCCTCACAAGGTGATTCCATTGGAGTCAGAGATTTCCTTCCCCACAATAAGCTAATCTTTGTCTCTCAGATTCACCTGTTTTATTTAATTTCTGGCTATCAAAAAAATGACCTTAGTGAAACACCACCAAGCCCAAACACAGGCCATGCTCAAACAGAAGTTTCAAAGTCCTCCACCATCCTTGAGCAACATATGAAATCCTGGCAAGCAGGAACAGTGGAAAAAGAGCAGAGGAAAACGCTCTTGAAAGCTGAACCTCTGGGGACAGGGGCAAAGGGCAGCATCAGATCCTACTTGCTACTATGAGAAATGGAGCCTACAGGACTCCCCTTGTTTCTAATCCACATTAGAAATCTCTGCTGGTTTTCCATCAGATACTTTGGTTTCTTTCCAAGTCAACACTAAGTAGCTACAGACTTGGAGGATGAATCTATTAGAAAGGTGATACTCTACCCGTTGTCTCCTTCCAGCACTGGAAAGCACAGGCTGCTTTCCCAAAAGCAGAAACAGCGTGAATGGGAATTCTCTGAAGGTTGCACCCTCATACCTACCCGTTACCAACCAAAACCGAGTATGATTGGAGATCCTCTGCTTCCATCACCAAAACACAAAACAGGCACAACTGGTAGGTAAACTTGCCATTTATTTTCAAAAAACACAACAGAGGGAAATTTTAAAATTCTTGCGTGGAACATGAAAGTGATACTACCAGAATTATTCCAAAGATGATACTACAGACATCAGAGAACTAGACAAACATCAGTCAAGACGATGTAAGAATTAACAGGCTGTGCGAGCGATGTTTTCTTTGGCGGAGCATGTATCTGATCCAGATCTGTCTGCTCCGCGGGATCTGCCGTCTCCGGGGGATCTGCCGTCTCCGCGGGATCTGCCGTCTCCGGGGGATCTGCCGTCTCCGGGGGATCTGTCGGTGCCGGGGGCCCTGCCTTTGCTCTACAGGGCTTGCTCCATTCATGCAGATGAGGCAGGAACCCCCTCCTCCTCCATCTCTGCATGGGGGCTGGCCGCCCATCCTTGCCACTCTGTCTGTGCTCCACCGAGGCACACGGGGAACCAGTCAATGGACCCGCTGGGGCTCAGAGCTCAACGGTAGCAGCCTCTCTTCGTCTCCCACTTACGCTCCTCTTGCCAGTCCCTGGTGGGGAGCTGGAACCGGACTTGCTCGGGGTGGCTGTTCCTCCCTCCTTCCTGATGCAGTAGGGCTACCGAGGCCACTCAGAGATGCAGACACTGCGCTGGTGATGCCACAGGACCTGTGGAAGGTGTGGAAGTGCTCCTGCAGCTCCTCGGTTGCAGGAACCAGAGCGCCATCTCTCTTGCCTCCTCTCACTTCCGCGGTCACTCCAGGGGTGCAGGCAATGACCAGCAGCTGCCGCTGTCACAGCCCAGGCCTCTGTGACACATCAGCCCTGACAATCATGCGTCACAAGTAAAGGCTCCTGGGAAATGACAAAAGCAACCAATGGGGTTCCATATGCAAATGAGCCTGGTGACAGTGGCAACTGCCATGGCCTCAGGCCCTGGGCACAAGGTCCCAGTGCTGCCACCTGGCCCCTTTCTCCACAGTCTCTGCTTGCAGCCCCCTCTGGCACACAATCTCTGTCCCAACCAGTTGCACCACAAATTAAGTCAACTCCAGAAACGAGTCATAACTGCACAGTTCAAAGAACCTGACACATGAAAAGTACATCATCCCGGAATTGGGCAAGTGTTGTGGTTTAACCCGAGCCAGCAACTAGGTACCACACAGCTGCTCACTCACTAACCCCCCACCCAGTGGGATGGGGGAGAGGATCAGAAGAGTTCCTCTGGTGAGGGCACCACTGAAAAGACCCTGGATCCTTCTTCCTCACACCCTTCCCTCTTCAGCTATTTACTTACATCTCTAAGATCTCCCAAAACCTTTTCTTGTCCAAGCTAAACAGTTCCAGATCTCTCAGCCTCATCTTGTAAAAAAGGTGCTCCAGTCCCTTCACCACATTAATGGACACAGCACTCCAGGTGTGGCCCCACCAGCACCGAATAAAGGGGAATAATCACCTCCTTCAGCCTGCTGATCAGATTTGGTTTGATGCAGCCTGGGTTACTATTGGTCTTCTTTGTGACAGGGCCTCCTCATGTCGGGCTGGCACAACAGCCCAAAGGACGCCAGACCCTCCGCTCCCCTCTCCCCCGGGGCTCAGAGCACAAGAGGTGGCATGTCGCCACGCTCTGGGGACAGGGCCAAGGGATCCCCAGGGAAGAAGAGGCCACGCAACACTTGGCAATCAGCAATTCCTTTATGGAGTGCTGGGAGACGGAGTGCAGGCAGTTGGGCCTCCCTTTCCCACCGGCAGGATCTCTGGATGCCCATGGAGGTGGATCTGCCAGAGTATGGCGTGGGGCCACTGGCTGTTCAGCCAGCACAGGACACCGAAGAGCCCATGGAGGTGGATGGACCAGACTATGGTGCAGGGCCACCGACTGTTCAGCCAGCAGAAGACAGCGAGGAGCCCATGGAGGTGGATCCACCTCAAGAACCATCATCCATGGCGCTGGCTCCATCTGCCACAGGGCTGGTCTGGCAGTTCCCCAGCCACCCAGGCTCCCGTGCATGACACAGCGGCAAACAGCGTCGCAGGAGCGCCCAGCTGTCTCCCTGCTGGCGGCCCAGCCACCACATCTTCAGCACGAGACAATAAACAAAAATAATGAATACAAACGCTTTTCTTCTCTCTTCTTCGGCACCTTGGCAACTGTGTCTGCACTCCTGTGACACCTCTTGGTCCCTGTCTTTGACTAGGAGGCCCTTTTTGGAAACCTTCCATTTCCTTGCCCACCTTACCTTCCTGCTAGAGTGCTGCCTTACATTCTGGGTGGCTTTTGAAGGCTGCAACATCAAGAACTGGATAATTCTTTGCCTCAGTCTTTCATCGTCAGAACGGTTGTGTTCCAGGTACCCAGCCCCATGAGCCAGAAGACAGATGTGGTGAGCAGAATGAAGCTCCACTTGGACATCCACTACTCTATGGGACCAGATGGGATACATCCAAGAGTGCTGAGGGAGCTGGTGGAAGGGATCACTTAGCCACTTTCCATTACCTCTCAGCAATCCTGGCTAACTGGGGAAGTCCCTCTTGACTGGAAGTTGGCAAACTTCATGCCCATCTCCAAGAAGGGCTGGAAGGAAAATCCAGGGAACTAGAGACCTGTCAGTCTGACTTTGGTGCTGGGGAGGGTCATGGAGCAGATCATCGTGAGTGACATCACACGGCACATACAAGAAAAGGATAAAGAACTGGCTGGATGGCCGGGCCCAAAGAGGTGTGGTGAATGGAACCAAATCCAGTTGGTGGCCGGTCACAAGAGGTGTTCCCCAGAGCTCGCTACTGGGACCAGTTCTGTTTAATCTCTTTATTAGTAATCTAGATGAGGGGACTGAGTGCACCCTTAGTAAGTTTGCGGATGACACCAAATCGGCTGGGAGTGTTGATCTGCTGGAGAGTAGGAAGGCCATCCAGAGGGATCTGGACTGGCTGGATCGTTGGGCTGAGGCCAATTGTACATGGCTTAAGAAGGCCAAGTGCCGGGTCCTGCGCTCAGCTCATAATCCCAGGCAGTGCTACAGGCTCAGGGAAGAGTGCTTGGAAAGCTGCCTGGCAGAAAGGGATCTGGGGGTGTTCATTGACAGCTCGCTGAACATCAGCCAGCAGTGTGCCCAGATGGCCAAAAACACCAACAGTATCCTGGCTTGTATCAGGAATAGTGTGGCCAGCAGGACTAGAGAAGTGATTGTCCCCCCGTGCTCGGCACAGGTGAGGCCCCACCTTGAGTCCTGTTTTCAGTTTTGGGCCCCTCATTATAAGAAGGACATTGAGGTACCAGAGAGAGTGCAGAGGAGGGTGAGAAAGCTGGTGAGGGGCCTGGAGCACAAGTCTGATGAGGAGCAGCTGAGGAAACTGGGGCTGTTCAGCCAGAGAAAGGGAGGTTGAAGGGAGAACTTCTCACTGTCTACAACTACCTGAAAGGAGGTTGTAGCATGGAGGGTGTTGGTCTCTTCTCCCAAGTAGCAAAATATAGGATGAGAGGAAATGGCCTTAAGTTGTGCCAGGGAAGGTTCAGATTGCATATTAGGAAACATTTATTCATGGAAAGGGTTGTCAGGCATTGGAACAGGCTGCCCAGGGAAGTGTTTGAGTCATCATCCCTGGAGGTGTTTAAAAGGTGTGTGAATGTGTTGCTTAGGGACATGGTTTAATGGTAGACTTGGCAGTGTTAGGTTAATGGTTGGACTTCATGATATTAAAGGTCTTTTCCAACTTAGATTATATTCTATCACCTCTCCCCCGCACCCTGGGCATTCAGGGCTGACATGAGGCTGCCTTGCACAGGGGAATCCGATGCCCTGGGGTCACCGCGGCACTTTTTTTCAGGCCGTGCTGCTCTGGGTTTCTATCTGTGACCTGCTTCACTTAACTGGACTCAGACCAGAGCCGGGAGGTCAGACCCGGCAATGCCCATCACTTGCTGGCTCCTGCCCTCCCCATGTAGTGCTGGAGCAGTAACTAAACACCGCAGCTTAATAAGAATTGAAAAGCACTTGTAAAGGCCTCAGACATGAAATAATAATGAAACAAAAAAACAGATCAAAGCTTTTAATTTCATTCTAAGTACTTTACTCTCACTCTCAGAAATTCTTATCAAAGACAGGCAGATGTCACTGCCTCCAGGGGGCTCAACTCAGCAGTTCCTGATTTGCATTGACTCCACAAATTCGCTTTCAAAACTGGAGACCTGTGGTGTAAAAGTAGTGGCGGGTTTCGCTGTGGTGAAACCATATACTGAAATTTAAAGCACCACAGAGCTGCGTAACACTTTCCAGCGCTGATTCAGCGCTGTAAAATTGTAATACAAATAAAACCCTGTACAAATGCCATCAGTCCTCCACATACTGGTAAGATGAAGTATTATCAAATAACTTAACTGTTTATTTCTTAGGTAAAATGCTAGCCCAGGCCTTCCTTTTTGGGCTGTATATTAGGCAGGAGTGGGTTCATGAGGTTTATAAATAAAACGTGCTGCCAGCATCGCCATGCAGCGGTCTGGGCATCCACTCCTGTGGTGCTTGTCCTGCGTTAGTCCCTTTTTCTCCAGAGGTGGGCATTGCTGAGCTTTCAGGTGAGTTGGTTTGTCTGGTTTTCTCTTTTATCGCTCGGTCATCAAACTTCTTTCCTCAGTCAAAACCTCACTTAATGAGAGATACAAGTTTAGTGGAACTGGCATTGCAATGGCAACGCAGGAGCAGGTCACCTGGCAGGAACCACCCTGAATTTGGGATATTTCCCCTTGAAATCCCCCAGTCTTGTCCTGGCTTGGTCAGCTGGGCTGGTGGCCTCCGCGAAGGTGATGTCAACGCAACAGCATCATCAGGGAGCATGAAAACATCATGTGCCCAGGGGAGCAGGAGCTGCTGTGGCTGTGCCAAGTGTATGTGGCTCTCAGCCTTAAAAGGGTGTTGATGTGTGGGCACCACTCACTCGCAGGAGAAACTTGCTGAGGCGGTCGTTAGTGTCGTTAGAATATGCAAAGGTCACATTATAGCTATGCTAGTGCTGGCCTGTCTGTAACTAACCGGGGTGTTGGTGGGAGCAGAAAGGGCTGAGGATGGATGGATGGATGGATGGATGGATGGATGGATGGATGGATGTCCCCACACACTTCCCTCACCAGTGGGCAGAAGACAAGGCTCTTCCTCTGACCCTCACTGGAGCTGGACCACTGGTTTGCCCATCCTAAGCTGTCACAGCCCCTAGAAGATGCGTGAATGGTGGTGGAATTCCCCACAGCTGCAAGAATGGCCGAGAATACACCATGGGGCTTTGCTTTCCTGGATTTTGGAAGATGAGGTTGCACACGTCAGTGCTGCTTTTTGGGTGCTGCTCCCCAGCTTGGGCACTGCTTCCAAGTGTTGTCTCCCCACAGCCCTGCTGCTCTAAGTTCATTACGAACATCAGGTTTTTAGATTCAGGCAGGTTTTAAAGCATCAAGACTGAAGCTGACTCTTCCTGAACTAAAGAGACTTGTTCGCCAACTGTTAGCACAGCTGGAGGAGAACATCGGCCTTACTACAGCCTGACCAACAGAGCACTGTGCTCCAGTGCCAGGAGCTGGGGATGACCAGCCATGTGTTGGAGGAGGTCATAAGAGCTTTATGCTTCTCCTTTAAAAGCTCTGGGTAAACACTTTGACCTCTGGGAAAAGCTACAGAAAGGCTGGAGACTTGCGTTTCTTCTGTCCAGACTGAAAAAAATCAGTCCCCACATCATCACAACTACTCCACGCTTAAAAATAAATTTAAACCCTGGTTTCCTTCGGTGTCTGCAGCATGATGGGACCAGAGGTGCAAGAACTTCTTAGGGTCACCCTGGGACTGGTGTTGGCATTGACCCTGAGGGATTTGCTCTTGCTATCAAAGTATCAAAGCCGCCCTCTGCAGAGATTTCAGCCTGAGAAATGCCCATTCAAGCCCAGCCAGCTGGCAAGGCACCACGGCCATGGCACACACGGATCATTGCCAGGCAGATGCCTGGGGTGTCCATAAAGTTTTGCTTCGGTGTTTGTGTCCTGCCCCTCTCAGGCCCAGGGAGCATTTAAGCAGCATGTGTGGGTGCATGTCTCTGTCTTGTAGGTTCTGGCCTGAGCTACCATTCTGTTACAGAATCACAGAATGCTTGAGGTTGGAAGGGACCTCTGGGGATCACCTAGTCCAACACATCTGCTAAAGCAGGTTCACCCAGAGCAGATCACACAGGAATGCGTCCAGGTGGGTTTTGAATGTCTCCAGAGAAGGAGACTCTGCAACCTCTCTGGGCAGCCTGTTCCAGTGTTCTGGCACCCTGAATGTAAAGTTGTTTTGTCTCAGTTGGACCTGTGTAACAAATACTAAATTCTGACCACTGACTTCAGATGCTCCTGCTTGGAGATGGGATTTGACTCCCGACCTTTGGCTGTCAGCACCATCCTGCTGCCGGCAGCTGCTCTACACAATGCTGGGCTGGCGGAAGGACCTTGTGCCGGGTGGACTCCAAGGCTTCTGGTGAAGAGAAATGCATGGGGGACCCTTCCATCAGAGCCTCACTCTCTCTTCTCAACAAACATGCAGAGAAAACATCCCACCACGTAGCAGCAATCCTTCCCCAAGGCACTGCTGCCCCGGCTCTGAGCTCTGCTCCCAGTGCACACCAGAGCCACGGCACCCAGCAAGCAGAGAGGAGAAGGATGTCTGGCAGCCGTCAGCCCCTGTGCCGGAGCTGCTCTCTGAAGTCATCCTGGATTAAAAACTAATGATAGTTTCCTTTGATAGCTCATTTTTGATAGCACAGCTGGAGGAAAAAAACAGCCACAAAGGGAATTCAAATTTTTTTTTTAATAATTAATTTGACTCTCTTTACTAGATGATTTCTGGGTATTTTCAGTTGTCTTTTTAAGTTCTCTCTGTACAACATGAAGGACGAAGTCTTTGGTAAGTAAATTGATTGTCAAAGACCTGGGCAAGGGAGGATGCAGGAATGAAAATTTTCCCAACGTGCTCATATTAGCTTATCAGCCAGCCTTGCTCTCCATGGACAAGGAAGGGAGCAAAATAGATCAGGACCAGACAAAACACCTGGTTTAAATACCAGGGATGACTTCATGATTAGGAGGTTGGCAATAACTGTGATGAAGGCAAGAAGCAGGATGTTCCAGTGTGCGGGAGATCAAATCTGGCACTGCACAGATGGAGGTACCTAAGTAGCCACAGGAAAAAGGTTACGTTTAGTGAGTATTCATGAGAAATGTGTCTGCCCAGGTGCTTTCCCTTTCCCACCTCATCTTCTTCTCTCCTTTAGAAGTTGAAGCAGCTTGGGGCTGCAAGCAGCAAGAACAGCCCATGGCCAGTTTTGGGGCTCTTGTTGGCGAGAGGCAGGGCAGGGTACAACAAACCTCATACTGTTATATGGAGAAGTATGCTGGCATGAAGGACAACCGGAAGCGCCTTTGAAAAATCCTCTCTCTAGTAGCTAATCATTTGTTCATGATAATCAAATCAACAGTTAATTTGCACTTGACTATACTCATGTGCACAAAGACAGAAGGAATGTGCACTGGGTATGTAAAAGTGTATGGTACCTCTTCTCATACACATCACGAGGTTAATGGTGTCTTTTCTTCTGCTGTTGAACTTTGGGACCCCCTAATGAGAATATACCGAAAGAGATGTGATGCAAGATGCATCACAGGAAGAGCTCAACATACCAAATGTAATGTCAACCCACTCATACTTGACACATGGTTGATTCTCAGATTTAGTGACGGCCAATTCAAGCAGAGCAGCTCTGGCTGTCTGCTGTGGCAGACGGACACATATCTATCTGATACTCAGTCTAATGATTGTATTTAAACAGGTTAAGAATGATTTAATGCATTACTGTTAAAATGCTTTTTGTCCAGGTCATGTTTATTCTAAAACCTCCCCAACTCAAACCACTATGATCACAGAACCTAAGTGGTGTGTGCTTGGCACCAGCTCCAGCTGATTTACCAGGCTAACCAGGAGCAGACACCCAGGGGTCCCCACCCAAGCAATCCACTTCTGTGGCACCTCCTTTCTTGTCCTCTAATGACTGCTGTGACGACTTTCAGGTGGCATTTCTCATGTACAATTTTACTGCATTTTGTTAAATTTAGTTGGACACACAAGAGATTCATTATTAGGCCAAAACACATTTTTGCGGTAGTTGTGATAAGGCCGAATTACAGGGTCATTAAGAGACATATCTGGCCTGCTGTAATCTGCCTTGGCTGACCTCTACCCATTTATTCTGTTTTCACTGCACCTATTGACGAAAACATTGGTGATGTAGAAGGAGGTGCTGGGCTGAGTTTCAGCAGCTTGAGGGGTTTGCCACTGGTTTGTTTATCATCCTGGTTGTGACGGTAGCCAGGTAGCTTCTGTTTCCTTAGCTGTCCTGTCCTGTCCTTTCCTGCTCTTCACTGGTGACGTCCATCATGGCCCTCACAAGGGGGAGGAACTGCCCCTCCATCTCTACACTACCCATCGTCTTCAATGCTTCAGCGCTTTCCCATAGGGCAAGGGGGCAAACTCATTTTCACTACTATTCCTACATTTATCCAGTCCTAGAATTACATTTGGCCCTTTGAAGGCAACTGCGAGGCTGATGTGGCCCCCGGTGAAAATGAGTTTGATACCCCTGCTATAGGGAAATCACTTGATTTCTTAGGTAGCCTCAAACAACTTGTCCTCCAAGACAGTGCTGCCACAGCAGTTCTCAGTGACGGCCATGGACGCAGGACATGCAGCGACTATAGAAAATACAGCCGTCATGCTGGTAGCAGAGTCCTATTAACTTTCAAGTGGCAATTATACGGAGAAGTTGTGATCCTGTGACATGCAGAGAATGCGGTGTTTATAGCCTTCCTGGTGGGAGCATGACGGGTGTCAGGGCTTGCGAGTGAGCTCTGCAAAGCCTCTCTTTATTTTCATCCTCCCATTTCTGTTACTTCATAAAAGCTCTTTAGGTGCAGAAGACAGTGATATTATCTTACTGAATTTTAATGTTATTTCATAATGAATGGATTTGTCTTGTCCTTGTGCCGTGGCCACTTACCCATCAGGGCTGGCAGCGTGCACTCTAGACCCTGGAAGACTTTTGCTGCAGCATGGCTTGGGAGGTCAGCCATAAGGAAAACAAAAATATTTGAGCTTCAGAATAGCAGAGGTCTGCTAATCCTTCTGCAAAGGTGGAAATGGTTTGTGATAGTTCAACATCTTTCTTGCGTAGTTGTTTTGTAGCAGCATTAGGTACTCCATACAGAAAGGGCTAACATAAAAGCACACAAGGGCTAGTGGCTGCTGCTGTTTGGTAGCCCAGTGAGAGTGAGGGAGCTCCTGTACCAAGATGGAAAGGGAGGAGGAAGTCAAGTTCTCTCTAGGACCCTTAATATGGAACAAGGCAGACACCAACACAAGCCTGTGCCTTGCTCAGCTCTATGGATGTGTTCAAGGGGGAAAGCAATGCTGCCTGGCAAGATGCTCTTTCTATTCTGGTCATGGTTATTAAATACAATATTAGCTTTATTGTAGATCAGCTGTGGTTGCATTGCATGTATGCACCCGTGTAGTAGGGTTCTCAGAAGACGACACGCTGATGAGGGCGAGCGGAGGTGGCGGGAAATACAGAAAGGAAAAGATCTTCCTAACTTTTCCCCCCTTCAGCACAAGTGTTGGGTTATTAAACATAAAAGCTCAATTTAGTTATCAAAAGCATAAGCATCTTCTGCTTCAGAGATGGGGGAAACACGATTTGGGCAATTTCACTCACTCAAACACTGCAACCTGAAACTTCCCCGCACAAGCAAACCTCTTGTGGTTTGAGTGCAGTTTATGCGGCCACAGAACAGCCCCGAGGGCCATGGACCATTCCTGTCCCACAAAACACAGTGTGGGGTGTGTGTGTGTGAGCATGAACACCAGCTCCCAACTTGTGCAGACTGCTGACAGACTGCAGATGAGGAAGGACGTAAAAAGGAATAGGCAGGGGATGAAGCTTTGAAGGGGTAGAAAATAGGCAAAAAAAAGGGACAACACTGGCAGGTGAGGAAGGGGAGAACATGTTTCTTTGGAAGCTTCTGAAACAGAAAAACTAAGTACCTTACTACAGCCCTTACTATTTTTAGAGCTTTGGGTCAAGAAATTCTTAGATGAAGCATCAAAAATTCACCCACCCGAAGACTCTTCCATGACCACTGCAGAAATCCAGTTCAGACACTAAAGATGATGCACTTTGGTGTGTTTTACAGTTGCTTTTTATTGTCCCATTAATTAAGAGTATAATTTTCATGGCAGAAGAGCAAGAGGCTGTAAACTGCTTTTGTGGGCAATTAAAGGTTGAAGTACAGAAATAATCTGAGAGTACAATTCAGTATTGGGGAACAGGACCCATGTAATAGAGACAAAAACCTAAAAAGACAGAAGTCCTGATTTCATATTAGGCTTGAAGAGGTTGCCATTAGCGCCTGGCCTAGCAGTACCTTAAATGAGTAAGTTTTTGAGGATCGAAGCAAAATCAAGCAAGTTGTAGACCTGGCTGTGTTTTGGAGAAGCCTGTTTCCATTTTGCAGTCTTCAGTGTCACTCCCCAAACATTTGGGTCAGGCATCAGATCCAGCTGCTCCCAACCACAGGCGCAAATCCTAACCCTGTGAGTGAGTGACACACTTGTGCTCTGGGGACCACAGAGAAGCTGCCAGTCAGGAAAGCAGTTACTGCACGACAATTGCACCGTGGAGAAATCAGGGCCGCGGAAAAAAATAGTCAGTTTTAATGATCAGTCAGCTATGTGTGTCGACTCCCCCGGCTCCAGCGGAATTCCCTCCTTACTTCTGGCGATAATTGCAATGCTGCGTGCAGAAAGGTGACGCCATCTGAAAAGAGATGGTGAAAGGGAAGCGGCGATGCTCGTTTCCCCGCTCTGGAGCACCGTGGTGGCCGGCAGAGCCAGAGCCGGGCCAAGGGTGACCCTGGGGGTCCATGGCTCAGAGGCACGTTGGCGGCTGTCCGGAAGAACGTAATGATTTCTGCAAGAACAGCACCAAAACCGAGCCTTTTAAGAAAATACTTTTGTTTTTTTGTTGAGTTGGCATGTTCCAGCAGAAATATTTTTTCCAAACAGTTATTTTTAAGGCTGAACTTCTGCCAGGTATTCTGGAGAGGAACAGCCAGGATAGTAGGACTACGGTCCTTCTGTGTACAATTACCGTGGCTTTCCTAGCGCTACAGGCAACAGACCCCCTACTTGTGTTCTATCATGTGTTTGTCTATCTGCAGCTCAGAAAGGCAAACCAAGAATCTTTTCCCTCAGATTGACAATTCTGGGTAACATTTTTTAGGTGTTGACAGGCTTTTTTCCTGGTTGTATAGAACAGTTTCCTTCTCAGTCTCCAGGCCAGTTCACTGTCCAAATCACCAGACTAACCCCAAAGAAATCTCACCATTTCAGGTCGCTCCTTCTCAAACTGACCAGTCTGCAAGAAAGAAAACAGCATTTGTACCACCCCACTCTCAGATTATGTTGGAGGACACTGGGATCCTTTGCTGTATCAGGTATACTGCACCAAAATGGCTTTCCAGGATGTGCATGAATAAAGATAAAAATTAAACCCTTCAGATGGTGAAAATGAGTATTATTCCACTGGCAAAGGCAGAACACGTTTCACATGACAGCCATGTGTATCATTTAACACGCGATTTACATCTCACAGCCACACCTTTGGCTTCAACAGAGATGTGTTTGCCTCTGACTTCTCTTTGTAGGTAAAAGAAGTTAGAAACAAAGTGAGTATGAGCAGGAACATGACTGACCAGTAGAGCATCAACAGAACATGAGCTTCTCAGTTCACAAATCACAGGCAGTAACCCACCCCCATGGCCACTTGAAAAGTGGGAGTGTTGGCAAACCTACATTTTCCAGGGCTGTGAAGACAAAGTATTCAGGAAATGGAGAAGGGGTTGACTGTACTGTCAATCCCATGAGGAGTTCAACTTGCTACCTAAGTACACATTGAACATGTGAATAAAATATGTGGGGCTTTTCTGTTATTAGTCTCCTCATGAGTCGATGAATATATTAGAGTTTATATAGCTCTGAAAGATTCTGCGATGGATGCTGCTGGAGGAGGGCAGCACACACAGATCATCCGCACACATCTAAGTGATATTCATTTATGGAAGTTTTTTATAAGAACTGTAAAGACCCCCCTCAGTTAATGACATTGTTCAATCTTCTTACATTTCTTCATGGATTCAGGCTAGAAAAGTATTCCCTTCCCCCTTTGGAGCTTGTTGCTAGAGGCATCCTGATAATCAGACTAATCTTGGGACCAATTTTCAACTCCTAACAGCTCAGTAAACTAAAATGCTCAGGCAATTTATTCTCTGTATATTGTCAGCTAGGTAACACTTGATTTCTCATTCCATGACTGCATTTTATTGTTTTAAACTGAAATCCAGCATGTGTGTTTCCAACAGATTATCTCCATAATCACTTTCTTTTTGCTATGGAAATGATCTGAAAATTGTTCTTTGATATGAGAAAAGAGTTCACAAGGCCACACTGTACAAAAGCTCGAATCATGCAATTATCATTTGTAAAGAGAAACTGTTATCAAAGTAACTGCAGGGGACACCTCCAGGACTCCTCTTAGAGTCGGGAAATTTGAAACGTATATTTCGCTAACATGAATTTCACTCCAAACCCTTCTGAATAATTCATGAGAGCTGATTTAATGTCATAGTTAAGTCTGGCACTCAGGACAGAGATTGGGGGCTTCTGCTGCAGATGGAGGATTTCGCCAGCTCCTTTGGGGTAGCAGGGACAGAGCTGGGGCCTCATCACTAGGAGGGATTTGCTACCCAGGTTGCCTTTGATTTGGGAAAGTCTCCGTGACAGGCAGGCTTGCAGGGAAAGGCTGGAGAGGAGGTGGGTGCCTACCTTCTGTCTCAGGCTGCCTGCTGGAAGGCAGGAACGTAAAGGGGAGCAGGAGCCCCCTGTCCCTCTGCCCCACCAGCACTAATGTCAATCAGAACCAGAGCCTCTACCTTTCGTAGGCAGCATCAAATTACTCCCACAGGCACATAACAGACATGATCTGCTCTGTCAAGGAAGAAGACACCTTGACACGAGAAAACGCCATTTTGTTCTTCATTCCCTTAAATGAGAGGAGCTACAAATTACTGGAACAATGGTAGTTTACAAAGAACTGAAAGGAAGACCTGCAGTTTGGCATGTGACCAAGACCACAAGACTGAGTCTGGTTTTAACTACCATCTTGTGTATCTACAGGCAGGCAAATTATCTGAAGGGATGCTCCTTGCATCTACTTTTTACTTGTAGTAGTAAAGGGGCCAGAGGCAGCTGTGCCCAAGGGCTTGCTGGACCAGCATGACTGCTGCTGCCAAATTCCCACTCTCTCCCTGCCTAGGATGGGTTGGAGAACTAAATCTATGAGGTACCACCCAGGCACTGGGGACTTTCTGAGCGAAGCTGACTACCATGAACTCAAGATTTCACCCCATAGGGCTCTGGTGTGTTAATGTGCTAAAACTATGCAGGACTCACATTCCCATTACACAACGTCGCCTGAAAACCAAATGCCATTTGATGTTGCCAGATTTTTGGAAGAGGACATAGAGAAATTGAAAACAACCCTTTTACAGGACTTCTCAGCATTTAATCCCAAAGCTCTTTTCTAATGCCAGGTGCTCCTTCCTGTACAGACAGCAAAACTAAGGTGTATGTATTATAAGCAAGGTCAGAGAGTAGCAAAATACTCAGGTTTTGCTGATTCCCAGCCAATGAGGCCAAATTCTTCCCCTGTAAGCACAGGGTGCTGATTCATTAAATCATGCTGCCAAGTCACTGACCTGCATCAAGTGTAATTGTATTTGTTTTCCTTAATACAACAGGCTATGGTGCTGCCACTGAGAACTCGGGTATAAAACTGATTAGCTGCAACACAAAGCTTTACCCTTGGTAATCTCATTTTGCTGAAATACAACAATCCTGAATCCTTGTTAATTATTCTCTTTGTATTATGCACGACTTTGTACTGAAACAGGAGTCATAGGTGGTTACTACTTACAGATATTCAAAAGCCAAAAAGTTGTACTTAAGACATTTGAGGAACTGGGGAAAACACACGACAGTGACGCAAAAAGTTGGTCGTAATACATCTCGTTCTAAAGTCTCTGTATTTTTCAAATTTAAATCATTGCCTAATGCTATAGACGACACCTACTGGGCAAATGAAGGCCTGGCACATCCAGCATTCCCCAGCCTTCTGAATACTTAGTTATTTCCCTAAACTGCTGACAGGAACAAATCCTCTTTACTCTCTACAATCAGATTTTGTTGCACCCCTTACACAGGCAGGCAATTTGTAACTGCTAAGAGAAAGGCCAAAAGTACAAACCCTCAACTCGCTAGAACCTAGAGGATAAAAAGTGGCTTTGTGTTTGCAGAGCAGGGGATGCCTAAATTGCCCTCCTGAGACTATTACTTTTATTGAAGTCTAAATAGTCCCTCTGTTTTGTAAGCTTTGTAGAGAAGCAGGAACACCAGAACATTAGGGAAAATACCGTTTACTTTTTCTTACCACTGGTTAATTTCCTTTTGTTTGTCAGGCAACTATAATGATAACTTCGTTAAGGCACCCCATTACCAATCAGTGTTGAAAAATGAAAGAAGCAGTGTGTTGGAGTTCATCAAATACAAGCAATATTAATGGCATAGTTAGAAAACACTGAAAATTCTCCTTTTGTGATGCCTAATTATTCACATTGGGACTAATAATAGACTTTCAATGTATAAAAATGATATTAGGTTTATTATCCAAGTTGTTGCTCTTATTGTTTTCTAGAGAAACTGATTTGAAGAGCAAATTTCTATCAACTCAAACTGCAAAAGTATGCAGCCCAAACACCAGGGGTACTCTTCTCAAAGTTAGTCTATATTCTGTATTATGCACTTACTGATATAATGCACTGATTAAATTCCGAGTACTCCGAGAAAAGAACCCCATAAGATTATTGCTCCCCATTTGAACTTATCATGAGAAAAAAACTTCCACACACTTTGCATGTGCAGCTATGGTGATTAACTGCATATATTAGATATTTGCAAGCATAATTAGTTAGCTGTCTGCACAACTCAAATTACCCAGGAAACACTTGATTCTCCATGGTAATTGCAAACCTGATGTTCCACAGCTGCCCACACCTTTTTGTGTAAAACCAGACACTCAAATATATGGAAAAATAGTCAGAAACTTTAGTATCTTAAAAACTGATTCCATCTTTATTAACTTAATACAGAATTTTCTAAAAACCTGTATTCAAATTAAAAAAAAAAAAAAGCTGTAAATTCAGGAGTGGTCCAAAACTTAGCTGTGCATGGTCCCAGAAAATAATGCCACACATAAGGTCTCCAGATTCCCAAAGAAATGACAGATTGGCACGTGGTGTCATGATTTTTTAACATACTAGTTTTTGTTAGCTGCTCAAGTTTAACAAGGGGATTCACTCTGACCTATTGGTCTTCGAATGTTCCTGTACATATTCTCCCTTCTTCCCCATGTGATGAGAATATATGGGGCAGTGTGCTTCTCCCAACATCTTTGGTATTTGGAAAGCTATAGAAACTTTACTCTGTATTGACAGTTTTCTTGGCAGGAGAGATCCCTGAATATAAAGCTCCCACCAGTTGAGGCACAGAGGCCTTTCTTTCCCTCAGGATTTCATATTCTACTCCATTTTCCTTTCTTGGAGCATTAAGGTAAGATCTCACCAGGCACTGTTCGGGAGTTGAATATATTAGTGTAGAAATCTATCAGTAGTTCCGTGAAGAGATTCAGAGGTACCAGAGCACTCAGGGAGGCTGTTCCTTTCGACGGCCAGATCAGATTCAAACCAAAGACACAGGCCAGGCTGGATGCTGTCATTCTGTTATATATGCTCTCCTGTGAAACCTGGAAAAACATAAACAGTTACATGCACACACTTGCCCCAGAGAGTAAGAGACAAGACATGATCCTGTATGGAAGATGAAGCAATGTTGGGAGTAGAGCCTGGCCACAAGTACATCATGTTGGCTTCTTCACAGCCTCAGGGCCAACCATGCAGCCAAGAGCTATGGGGGCCACTGGAGTCTGTGTCTCTCAAGTACAAGACCAGTTATCGGTAAGTCAAGCAAAAAGGCTCAATTGTTTCCTTATGGTAGGAAAACCAATTGTTTTCGATCCTTCTGTATGGAATCTATTGTTATCTCTGCTGGGGGACAGGGAAGGACAGCAGAAGCAAACAGCTGTCCCATCTGCTTGGGTACAAGGTCCTCTACAGAATAAACCTCGAGGACTTCTAAAGTTGTTTACAAGGGTTTAGAAGGATTTTTTTTTCTCCCACTGACACATCACTTCCAAGTACCTCCATATCCACCCAATTATTCTGAAGCAACACAGGTGAAAATGGACTGTAAGTAAAAAACACAGCACTGAAATCTGTTCTGCACCTGGATGATGTGTCCTACTTCTGTCTGTGGATGTGAGCCCAGAACTGGGTACCAGGAATATTTTCCTCTCTCTGTGTAAGCTTGGCAGGGAATTTGTGTGTGTTTTGCTGTCTTGCGTTGTATAGCTCGTATCTGAAGCTCCATACAGTCTGGGTGTCATATCTAACAAGTTCTCTGTTATTGTAAAGAGCCAAAAAGCTGAAAGTGTTCTTGAATCCTCCTGACCATTCAGCCAGTTCTTCTCAGTCTGATGGTTGCAGTTGTTGATCAATAATCTATAATGGGAAGACCACATAGTCAGGTTCCTCTGAAGCTGTCATCTCAGCACAGAATGGGGAATTATGGGGCAAAATCTCCTGTGTATTCTTTCTGGCTACAATTTCAACTGGAACAGGAAAGCTAAAACTTCATTTCTCAGTGCTCCTCCATTTCTGTCTTTTGCCACAAGGCCTCCTGAAAAGGCAGCTCTGTAGTACTGCGAAATGTCTCAGGGCACTAGAGGAAAACCTAAGAAACATTACGATTATGTGAAAACTTCTTACCATACGCATAAACTCCAGTTGCTTCTACCCAGTAATGCAGGCTTCATTCCCCTCTATCTCCTACAGCACAGTCCCAACCTCCTTGGTGTTCTACCTAGCAAGGAGCTTGTTTGCCCAGCCATGAGGGGATATAACATCCTTTAGACATGCACAGGATGGAAGTCTTTTACTTAGGGGACATGAAGAAGCACTTACATGCCAAAAAACGTAGTATTTTCTTCCTAACTGTATTAATTTTTCCAATAATAGGAATTCTTTTTTCCTACGTGATGCTACTGCAGCTACAAATATTAAAGGCTTTAACTGTTTTTAAGGTCATGAAGCAGGGCTGGATAAAGGAAGAGGTATTAATAAGGAGATATTGGTACCATAAGCACCGTTTCAGAGGATTGACTTCACAACTTGAGAATAAAAAGTCGTCAGATTGAACGGCAATGCCTGCCTCATGACCTTATGCAAAACGCACATCATTCTCTCTGGTGTACGAACCACATACAGCCTGCTGACCTTCACATACTGCTCTCAATGCACTATTTAACTACACAGAAAAAACAACAAGCCCACCTTGTTCATTTAATCTGCTTCAGATGAGGTTAGCTCCAACAGGAGTTCATTATACTGCAGCAGTATAGCAAAAGCTAAGCTACTATCAAAATAACTGGTGAGGGAAAACAATTAGGACATCAGCGAGTACCCTGTTAATAAGGAGACAGAGACCTAGGTATTACCCTGAAGGTAGCTGGACAATGACGCTGGTGTTTGGATGCTGCTAAATACAACAGTGTTAGGGACTGTGTTCCAGCCCTTGAGTCAAGGGGTTCACACTGGCTGTATCCACGCTGTGTAATGTTGTACTGTGAAACCCCTGTAGATCGAGGACAAATTATTTTTTGGTGTATCTAAATTTCAGCTGGAAATCTCAAAAATAACACAAGAGCTACAGCCCACCACATTGTGTTTTCTATAGCACAAACCCAAAGATATGTACTGTATATCCTAAGGCAAGAACCTTAAATTTATACAGGGCAGGTACTCTGTGATGGCACAGAAGCATGTGGTGTAGTCCTAGGGGACAGTGGAGGGTGGAAGGAGCCAAACCTACTGTGGTTGTCTTTCCTCACTTTTTGGGAGTGCTCCCTAACACACTCCACCCAGCAAGTCAGATACAGGTGCTGTCTTCAAGCGCCAGTTGAAATGCACCCAGCTTAACCTAGCTGCTGCCTTTGAATGCCACCGTTTTGGCCCAAAGCATCAGCACTGCCACTTGCTGGTAGAGCTGGATTTGTTTTTTCTCTTTAAGTCAATTATTTCAAACAATGCTTCTGACTCCGAGATGAAGTAATTTCTTCCCTTATTGCTCTCTACTACTCCCTGAAAGGAAGTTGTAAAGTGGAGGGTATTGGTCTCTTCTCCCAAGTAACAAGTGATAGGACAAGAGGAAATGGCCTCAAGTTGTGTCAGGGGAGGTTTACATTGGATATTAGGAAAAAATTCTACGTGGAAAGTTGTCAGGCACCGGAACAGGCTGCCCAGGGAGGTGTCGGAGTCACCATCCCTGGAGGTGTTCAAAGGCATTTAGACAAGGTTCCTAGGGACATGGTTAAGTGCCAGAATTATGTTATGGTTGGACTCGATGACCCTGAGGGTCTCTTCCAGGTGAAATGATTCTGTGATTCCCACCCGCCACTACTCTGTGAACAATTCAAGGAGATGGTCAATGTTGAAATGATTAACATAACTACCCATGACACAGTCTCTCCCCTGAGAGAGAAAATCCTTAAGATAAAATGTATGTCATCTGAGGCAGAGCTACACTGAGCCTTACCTCTGAGTCATCAATCAAGCTGACATTTAGGAATCCAAGGGAGACACATTTCTTCACTCCAAAATGCAAAGCAATCCCTTCCTCAGCAGATACGAGAAAAAGTGTGCAACTGAATCCAACTCTCTCCACAATAACCTTTGCTGGCTTATCAAGGGCTGCAAGCAAGGAAGCCTTGTCACACCAGTCACAATGGCTTCGCTCATCCCCCAGGGGATCAGGCTTCACATCTTCTCAACCCCCTCACTACTCCAATGCCAGATTTCTTTCTCAAACAACACGAACGCATGCATTTTGTCTACAAGACTCATAAGCAGCTGATGTTTTCTCCCAACACTAGACCATGTTAAGGGCAGCATGCAGTCAACCAACCTCTTCATGGGCTACCCCTCTGAATAACTGCACTCCAAAGCTAGGTTCTAGCTAAGAAATACAAACAACATCTTTAGCATTTGGACTAACCCCCTTGACTCCTTCTTTGATTCCCTCACGAAGTTAGTAACCGTCAACTCTGTTTCAAGTGAAAATACACTTGCTCTGTCAATTTGACAAGATAATAAAAGACATTTCTCCAAGGACCCAGAGCATATCTTTGAAGGAATCCTCTGAACATCACATAAAAGTACTGCAACAAAGCATTACACAGCTCCAGTTTGTTGTTTTTTCCCCCCCTTTCATTGGAACATATATAGAAAAATCATTAAATAATGACAGCCTATAGTGAAAGTCACTTGTACATTGCAAAACTTATATCTGGGAATAAACACAGAAGATGTAGTGCCATATCAACAAATGCAAAATATGCATCTTCAATATCTCACAATAAACACCCAGCTCCCCCCAGCAAAACTGTGACGATTTTTGGATTCCACATACTTGTATCCCAGGACCCTCGTGGATACTGCAGGAGTGAAACCAGACAGCCACCACACTACCTAAAGAACTTAAATACTGAAATACAAAGGGTAGAAACAGCCAATTACCACCATGTTTTAAAAATACAAGGACATCACCATCTCTTTGGCTTCTCAATCGCAATGCTGAAAGGAACTCCACTAAACATTTTCGAAAGAAAATTACTAGATATTAAAATGCCCCCACAAACTGATTGGAAATATAAGTTTCTACCCCCCACTCTCAGCTGCTGTGCAGATGTGCCAACTGCTTGTATCTGCTCATGAGGCTTAGTCATCTAATCCTTCCCAATGTGCCTCACCATCTCCAGCCACCCTCAAGCTTTGCTGTTGCTAATTACACTTTTCAACTGGACAAGCAATTGAGACAAAATATTAATTCAGAGTATTTTTCTTCCAGGTTTAACTTTGCTGCTTTGGTTACATGTCTGAAGCACAACACATGGGCCCCCAAACCTTGTCCATTTTTTCTACTTGGTCCAAGTTTGATGTTTTGAATTTGGCAGGTTTTTGCAATGGTTCTTCCAGCCAAGTCAGCCACCCTTCCCCTGCAACAGGCGCAACTGTAAGGATAGAAACAAGCAGCAGAGAGGTAGAGGGTGTAAGCATAGAGAGGGGGCTGTGTCAGCTAGTATCAAAATCAAATACATGACTGCAGAAGCACAATCTAGATAGTATTATTGTCTCTACAAACTTTGCCGATTGTTTAGCTGTAGACTGTCATAGAAAACTACAATTATAGTTTTCTACTAAATGGTTTCTGGCTTCAGAACTGGTCTGCCTGCATGTTCGTAAATCCACTTCACTGCACGTCCAACATGAGGCTTGTAGAACACAAACACTTGTTTGTGCACACTCATGTCTTGGGAAACCAGCTGAGCAAGAACGGACATTTTTTACAGACCTAATTCAGGGACTGACTTGCAAAAAACGATCTTTGTTTTCCCTCTTGCACCTGGTTCCCTAATCCTGCCCAGGGACCCCAGTCCACTGCAACTCCAGGGGATCCTGCCAATCCCTCTCTAGTGGCCAGACGCGCTGCCAAGTGGAGACAGACAGCTTTGGACCTTTCACAACACATTGGGCTCATTATTACTGGGAAAATCACTGCTAATCTACAGTTAAAGAATTTGGATTCATTTATAAAATTCAAGTCTTTTACTTCTGCAGGAGTTGCACTGTCTTGCTGTAGCACCCTTGGACTAGAAGGAACTTGTTTCATTAAGTAAGGGGGTTGAGACTGCAGAGAAAATGGGGAATTTTTTTTTCTTCTTCCACAAGCCTGTATCAAACCTGGAGTGTTCAAAACCCGTATCTAGTCATTACAGTTCATCCCACTTCATGAAATTACCACAAGTACCTCTTGCACTACTCAAGGCTGAGCTCATGGAAGAATTAAATTGCCTCTTACATCTAAGAAGGTTGATGCTTGCAGGTAAAAACTAGGATTATTGGTAGAGTGCTCTGTTAAAGTTCGAATTGTGGCAGCTTGTGCAGCACACCAATCTGCAATGAATAGAAATCTCTAGCTCCTAGATTGTTTCATGTTCCCTTGACCTTTCCAAATGCAAATATTCCCTGAGACATTAAGTGTGTAAAGTCATGGATCAGCAAAAATTGCAGATCTGAGCACTAGTATCAACTTGACGCTGTGCTTTACATAACAAGGCATACTCAAAAATAATGCTATGTTCTGGTGCCCAATTACAGAAAACACTATGTAGTACTTTTGCACACCTCATTAACACCTCAAGTGCACCGCTCTTAAGAAGCGTGTTGAGATGGTGCATCTATTATTGGAACAAAGTCACTTACACGATTCATAACGCTGAGGAGAGATATCAGTTGCTAAAATAATAGCAAACGAAGTGCGGATTTCCTTAATAGCTTTAGAGTTCACCTAAGCAACAGTAAATGAACATGTGAGTATTACAGGAACCTTGCAAGTGCTCTCTGAGTGAGGGTCAGATCAATGTGTTTCCTTTAATCTTGCTTTTCTCTAGTGTTTTCATAGAAGAAAGGATTAAATGTACTTCTTTCTGAAATACACTGCTGGCTAGAATATGTAGCCCAAGAACAGTAATTGAGGGCTAATTCCCCCCACTGGTGAAAATCAGCATCATTCCACATACATGCTTGCTTGGTGGGGTCTTAGGACTTCTGAGGGCTGGACTCCAGCAGGGTTAGACTAGATGACCTTTAAAAGTCCCTTCTGACCCGTACGATTCCATGATTCTGTGATCACTTTATTTAGGTGTCAACTACCCCATGATCCTCAATTTTAGGCCTCTTGATTTAAAAAATGCAATCTGGAAAAGGCAATGCATTGGATAATGCAGAAGGGAGGGAAATTCACACTCCTGTTGCTGTCTTTTCCTGCACACAAACTGGCAACTAAAGGATGTCACTAGGCTGACTGTAGAACTATTTGTAAAGGATGTCCCCCAAGCCCCCACACTACTGAGGTTTCCAGAAGTGGGTTAAAAAAAAATCAGCAAATTGAAAAGTAGGACAAAACCCACATGACTTTATTAATCCTGAAGCATACCAAAAAAACCTTGCAAAACGATGTCAAAGTTTTTACTTTAACACTGTAGTAAATTACTGCATGAAAGGCTATTTTAAATAGAAAATGTTATTTGTAAGATTTAATATAAAATGTTTTGCTGATTGTTGTTCTAAAGCTCATTAATACTTCCAGAATTTTCTAAACTGACACCAATTTGGTGTTTTAGTTGCTCAAGATTTATACTTTGGAGAAAAAAGGTGATTACACCTTACGCCTAGTTATTCTCTGGCACTGAAAATTACACAACCACTATTTCCAGGCTTTTCTTTACTCCAAAATAGGAAAAAAAACCCCAAACTAAATCAATAGTAAATAATTTTTTAGAACGGGGTATGAATATGGAGTCAAGGGGACGGACTTTTAAATATTCCAATACAGGCATAGTTCCATTTAATTTTACACAGTAGTTTTCATTAGATGTAAAGAATTTCAAGGTGAAGGGATGGCCAGATCACCGTTTAGCACTGACTTCCATTAGAACTGGAAGGTTCTGCATCCTGAGCTCACTCCACTGGCATGTACTGCACAATCACCTCGCCACATTTTTAAAATTCTTCAGTGTTATTTTCTATGGAGATTTTCAATGCTGAATTACCAGAAACAGATGTAGAAAGAAAAGACTGGCACTACTTTGGAAATTTTGTCTATACTCACCATATGGAGAAAGCATATCAGGTATTTCAGAACAACGTAATTGTGTTCAGGAAGTCCTTGAATAATTTGTTTACATCTGGTGACTCGTAAACTGCTCTCCACACCTGCAATATCAAAGTCAGTATTAATTTCACTCAAAACCGTCAAAATATCGCCAAGAAATAACCCCTTATTTATATCTGCTGGAATTTGGATATCCATCTGTAAAACCAAGCACAAAATTCTGCTCTACTAACCTCTATCACCAATGTAACAGTTAGGGTTATCCTTTTAAATGACTCTACCATATTTTCTATTAGTATGTATATGGCTAAGAGTAACTTTCAGAGGGTTTTCTCAGTTCAGGGAAACAGCCAAAATAACTTTTTTGCTAGAGAGGACTTTCAAAGGTCTTGATCTGAATCTCATTCTCCACGCACTGAATCCAGACATCTACATATTATGCCCTAATTTTGTTCTTGCTCAGACACAGTCCTGTCCAAAATGCTCTTTTGGCATTCTACTAACTTCAAAAACACTTCTGCAGGAAACTCTTTTGTCTTGGCAAAGATTTGAGATGGCTACTTGGGTGGGTGAGAATTTTCTAGAGATGAACCTAAGCAGGTTCATTAACTCATTCTTACAGATGGGCAAAACCAGAACTGGACCCCGAACTCCTTGCATCATCTAGATAGCCTGGGTGAAACTTACACTAACACTGGATTATATTTCAAATGCTCTTCCAAGTGGCTTTTTTTCTGGGGGGGTGGTGGGGAATATTGTAATTATTTTAGCACAGGAATTTTAACACCAATTGGAACATAAGTCTAATGATGACCACCATGCCAGACTTAACCAGCCCATTTGCACTGGTGCTTTTTCTACGTATGTTCCATTTCTCTCTCTCCCTGACACAGCCAGAGGTGTGCATAAGTATGTGTGCATGCACAAAATTCCAGCACGTTAAGCATTCCCTTAAGCTGAATTAAATACATGAAGCTATAATGTGGTGAGCTGACATTTTTCCTACCACAAAGCTACCAGTTCCCATAAAACACAATAGTCCGAATCCAAAGAATTTTTTGTCAGCCTTCTGCCTAGTAAATAATGCAGGAAGTGTAGCAGTATTTGGTAAAGGAACTCTTGTTAGCACTTTTCATGACCAAAGAAGTTCTTTGCCAATTATAATCTTTAAGGTTTTATTATTTTTTTTTAGCCAGTCACTCAGCTCATTTATTTCACAGCTCCCATCAATAAGTCTTTAAAAATACATTTCAGATGAGGCACTGAAAATAAAAGTTTCACTATAATTTCTAAGCACTGTAAAGCAGAGTTACTGTATTTCTGCGTTTGCAGGTTGAGAGATGTAATAGATACATCACACACCGCTCTGGTGTCTTCCAGAAGACAGAATGAAAATTTTCAAATCATCCCAAGACAGCTGTCTGCAATCACACCTCCTCAAAGCTCCCTTTCACACTGTCTCCGCAGAGAATATGCCTTTGCTGCAGTCCAGCTTGGCTCTCAAGCTTAAGATCTTTTAAAATCAGGACATCACCACAGCAACAAGATGAGACAGTGGACATCACGCTGCATAGCAAGAAAGCCCAAGGAGAAATTATCCTAAACCTCCACTTTTCAATGTATTTTGTCAACATTTAAAACACCGGGAAACAAAAATGACAGGGAATGAACATTTCATAGGCGCTTTGCTAAGCAAAACCTCCCAGTGTTCCCAGGACAAAGCAGTGCTCTCAGATTCTTTTCAGGCTTATTCTCATTTTTCACTTTGCTCTATCACAAAGTAATATTATTATCGTGTCCAAAAAGTCAGCACAAGATTAATTCAGTAAAAATTAGCATTCATACATCATACACTCCTTTTTCCAAATTTCCCCTATTCTTTCCTTTTCTGAGTGACTATCCTTAGTCCCTCCATTTCTATCACCTTCCTGTGAATAGACCTGTTTTTCTCAATACCCTGAGATATTTATTGAGTGAATAGATGAATCCTTTATTTGGAAGACAGTGATCTTGCAAGGAGCAAAACAGCACAGAACTTCAGAGGATTTTGAACTTAACCTGATTAAGTATTTTAATGGAAATACGTGAATAAAGTTAATTACATGAAACAGTACGTGCAGATGCTAGTGATGGGCACAGTACAAGAATTTTACCCAGAATACAGAATATCTAGGTACAGTAAACTTGCTGTATTTCTACACTTTGGAAATATGTAGCAATTGAGATTTATCCCCAGCCTGAAGTATTTTAGTGCCCTGCCCCAACAGCAATGGTCATTAGAGTGATGATAACCTACACTTTGCAACAGCATCAGCCCGTGGTTACTAGAGGTATGCTAACAAACTGTGTTGGAAGCCATACTGCACTCAGACATAATTTCCTGGAAAAATGTGTGCTTGTGACTGGAAGCCCTATGGGTGGCAAAAGAGCAGACTCTACAAGTACTGGGTACCAGCTCCCATATATCCTCAGATATTTGAGCCCCATATATTAGAGAGTTGCCTTACCAGCATTATAAACTTCTACTTCCTGAAAAAGGCCACATAATTAAAATGTTGTAATTTATAGTTCTATGTGATATCAGATCTTTAGACAATCAATGTCTTCTCATGGCTTTAGATCCTTTCTTCCCCAATATTTTATCCCATGGGAATTGTTGCAATAAAAACAATCCCCTCCCCACAACAACAACAAAAACAACAACAAAAAAGGGAAGATGCATACAAATGACCAATTGAATTTTGTTTCCACAATTTTGCCAATTCTGCTGCTAAAACTAAAGCTGCTTTGATGTAATTTGTACCACTGAAACCGCCTCATTGCTGTGCCATGACATAAAAATGAAGTGAGAACTCTGACCCAATTCTTAATAATACAGTATGATATGTAGATAAACCAGTAAAGCTTGTAATAAAACAGGTCTTGGTAACCCTGACCACCTTGCTGTGGTACAGATTATGAGGTTGCCCAACCATGGTTGCAGTGAGGCACTAACAATATTATATACCCACAAATGTGCCATGGTTACCAAACAGCAGTGATTACGAATTAGTCAGGTCTGTTCAACTTGCTCTATAAATTTTTCTAAAATTTATACTCACTGGTGATTCCGAGGACATGGTCATAACACTCAAACGTTAGTAATGGCTGAGGGAGTTCCCTAAGGAAAGTCTTTAGGATAACAGCAGGAATATGGATATCATGATAATCATCAAAATTCACAGACTTGCCTAAAAGGAGAAAAAGAAGAAAAAAGGTGTTCAATTGTATGTTTTACTTTTTCTTTAAACTACTGCTTAAAAACCATTTCACAATACATTTTGAGCAGAAAATCTCTTGGCTTTCTGCTGCCAGTAATTCCTGGCATTTTATTAATCTTGCTATAAGCGATTCTCCCCATAAAGACATTTCATAAAATGACTTCACAGGGAAATCAGTGACTTTCAAAATTACTGCACTACATTTCATAAATTATAGGTAAAATAATATTTCTTTGCCATAACCATGGCAAAATGACACAGAGACATTATACTTTGTAACTGCAGTAAAGCACATACAGGCAATACGAACGTTATGAAAAAAAGAGACCATTTTTGACTCAAACCTTGTTGTTCATTAGCTGCTCTGGATTTTGTAAGCTCTGGTCTGACATCAACTGATGACTTGCAACTCAGTAAGCATTAAGTGCCTGATGCTATCTTTCAGGTTTCTGTACTAGTGCTCTTATTATTTTATGTTCCAAAGGGTGTTATGATTAACTAATTATAATATAAGCTTACCCTGATTGTAAAGTTTCTGAATATCTTTGATAGTCTGGATGCTGGCTGACCTTCTGAAGAGGCCCTCTACTTGTAGTCCTGAAAAAAACAATTAATGCAGGTCTCACCTGTAAAAGTTATCACTTTCTTGTTTTTCTGTATAGGTTCAGTCAAAAACAGAACACTGGGTTTGGGAACAAAGCCACTTGATACACACATTTTTTGGAAATAAAGTCCTTGAGAATAGAATGGAGGATCAAATAATGTTTCAGCATCCTACAGCACTTTCTTTAACATGTCTCTTAGAAATACTGCCACCCTTCCTTAAGTGTTTTAGAGTGCCTTGCTAACTATAATTTTTCTTTAAAAGTAGCTTTCAATTGCACCTAATGACGTGGAAGCAGGAGATTTAGATTTACCAGGCTGCTTATGTACCCACTCTCAACTAAGCCTATCTGAAAACTGAGCCTTGAACCATGCCTGTAAATCTGCTATTCTTTTAAACTAAAGATTTAAACCTTTAGCAAGCTAAAGAGTGTATTTGCAAAGACTCCCTAAGCTCCCCCCTTCTGTCAGTGGGTGAGGCCACCCATTAGGCTGAGGGATGTTTCACAGGATCTTTGGATGGAGGAGCCTGTTTCTGAGCACGGGAGGGATCCTGGCCTTCCCAGCCTAAAGGTATTTTGGGGCAGACGGCTGCTCCTTCCACCTCTCTCTGAGAGCCAGTGAGACTGCCCGCGGTATTTTGAAACACCAGATTCTAGTCTTGAGGCACTTCTGAAATATTTATTGTACATCTCCTGAAGGGCATCTATCTACTTTGCTTTCATGTCTTGGAGTAACTGAAATCTGACTTCAGCTACAGAGGAAAAACTTCAATAAAATGCATCCAATCAAGGATCTAATTTGGATCACCGCTTTCAAGATAAGTTATTTATCTGAATTACTTTGCAAACCAGGATGAGGACAAGAAGTGTTGCTTTTCTTGAAACTTGTAGCAGTTTTTGCTTTTGGATTTGGTAAAATCATCACATCTCTATCTCTTTTATTTTCTTCAGTTTGTGCTGTTCCTTCCACCCAGCAGGTAATGCAATCTGGCTCACATATAGTCTCACTTGGAGATTGTTGATGGAAGCAGAGTAATCTAAAATATCAGGCTCTGCTGGTCTGATGCAACACAAAATTGCTGATGTTTTGAGAAGAGTGGCAGACTGCCCACTGACTTGGAGGGACTGCTCTATGTGTCTTTATGTGCGTGTTGGAAGATCAGATTGACTTTATTTTTTTCGTGCTTATCTTTCAGAAGGTAAGTAGTCAGACTGAAATCAATGCTTGTGTATTTCAACTAAAGCACACATGCATCTATTTGCATGACCAAGAAATCTTCACAGTGTTCTAGAAAAATGTTGATTCATACATTAATAAAAGCTACCTAGTCATTCTTGTAAATTAACCCAGGGTGCATGGATGTTTTATGCAGGTGAAACTAGTAAATTAATACAAAATTTCTTAAAGAACTCATTCCTTACAGAATAATGTCTCATTGTTCATATGAATTTAGATCAGTATACTAAAATAATTATGTACTATTGAAGTAAATTTTCATAGATACATTTCTGAGGCTTTTGCAAAGAATCCCAAACTCTACTTCAAAGTGCTCCACTGACCAGATTTAGAGGCTCAGCTGGAGTTCAGTTGAACACATCTCCTAGTTACTTTCTAAGCATTTATGCCCTTCCCTCTTAAATTCCAGGTTGAATATTAAAACTTTAGCCCATGTACTCAGTTCTGAGGGAGTATATCATCTCAAACTACAATATTCAAGAAGGACATGTGTGGTTACTAAAGGAACCAAACAGACAATAATTATGATCTATTTGACTGCTTGCTTTATTCCCAACCACGTCATGTTTCAGTTTGATAAAGTTACAGCAAATGGCATCACTGTAGTAAAACTGTTCCATTAGATTTATAGCATAACCTGTCTAAAGATGCGGTTTTGCAAGTGGCAGCTGTGAACAGCTGTTTCATCAAGGCATTGCCCCCAGCAAACCAGAAATACAATGATTTCTTGAGAATCTGTACAATATTCTGCTGGCTGTCAGTGGACTAGAGGTTTTCCTTAGAAACAAGTCTTTCAGAAAATGGACATCATAAATGCTTGCAATTCAGTTTGCAGGAATTGGTTTAATAGTTAATGCTTTAATCTGATATGAATCTCACTGTATAAACTACAAAGTAATAAATATCAATTTTTAACATGTTTATGCCTTTATTGGCTAAGCTTTCAAGGGTCTAATTAAAGACATTAATCTGTAGTGCAGACAGCAGCTGTACTGCATCCCATCAATGTTACCGTAATAGCACATAACACTAAGCTCTTACTGGATACGTTTCTTAGAGGTCTGAGAGGGAAAATAGCAACTTTTATCCTCATCTGCAAAAATGTGGGAGACAGGTGATACCTGTGCTTCTACCAGAACTCATTATCCAGGTCAGCTGAAACTGAATCAATACACAGCAATTTGTTTGATCACAGGTGGCAATAAGCCAACTACCAATGCAGGTATCTCCAATGCTTCTTACATTTGTGGGTAACCTATCTAAATGACATGACACTAATTAAATGTATGTTAGTGCAATTGTTAGGAAAAAGAAGCTATATTTTCCTTCTAAAGTAAAAGAACTGCAACAGTAAAGAGCCACTTTTTTTTTTTTTCCCCATAAAAGATGCTCACACCAGAAAATAATATAGCAATCTTTAAATGAAGTATGGGTCATAACTTCAGCCTACTAGTAAACAGAAATATGAGTCAACAACAATTATGCTATTTAAGGGTAAAAATTATGAGCCTGGGTACAGAGACAGCCCTTTTGCAACATATTTTTCTGACTTCTGTGAAGCATATGAACTGAGCAGGATGATATTTTTTAAAGTATGTAAGTCTATTAATAGCTCTCAGTACTTTCTGTGTTTAGGCAGGGCAGAGAAAAGCTCACTGGAAAAATGGTTTGAATTATGGTGTTTCCCACACCACATAACCTGAACAGTATTAGCGAAGGTGCCCAACCAGAGTCTCATAATAAGAGATGGGGGGTGGGGGGGGAGGAAAGGGACCTGAAGCCTCTCGTTGGTTATTCTACTGTGAGGGATAAATACACAGCCTTATACACAGTCACGTAATACTTTCTCCAAATCTGTCTCTTCCTTTTCAGACATGAGGGGAAAAAACCCCCAGTTCTTGGAACGACTATAATTAAACTAACACAAGGTGCCCACACTAAAATAAAATCAATCACTTTGATCATTTTCTTCCATACAAAATACATGCCAGAGCCACCAGAGTTACAGGATGAGGAAACAAAACTGGCTGAAGACAACCCTGGTCACTGCAGCTCAAAGCATTCCTTTTTGTCCTTTTAAAAAAATAATTTTAAAATAGCCTATTTGATTTTTGCTAGTAGTGTTCTTCAATCAAATCCAATTTACAGCGTGACTCATGTCAGCTGTGTCTTTAAAGAGAATTTTTTTGTGTGTGTGTGTGTACAAGTTGTACTATTTTGCCATTAATAGCATGGGTAGCAGAGTCCATAGAGAACACCAGCCCTGGAGCAGCAGCGCTTGCCAGAACACTGCTGGGGGATGATTGACACGAGCAGCCAGCCTGGGTTTTCCAGTTCTGATAAACACGCAGCTGCATGTCACTCACATATCCCATCAATGCCGCAGAGCCGCTGTGGAGATAACTCAGCATAAACTGCTCCCGACCCCTCACCAAAAAATAGAAATAGATATAGAGATCAGTGGACTTTTGCTACCGTGCACTAAACTCTCCAGACCAAAGAGAGGGAAATATTGTTTTAAATATTAAGTACTATACGGAAAGACACAATATGTGACCTGTGAGGCAACCATCTGTATTCAATGAAAAGCGATTCTGTGATTGAGAACTTAACTGAGTAATTATTTTTCAGTAGTCATAAATGAAAACAGGCAGGCACTTCATTCCACATTGAAATAAGATGGCTTTTACCAGAGTCGAGAAAATTTCACAACGCAATGACACAACTGTGTCACATTCCGAATTAATAAACTGTTGCTAAAAATACTTAACCCTCTTCTACCTCCCCAATCAGTTGTCCCACGGGAAAGACACAGAAAATCAAAACTGATAAAGAGAAATTAAAGCAACACATGCAGTCACATCACCGAAAACTTGTCAAAGGAAGAGAGATGAGAAAATTACATTCTTTTTCTTTCAATCATCCTTGATTTGAGGGTTGCTGGCATCAAAATTCTTTGTTAATTTGTCTGCTTTCAGCAGAGAAATAGCAAAGAGTGAGCATCTGAATTCCTTCTGTCCCAGATTGAGTTTGGAAATTATTTATTTATTTATTTAGTCTGGGGTCCTGCCAAATCTCAGGAAGTGTCCATCCTGATTTGGAAGCAGTTTTCATTCTCATTAATACAACTGATTTAGACATCTTCTGGCAGATCATCTAATTCTAGTAAGATTCCCTTTTAAAAATCAGAACGAATTTATTTCTAATATGAGGACTGATGAGTTTATAGCATATTTTAATTATTTCTAACAATTTTCAGTGTAACATCTTACATGCCCAAAGGGGTGGCAATTGTGAACTTTTATGCTTAAGACAAATTTGAGATTTTTTTGTCTAAAGGTAGAATACAGTACAAGTTTGAGGAGGAGATTGCACAGCCTTCCCTTCACTTGTACTCTGTGCAACGAATACAGAACAAGTGAGCGTGATGTCTGCAGTTCGTGAAGATGATTTGCACAGCAGGAAGATGCCCAGCAGATCAAGGGCAGAGGGGAAGAGCAGGGACAGTTCCAGGCCCACCCCCCCGAAAGCAGCAGCAGCAAGAATGTAGAACTGTGCATCCCCCCCAGAACCCAAAGTGTATTTGTATCCTTACAGTTTTGAACAGCACAGTGTCTAGCCTTTGGATTTATGAATGAATATTCTCAGTCTACACTTGGCACCTCAGAACGTAATTTATTTTCAAAGCCTCAGCATCAAAACCACAAACTGTGCTTATTACAAGGTTCACTTTTAGTTGATGGCACATGAACCAGTCTTGGGATTTATCTAATCTCCACAAACCCTAGGTAAAAACATTCATATGAAAACAAAAGGGCCAAGAACTCAGAAATGTTTATATGGTCAATGTCAAGCTTTCCTGGTGTTGCATTTTTAAAAGATATTTGATTGATCACAAGAAGTGGAGGCCAGGAGGCAAGCTTGCTAAGCTGCTGCAATCCAAACATATTCAGAATGCATAACCATCCATCTCTACCCATTCTGACAACCACCACCAGGATGTATTCATTCACATTAAAAAATGGAACCAAAACTTTCTCCGTCAGCAAGATTTGTTGTGCTCCATGGAGGGGATGAGGAGGAAAGATCAATCACTGTTTATCACTGCTTCTGCTATTGAACAGATAAAGTACAGGTTTAGTTGTCACTATAATCATACCATAGCACATTTATTACTTTATCATTAAACTTCTATAGCATGGTTATTACCATTTCATTTAGAAGTCTTAGTCATCACCCAGGACTCTACCACTCTCCTGTGGTATCACGAGCCAAGAGTGAACAAAAACTTTGTGCTGCAAAGCACTTCCAGTCAACAAAAGAGATGAGGTAAGAGAGAAAGGCCAAGCAACATGGGCTACTGTGAAATAATTTTCCTATAGGGCACAGTTATCTTTTCTGCTTCATAATTCTGTAGTGTGATTCCTTCACTGTGAGTTTACTGTTCAATCACTTCCAAGCCACTGCTAATCTCACATGGTCTCAGTTCTCTATGCAATTTTTTGTAGCTGTTTCCTTATATGGCCATTCTATAGAATGCAACTGTTATCAAATTTTGGAAAATTTAGTAATAATCCCAGCAGGTTATCTTAGGTTTTAAATTGTTTAAAACACAGACAACCATGCTCTCTAAAACAAAACACATTAATAATCCTACCTACATATTTCAAATGCTGTTTTGCATAAGACCAATAAAAATAGCAGTATATTAATATTAAAGATATGCTTGAACAACATTCCTGTCCTTTGTAACCTATCCAGTATCCTGATGCAGGTTTGAACAGTGACATTTATACCTGCTATAATTAATCAAATATCTCCTTCAAGCTATTGCCCAACCTCCAGATGCTGGGGAATTTGCAACCAAAATATGGATTTTGCTGTGCAGTTTTATTTTTAGTGTGTACCAGTTAGTACACTCAAACTGCAGGTCAGAGTTCAAAAACTAAGAGACTGTGGTGACCTGTACTAATACAGACCAAATAAACTAATAAACACCAAAACCACCATCCACACACCACCAAACTTTTCATTTATTACAATACCTTATATTCAATCTGTAACCTGCTTTTCTAGAAAAAAACAACATGTAAGTAAAAGACATGAAAGGCAACTTCTGCTGTGACATCTTATTGAAGTGTAAGAGCGGAAGTGCATTTCTGAATCCTGAAGCCTAGGAAGGATGAAACTGCTGTGGAGGCTGGGCAGCTCTGAAGCGTTGGTCTGAGCATCACCAGCAGCTTCAGCCACCGGCAAAACCCTGTACCTGGGCACTACAGAAGCCATACAAAGATGCATCCTTTGTAGTGTGGCATTACTTATATCCCTGGTTACCAAAATGTTTGGTTAGAAGTGTGTCGCGGTCTAACCCAAGCTAGCAATACAACCAGGATAGCTGCTCACTCATCCCCCTCCACACCCCCTGAAGAGAGAATCAAAAGGGAAGGGAGAAGCCTGGATTGAGATAAACACACTTTAATAAAATAAAATTATAATACACTACCAGTAAATATATATATATAAAATAGAAATAGAATATAAAATAAAAGACAATCAATGCAATTCCTCCTGAACTTTGTCACAGAATCACAGAATCGACTGGGTTGGAGAAGACCTCAGAGATCATCGAGGCCAACCCTTGGTCCAACTCTAGTCCGTTTACTAGATCATGGCACTAAGTGCCATGTCCAATCTCAGTTTAAAAACCTCCAGGGACGGTGAGTCCACTACCTCCCTGGGCAGCCATTCCAATGCCTGACCACTCTCTCTGTAAAGAATTTCTTTGTAATGTCCAGCCTAAATTTCCCCTGGTAGAGTTAAAGCCCATGCCCCCTTGTCCTATTGCTGACTGCCTGGGAGAAGAGACCAATCCCCACCTGGCTAGAACTTCCCTTCAGGTCCGCATCAAGCAGCCAGTCCCAGGAAGCAGCACCGGTCCCAAAGGCGATCTCGGAGAGAGAAAAGTGGAAAAAGGCAGAAAGGCCCAGAGGCCTCTGCAGGATGGCAAAAGGCCTACTTAAATGTTCTGAACTGAACTCCCCTGGCTCTGACAAAAAGAGTGATGAGAAGAGAATGTGAGAGAGAGAGAGACTGGAAGATCCCGACTCTCCTTATATATGAACCATGACACTAATGGGATGCAGTACTCTTATTGATTGCTCTGGATGTCAGTCAAGCTCTGCCCCATCCATGGCCCCTTCTCGCTGCCTCACACCTGTGGGCAGAGCGCTCAGAGTGTCCTTGGCTCTCAGACCAGAGCAATTAAAAACATTAACTTTGTGCTGGGGTGTTATCTCTTGTTCTCAAACTAAGTCCAAATAATGACCATGCTAGCTATGAAAAAGAAAGGTTTCTAACCGCATGAAGAAAATGAACTCATTTTCAGTCAAACCAGCACAGAGTGACAGCCCCCATTTGCAGTCTCCCTTCAGCACCAAACAGTTTGCTGAGGACACATGGAGGCATATTTATCAGAGAAAGAAAAATACTGCCCTGTGGCATAAACTGGGCTTTTTGGAGGAAAGGGCCTGTGAGCAAAGCATTTAGATCATTACTGCCAAAGGAATGACACCAGGTTAGAAACACATAAGGATTGTTCTGACAAGAGAGTGAATATTTAATTAAGAAAGGTAATTTCTCATGGCATGGTAGAAATAAGGTAGTATATATATATATATAAAAATCATCTTATTTAGTGCAAGTGCAAGTCAAGCCTTGCATTTATAAACTAGACAGATGAACAGGTGGTTGTTTTGAGGCTGAGCATAGAAAAAAAAAAAGTCCTCTGGTTTGTTGGTTACTATTACAAGAAGATAGCCACAGATGTGCTGTGGTAAACCTACCCTTCCTTTTCAGCCTGATTAAACCATCAGGTGGGTTCAGGATGCTACTGACACATTATTTCCGAAATAAAGAGCACTTCTCTGGTTTAGTCCAGAGGATAAACTCTGGCTTAGTCTTAATGAGCTGATGATTTTCTTAAACACTCAGAACTCATTTTAGGCAACGAATTCTTCCCTGTGAAAGCTAGCAGAAGCTGAAATTAAGCATTTAAAAATTCAGTATTAAAGCTTCAAAAACATTTTTCACTCTAAAGTGGAGCTAGAATGAAAGTGGTGAAACGGCTGCTTTTTCTTCCTTTGTTGACAAAATAACATGAAAATTATTATAGAAACTCAGTTTATTATGTTTATTGTAATAGTATCTGAGCCATCAGCCATAACAGATCTCATGTATACAATGCAAATGGATGTAGAGTAATCTCTGCTTATGGCAGATTCTTCATTCTCTGTTAAGGTACTGGGTGACTTACTAACTGGACCCAGTGAGAGTCATCTTGCTCAGAAACACCTATCTAAATATGCAGTCAGGTAAGTACATGAGGAAGAAACCCACACTCACTGTCATAACGCAGATTTGGCTGCTGGAGATGAGGACATGCTTGCTGCTGTCAGAGCCCACTCAATAACTCAGTACAAGAAGGGGGAGTTTTGGCTTACTCGTACAGACGAGGATGTCTCTGTGCTGGGAGGAACACTTCTGCCAACAGTGTTCTCTGAAACTGAGGCAGAAAATGTAAACATCAAGCCAGAAAAATGTGACATAAAGCAATCTGTCAAAGGGATTGGGGTCACTAAGGTGAAGAAGGCTGGATGAACTTTAGAGACTAAAAGTTTCCTTAGCCTGCTAGCACGCTATTGCAAGTTGGTGCTTAGCTTGGATACCACCACAGCTCCCGCATCGGATCTGTTCAAGAAATAAAAGCCTGAGCAGTACAGAATGCACTTAACAGGTGTCAGAGGGTCTCTGATGTTTCAAGAAATCTTAGCCCTGTCGATGAAGAACGATTTTGCAGGAGCTTCTGTGATCTAAGTCAGAGTTTCAGAAACTGATTTCAGGTACTTAGACACGAGAATGTAGCAATGGGAAGAAAGAGTGGAAATACCACATTTAGGGTGAAAACCAAAACCCTCTCCTTGCTAATCCTGTGAGGCTGGAAACCATGCCAAAATCAAATGGAACAGGGTAATGACAGTGAATTTTTGTCACTTCCGGATGATGAACTGAAGCTTTCTCTGTGCTCACGGCCACGTCTGGAGTGCAAAGAATGCTGCCAGTCAGCCTCCTGGGGCTGTCAGCACGGGAACCGACACTCACTGACGCTGATGGCAGAATTGAGATATTCCAGATTTAGAGTTAAAATCATAGCAGACAGCAGGTACAACAGATACCTGCACGCTTATAATCAAGTGCAAAAAAATGCATGTCTATCACCTACTGGTTAACAGCCGTGCCGTGGCAGGTACTTGGCTTTCAAGCATCAGCTGGCTGAGAATGTCAGAAAACACTCTACCTGACAAGCCATCTCTCCTTAGAAATCTGATTTGTGGAGATCTCCTTATGATGGGAATATGACAGCTCCAAGCAAACTGGGCTTGGTTGGAAATATCCATGTTGACACAGCCCATGTCCTTCTTTCCTGGGGGCACAGAAGGACAGAGAGCTGGGGTAAAAATGAGACAGCTGGCAAGTGCATGGGCTGGGCTATGAGTCAGTGGCCAGCCTTACCAAGCCACTGACTTGCGTAGATGCACAAAGTAGGACAAGGGCTTTGTTGGGGAGTATCATCACATTTCCTCAGAGACTATTCTTTACAAACTGTGCTGATACTGCACTGAACAGATGAATTGTTAGCCAAAAAAATGATGAAATTTGGAGAAAACCCAAGGATGATTACCGCTTTCAGAATAACAAACATTTTATCTAGGAGAAATTCTGCAATGATAAGGTTGAGCCAACTCTTTCTTTTACCACAACCATGAGAGCTAAAATTTGGGGTTTTTCCCTGTACTGCGCAGTTGGCGTTACTGGCTCAGAAAGCTGTGGGTATCTGAGCTGGACTCAGGAACTGGTGAGAGGGATGAGTATGGGATTGGTGCAATAGTGACGGGACAAAACACTCAGAAAGAACAAAAGCAAGATATGGAGGAGGTTTTGTGTCAGATCAGTGTACGAATTACTAGTTACTGGTCATCAGCACAATATAATGACGGGCATAAACCTCCTATTTCTTTAAAATCTTTAAATAGGTCCAAGGAAGTGCCAGATATGCAAAGCCCTCCTCCCAAGCACAGCCAAAATTTTAAATCAATTAACATTTTAGTGACTAAATTTTCACTCAATTTCTAAATAATAACAGCTGTGAGAAGTAAAGATGTTAGTGCACATTTATCCTCATTTTAACTCTCTTGACTCCTGTGATTACTTAGGAAGAGGTATTTGCCTATTAAGATAAGCTAAATATATGTAAGGATGATTCTTTCATAACAATTTAAAACATGAAAAAAGTCTGGCTTTCATCTGCAGATGGGGCATGCACCGATACACTACACAAGCTCTAATTATCCACTTACAATTATAATTAAAGGGATTGTGTCAAGCTGCCAGTCACTTGCCTTCAGCAGTCTTAGCAGTGAA